>NC_046664.1:68486471-68504957 GCF_010883055.1 Belonocnema kinseyi
TAGTCGGGAGTGGTGCTGACTGAAAACAGATGATTTGGAGCGATTCGCGCGCCATATGTTGGTCATTCTAAGGACTTATTGAACTACCCTCGTATTATAAAATAAAATCCTGAATATAAACTCACGTGGTAATTTTTGGGACCATCCATCAGTGCCAATAAAAGCAGCTTCGAAAAGCCATTCCCCAAACAGATGGAGGATGCTATTACACTTTGGTCGTCCTGGAGCCAACGGAGGTCTAATATCCTGACCCAAAGATGTAACAGCTGTTTGAAAAAAAAAATAATAAAAAGTATAGACAACGAAGAACCATAAAAATTAAACTATCCAATTACAAACAGTTTATTTTATATCTTTTTTTTTATAAATAATCGAATCTAAAATTGACTCCAATAAAAATCTTACACGCCGTAGAGGACGTTGATGAAGGTCCCGAATTCGAGGACATCGCCATCTGACTGCTCGAAATTCTACTTGTTGTTAATCCAATGAGAGAAGCCTTTGGCATTCCTAGAGAATTGAATTTATCTTTAAATCTTCATTCAACATTTATTGCATAACAAAAGCGATTTCCATCATGCGAGTAAATTACAGATTTCAAATCCGGATAAGAAGTAGATAAAGAAATACTCAAGTCAGGTGATCAATGAACATCTAGACAGCGGTGGTTCGAAAAATCCGATTTTTTGAAACTCGAATTATAATAGTCTAGAAAAGTTGTCTTTTAAGCAGAGAAATCGAGTCTAAAAATATTGTTTTACCAATTTTCCATTGGCCAAAAAATTATGACGAATTTTTTGTTAACAGTTTTTCTTAATGAAAAGTATAAAATTATGAATTTGAACATTTTTTTGTTAAAGTTAGGATTATGTGAAAATGCGCAAAAAACCCTTTTACACTGGAACTTGGATTGAAGCAGAAGGGGCTGCTCAGTCAAACGTGACAACTGACTTGAGGGCCACACTCGCCAAGCGTTAGTTGCATCAGGTTACGTCATCCGTCTAGATCCAACAGAAATTGACGCGGCCCTACCTGTTTAAATTCGGACGGTCTGGAAATAGGATCAAGGCCAATGCAAGCCATGTCCGAACAAATTCCAAGTTCCAGTCTATTTTGATTTGGAAATTGCACATTAAAAAAAAAACTGAAAAAGTTGGACTTGAAAAATTCTTTAATTTAAAACAAAGAAACATGCAATTAAATTTCTAGCACAAAATAACATTTTTTCTTCAAATCAAAATAAGAAAAAAATAAAGATTTTAGCATTGTTTGAGCGATTCTCGCATCTTGCAGACGAGGAAAGACATTTTTTTGTATCATAAAAGAATAATGGCATGTTTTTTTATTTATTTAAGGAGATTCAGAACACTGCCTTTTTAATTTTATACTAAGATTAACATTTTTTGGTTTAATTTCTAATTTTACATTTTTTTTCTATTACAAAAAATTCACAATGATTTTTTGGCCCATAAAAAACTGGTGAAAAATTCAAACGTTCAAAGCCATGCGTAACCTGAAGATAATGACAGATTACCCAAATTTTTCTTAGCCCCAATTTGTCTTTCTAAAATGCACCTATTCTGCGTTATGACTTTTCAAATTTCTAAAAAATTGGGGTTTTCGTACCAACCTCAATGTAGATTGCAATTGAATGAAATTCTAGATGGTGAAGTTCTAATAGTATATTGCAAATTATTTCAGTGATATAAAAATGAAATGATAGCATTAAAATAAATAAAAATAAGAGATGAATAAAAATGCTGTATTAATACAAGGATCACAGTGCAAAAATTCCTCAAAAAGTGGGAAATAGGGTAATTTTTTATGAAAGATGGTAAAAATAGAGAAAAGATTAAACAATAATTTTTACACGTCGAAAAGAAGAAACAACCTTTTTATACAAACGCTCGTAATTTTAAATAATTTGAAATGATTTTCAGTGTTTTCTGACATTGAATGACTAATTATTTAACAACAAAAAAATATTATTAATTCGCCAGTTAAATATTGAAGAAAATTCAACTGTTAAAAACTCAATGTGAAATTTTATTTTATTTTATTCAATTTTCTTAAATTTTAAACAGTTAATAATGCAATTATCAATTCTCTTCAATATTCAACAGTTGGAAACTCGATTTACTGCAATTTTTAATAGATGGATATTCAATAATCTTCCATGTTTAGCAATTAATAATTCAAAAGTTAAATATTAAAGAAAATTCAAATGTTAAAAACTCAATGTGCAATTTTAATTTATTTTATTCAATTTTCATAAATTTTAAACAGTTAATAATGCAATTATCAATTCTCTTCAATATTCAACAGTTGGAAACTCGATTTACTGCAATTTTTAATAGATGGATATTCAATAATCTTCCATGTTTAGCAATTAATAATTCAAAAGTTAAATATTAAAGAAAATTCAAATGTTAAAAACTCAATGTGCAATTTTATTTTATTTTGTTCAATTTTCTTAAATTTTAAACAGTTAATAATGCAATTATCAATTCTCTTCAATATTCAACAGTTGGAAACTCGATTTACTGCAATTTTTAATAGATGAATATTCAATAATCTTCCATGTTTAGCAATTAATAATTCAAAAGTTAAATATTAAAGAAAATTCAAATGTTAAAAACTCAATGTGCAATTTTATTTTATTTTATTCAATTTTCTTAAACTTTAAACAGTTAATAATGCAATTATCAATTCTCTTCAATATTCAACAGTTGGAAACTCGATTTACTGCAATTTTCAATAGATGAATATTCAATGTTCTTCCATGTTTAGCAATTGATAATTCAAAAGTTAAATATTAAAGAAAATTCAAATGTTAAAAACTCAATGTGCAATTTTATCTATCTTTCTTCAAATTGCAACAATAGAATTTAGAAATGTTGATAATTCAATTATCAATTTTCTTCAATTTTCAACAATTGAAAATTCAATTTCTTTACATTTTTAAAAGGAATGAATTCAATTTTCTTATAATTAATTTTCTTAATAAATCAATCAGTAGCAGTGAACTATAAATTAATTTGTTTAATTTCTTAAATTTTTCATTTTTTTTAAGAACTCCAATTCTGATTGTCCCCTTGTTAATTCGTTGGAACCCCGTTCACAGCGATTTAAAAAAGTCCGACAAAAAATAAAATGTTGAATAAAATTTCTTTATAAATTTAAAATCGTTCTCATAATCAATAATATTAACTCTTTTATAAAATACTACTATTAATAATTAAATAGTAATATTTTTTCTTCCGAAAAATGATTTTAGCTTTAAAGTTTTAATTTAAATCCTAAATAGTTTAGTTTGAAATCGATCAAGTAAACAATTGTCAATTTTGTGTATAGATAAGATTGAAAAATAAAATATGAGAAAAAATAGTCCCGAGTGAAATTATGATTTGCATGTGCTTGCAATTTACTAAATAGGCTTAGATATAAATTACATATATTTACATTTGCAACTTAAAATTTAAGAACTCAAACTCGGGACTTCTTTCCAATCTGATATTTCCCGCGTAATTCAATTATTTTAATCTCAAATGTAGCATTTTTAAAGAGAAAAGAGAAAAATGGGAAGTTTTTGGAGATTAGAGAGAAAAAGTGGAATTTAAAAAAAACGGGGCGCAGGGGGAATAGGGGAAATACTGTGATCCCTGATAATAGGTAGAAATGTCCTCAGTACCCTTGTTGACAGCCGAGGGTGTAACGCTGAAACTTTTTGCAAGCCTCCGTTGCGTCGGAGGTGTTGGAGAAGGCTGAGGTTGGTCCTTAGTGCTTACCTTCTCATTTCCAACACCTCCGGAACCAGAGATTCCTGTTCCAGAAGTGACGTTCGTCACACAGCATTCCTCCCAGCAGCATGCCTGTGAGACCCCTAAAACATTCGTTTTCCTCGTGCAACCACCACCAAGTACTTATCATTTTTTCTAAGAGAGAAATTTCTGTGCTTGTGCTCGAGATTGAAATTATACGGTGCTCAAAAAGTTTTTCGCATTCTTCAGGGTGACCATTCGAGACCAGGCTGATCCATTTTTTATAGTAAGAAAAAATAGTTGTCGAAAACAAAATCGCTCGATAGCCTAAATGGTTCCAACTATTTTAACGTTAAAAGTTGATTATTTTGAATTGAAAATTCTCTTCTTATATTTTTGGCTAAGACAGTGCTTATTTTTCGTTTAAAATTATATCACTTTGTTGATATTATTTTATTAAAATTTCAACACTGTTGTGTTAAAGTCACGTTCTTGCTTCAAAGCTCAAATGTTTTGAATGAAATTCAACCCTTTGTTTTAAAGTGAACTTTTTTGGTAAAAATTCATATTTTCGTTTTATAAATTCAAGTTTTTTAAAAAGAAAATTCTTATTTTTCGCTTGAAAATTCATATCTTTTGTTAAAAATTCGTCTGTTTTTGTTTTCAAATTCGTCTTTTTTGATAAAAATCCAACTGTTTGATCGAAAATTAATCTGTTTTTGTTGAGGATTTAACTATTTTGTTGAAAATCCGTCTTTTTGAAGGAATTCGTCTGTGGTTGATTAACATTTAAAATAATTTCTAATCGAAGGTTGCTTTTTTTAAATTGAAAAGTCTACTATTCTTTTTTTAATAGAGATAACATCTTTTATGTTAAAAATATTATCATTTTGTTGATATTATTTTATTAATTTTCAACAATTATGTTCAAAAGTCACCCTTTTTGGTTCAGAATTAAACTGCTTTCTAAAAAATTCAACCTTTTGGCTGGAAAAGAACTTTATTGTTAGAAAATTCATATTCAACTATTTTGTTGAAAATGTATCTTTTTCGAATGGATTCGGCTCTGATAAAATTTTTTGGTAAAAATTGTCACATTTTGTTCATACTATTTTTTTTTATTTTCACAATTTTGTTAAAAATTACTTATTTTTATTCAAAATTCAACTGATTGGTTGAAAATGAAATTTTTTGTTAAAAATTCATAATTTTGGTTTAAACATTCATGTGTTTTTTTTAGAAAATTCCGCTCTTTTATTGAAAATTCGCCTGTTTCTCAAAATCATCTTTTTTGTTAAAAACGCAACTGTTTAATTGAAAATTAATCTGCTTTTCTTGAGGATTCAACTATTTTGTTGAAAATGCGTCATTTTTATACGAGATTAATTTGAGGTTTAAAAAAGTATAAACTTTTTATTATATTATAAACATTTTTTTAATCTTTGAATTAAAGATTATTTCCTAAATTTGTTGAAAGTTTTGATTTTTTAAATATTTTATTATCATTTATTTCTGACATTATTTGAAAAAAGGCAAAATAATTACTGAATAAACTTAACAATATATTAATTTCATCTAATTATTTGTTTCATGTAATCAATCATTATCTATTCATATGATTCTTTGAGACAAGTTTTAAATAACAATTCTTCTATTTCTTTGTTTGAATTTTCCCGCCTACACAGAAGCGAACCAATGAAATTCCAGTTCCAATTTCATTTCTCAGAATTTCAAATCTCCGGTTGACGGTTGACACACAGGCACAAACACGTCAAAATTAGTTGCTTCTCACAACTAAAATCGTCAGTCAAGCTCCCGGATTTTAAGTCGAAAATAGCCAATTTTCATCGAGTTTTATCAAAATTTGATTGTATTCGTGCACCTGATACGCTAACGATTAAAGAAATATAAGAATTTTGTACAATCAATGTTTATTTTTAATTTTTTTCATCATGCGCGCTAGTAATTTTGCCAGCCTACTTGCTTCAAAAAAATGCGAGTTTTTTTCGCGTAATTTTTGCATAAATTAGGTCATATTTCGGATAAATTTGTGAATCTAGTGCTTATAAGGAAATTTCGTCTTTTGTGAAGTATATTTATTCGCAAGTGAGAAAAAATCGTTATTTTGGCGGGAAGACGTTAGAAATCTGACAATTCGAGCTCTATAAATTGAGTAAGTTTAAGTTTAATTGTTTTTTGTTTGTTTTTTCTTTCAATTTCGCAAAAAAAAATGAATTTAGAAATTAGTTTCAAATAAGAAAGTTGTTCGTTACTCCTGGCAAATTTGATAAATGAAATAAACATGCTTCGTAATGCGTGACGGCCATTTTATTGCTTTCCATATAGAGTTTTTTTGTTGAAAATTTGATCAAACATGCTTTAAATACTTAATTAAATAATGAGTATTAAATGGAATCTATATTTTTAATTTTATGTCCGGCTACTTAAAATTTTTGAACTAAACTTGGTTAATAATATTATTGCGGCGAAATTATTTTGTCCAAAACATTTTATACAACATTTTACGAAAAATGATTGTCATTAGAGAAAATTAAATACATATCACCTATCATTAAATGTAAACTATTATCTCTGATTTACAAGTTATTTTGAATTTTTGTTTAAAATTTGTTTCGAAATTTATGCCTGATTTTTCGTTAGTGAAATATTGTCATTTTTCATTAAGAAGAGATTCTCGTGCAATGGGGAAGCAGGTAAATTATTTTTTTTTATAAAGTTGACAAATAAATTAAGTGGAAGGGTTGCTACAAGTCAGGCAATTTAAAAATGCTCAGTGAATGTCATGGAAAATCTGAATGAGTGAGGGAATTTGCGAAAAAAACTGAATCTGAAGTTAATTTTATTCTTTTGTTTAAAATTCAACAATTTTGTTAACAATTCATTGTTTTGGGTTAAAAATTGAACTGTTTTGTTGAAAATTTGTCCTTTTGGGTTAAAAATTGAAGTATTTTGATACAAAATTGAACAATTTGGTTGAATTTTTCCTCCTTACCATCGACAAATTTTTGTTTTTTTTTTAGTTAAAAATTAAACTATTTGATGTTTGGTTGAAAATAAACGTATTATGTTAAAAATTTGACTTTTTTATAGAAAATTAATCTTTTTGGTCAAAAATTAAACAATTTTTTTTGCGTTGAAGATACATTATCTTAGTTAAAAATTCAATTCTTTGATTAAAAATTTTATTTTTTTGTTTGAAAATGACCTTTTTTGTTGAACATTTATATTTTTAGTCTAAAAAATGCAATGATTAATTAATTTTTTTAACTGAAAATTTAACTGTTCTGTGTTTATCTTCTTTAGTTAAAAATTCACCA
Organism: Belonocnema kinseyi; assembly: GCF_010883055.1. Lineage (NCBI taxonomy): Eukaryota > Metazoa > Arthropoda > Insecta > Hymenoptera > Cynipidae > Belonocnema > Belonocnema kinseyi. The sequence goes on from NC_046664.1 coordinate 68,493,571, forward strand.
TAATACATGTTGAAAATTCGTCTTTTGTGGTAGACCATTAACCTTCCTGGTGATTAATTCATCTTTTTGGTTGGACATTTTTTCCATGGTTGGACATATAATTATTTTGTCGAACATTAGTTTTTTATTTGTTAAAAATTAATTTTTTAAATGTATATATTTTTTGTTCAAAATTAATATTATTTATTTGATAATGCATTTATTTCATTGACAACCCTTCTTTTTTATAGACAATTAATATTCTAGGGAGAAAACTAAACTATTTAGTTAAAAGTTTTTTATTTGTATTGAAGATTCATTATCTTAGTTAAAAATTCATTTCTTTGATTAAAAGTTGACCTTTTTTGTTAAAAATTCATTTGTTTTGATAAAAACTCATCTTTTTGATAAGAATTTATCTTCTGTATTGAAAATTGATCTTTTCCTTTAAGAAATTGAACTATATTGGTAAGAAACTCAACAATTTGATCTTGTGGTATACCATTAATTTTTCCAGCGATTAATTAAACTTTTTGGTTGGAAATTCATTTCTATGATTCAAAATTTAACTATTTGGTTGAAAAGTAGTTTTCTTTGTTAATTTTTTAAATTTTTAATTGAAAATATTTGTTGCTAAAAGTTAATATTATTAAGTTGAAAAATCATGTATTTTACGGGGAAAGCTCGCTTTTTTATAGAAAATTAACCTTCCTTGTAATTAATTCTTCTTTTTGGTTGAAAATTTTTTCCATAGTTGGAAATGCAATTATTTTGTTGTACATTAGTTTTTTATTTGTTAAAAATTAATTTGTTAAATGCATATATGCGTATTTTGATAAAAACTCATCTGTTTAATCAAAAATTTATATTTTTTGTTGAAAATTGATCTTTTTTGTTAAAAAAATGAACAATTTGGTTGAAAATTACCTTTTTTGTTGGAAATTTATATTCTGGATTTCAAAATACAATTTTTTTGTGCAAAATTCGTCTTCTTGACATGAAAATACAATTGATTTGTACAAAATTAGTCTTTTTGGCATGAAGATTCAAAATTTGGTACATTTTTTCCTTATTAAAACATTTTTTTGTTGTTGAAAATTCAACTATTTTGTTGAACATTATTTTTTTGTTTTGTTTATTAATTAATTTTTTTAACTAAAAATGTAACTGTTTCGCATCCAGTTGAAAATGTATCTTTTTTAGTTAAAAATTCAACATACTACATGTTGAAAATTTGTCTATTGTGATAGACCATTAATTTTTCTATTGATTAGTTAATCTTTTTGGCTGGGAATGTAACTATTTTGTTAAAAAGTAGTTTTCTTTGTTAAATTTTGTTGTTTAAATTGAGAATATTTTTTGTTAAAAATAAATTTTATTAATTTGACAATTCACGTATTTTATTGAAAGCTTTCCTTTTTTATAGATAATTAATCTTCTTGGTACAAAATTATTCTTTTTATATGAAAATTAAATATTTGGTTAGAAATCAATTATATAATAAACTGAAAATTGAACTATTTCATTTTTTGTCGAAAGTTCTTTTTTTTTGTTAGAAATTCAACCATTTAGTTAAAAATGTACGTATTTTTATGCAAATTAGTTGAAAATTCCACTCTTTGTTTGAAAATTCGTCTTTTTTATAGAACTTTAATCTTCTTGGTGCAAACATAATGTATTTTGTTGAAAATTCGTATTTTTTGGCGAAAAAGTAATCTCATTAATAAGCTAATTGGCTCAAAATTAATTTTGTTGGTTAAAGATTCGTCATTTTAGTTAAAACTAAATATTCCATTTTTGCTTGAAAATTAATCTTTTTTAGTTGGAAATTTATTTATTTGACTGAAAACTGATCTTTTTTGGTATAATATTTACTTATTTTTGTTGAAAATGAACATTATTTATTACTTGAAAACTCAACTGTTTTGCAAAAATGTCGTCCTTTTAGATTGAAGATTTAACATTCTGAATTGTTTAATTTTATTAATAAGAAATCTTCATTGGATGAAAAATAAACTATATTTTTTTAATTCCTTTTTTTATTAAAAATTAATCTTCTCGGCTAAAAATTCGTCTATTTTATATAGAACTTTAATCTTCTTGATTCAAATTTAATATATTTTGTCGAAAATTCGTCTTTTTGGCAAAAAAGTGATCACATTAGTTGGAACCTTATCTTTCTGTTCTAAAATATAACTATTTTGTTGAAAATTCTAACTTTTTATTTTTGGTTGATAATAATTGAACAAATTGGTTCAAAACTAATTTTTTTATTGGTTAAGGATCCGCCATTCGATTCGTAATAAAAATGGTGTCTTTTTACAGAGTCTGAAGGAGATGAAGCTGGATGAAGCTACCCATTGCCTCGGCGGGGGAATCCGCGAAATAGTGAGTTTCATTTAAAATTCCTCTTTTCTCCGATCAATGTCGTAGGATGAATGGTCCAAAGACCGACACTGAGGCAAGTTGTATTTAAAATACTAAATCATACGTAGTGACCGTTAATAAAGGTAAATTTCCTTTTTTCGCGACTAATTTTTTAACATTTATAATATATTTCTTAGCACAGGTTTAGCCTTTTCTGGGTGCGCGATTTACAATCTTTTATATCCATCAAACTTTTAAATTTTCTACTTAATTATGTAAGATATATATGATTATTGAATATTTTATCAAGACTTTAACGCGCGGAAAACTATATTCTAATTTTAAATTTTGCACCACGACGAGAATTAAGGAAGTGCTGCGTTTTTAAAGAAATTTATAATCAATATATGTTATATTTTATTAAACTTTAGAATGTTCTTTCCTTTATTGCAGTTCAAATTTTACTTTAATGCGAAGAAAATTTAGCTTTAAAATTTTTATTTAAAATACATAATAGACCTCAAATCGATCAGGGTTGCTATATAAATCCAGAAATTATGAAAATTCAAGTAATTTAAAATCAAACAGTTGCATTTTTTAAGCAAAACAGCTTAAATTTCTATAATAAGAGATGAATTCTTACACTAAATATATAAATTTTCAACATAAGAATTGCATTTTCAACCAAGAATGATTTTCAGGGCAATGAAGAAAACCATCCCGTCCAAAATGTGAAATTTTCATGCCAAAAAGATGTATTTTTGACAAAACAGTCAAATTTTCGACCAAAAAGGATAACTTTTTAACATAATAAGATTTCCAACCAAATAATACAATTTCTAACCTCAAGATGAATTCTCTATAAAAAATGTATACATTTGTAAGGCTTACTTATCATTACCACGTTGAAATATCAACTATTACAGTTTTTGTTGCGAATTAATCTCTTTAGGTAGAAAATTTAACTACTTAGTTGAAAGTAGCACTACTTTGTTAAGAATGCATTTTTTATTGATGATCCGTCATTTTAGTTCAAAATTTTATTCTGGTTGAAAATTTACATGTTTTTTTGAAAATTCGTCTTTCGCGATAAAAGATTAATCTTCTTGGTAAAAAATATCTTTTTGATCCAAAATTCCACTATTTGGTTAAAAATGCATTTTTTGTTCGAAAATTCAGTTTTTTGTTTAAAAATTTATTTTTTTGATTACAGTTCTATAATTTTAGTTGATAATTCATTTCTTTGGTTAAAAGTTAAACTATTTTATTTGAAATTTCAGGTATTTTGTTAAAAATTGATCTTTTTTGGCAATTAACAGAGGTGGAAAATGCAACTATTTGGTTAAAAATTCGTGTTTGGTTTAGAAAACTAATCTTCTTGGTTAGAATTTTACCTCTTCGGCGGAAAATTCATAACTTCGTTGTTTAGTAGAAAATTAATCTGCTTGGTTAAAAATGAATCTTTTTGGTAGAAAATTCAGTTATATGCTTAAAACTTTATTCCTAGTAAAGATTCATCATTGTAGTTTAAAATTAATTTGTTTGGTTAAAAGTTGAACTAATTTCTTGAAAATTCATGTTAACTTCATGTTAACATAAAAATTCATGTTAACATAAAAAATCATGTTAACATGAAAATTCATGTTAACTTTTTTGACAATATATTGATCTTCTTGGTTGAAAATATATTTATTTGATGGAAAATTCGCAACTTAGCCTTGATGGTACAAAATTAATCTTTTTGGTTAAAAATTAATCTTTTTGGTTAAAAATTAATCTATTTGGTCTAAAATTTCGTTATTTGGTTCCAATTTATTTTCAAATAAAGATGCATCATTTTAGTTGAAAATTCATTTCTTTGGTTAAAAGATAAACTACTTTCTCGAAAATTCATGTATTTTGTTAAAAATTAATCTTTTTTTGGTAATAAATTAATCTTCTTTGTTTAAAAATTGATCTTTTAAGTGGAAAATTCAAATATTTGGTTGAAAATTCGTCTTTTACGCAGAAAATTAATCTTCTTGGTTGAAAATGTATCTCTTTGGTTAAAAATTCATCTATTTTTGTTAAAAATGCAATATGTATATGAACTTACTAGCAAAACTTTTTAATTTGGTAAGATTGCAAAATAAAAACGATCAAAAATTGAGTAATTCGAGAAATATTTAGTTAAATTTTAAAGAATTTCTAAAGTTTTCAAGAGAATAAACCAATTTTCTTAAAATTTCTGGGAAAATTTAGAAGATTTTAAGGTAATTTTTTGTTCAAATTTTGGAATGATATTTATAAATTTTGAGAAAAATTCGTGACAGTTTAAAATATTTGCAGGAATTTAAGATGTTCTAAATAGATTAAAAATATTTGAAAACTCGGAAACATTTTCGTAAATGTATAAAATATTTCTTGATTCCTTCCCAACTTCTAAAAGTGGTAAACATCTTTTAAAAGGACTCGAATTTTTTAAAATATTTCGTAAAATCCTATATTATGAAAAAAAATTCTTTAAAATCTTCTAGATTCTTTTTTGATAAGCCTGAAATATTTTTAAATCTTTAAAATTTTTTAAGAATCTGATGAAAATTATATTTAAATACATTTAAAAACAAGGTAATAATACTTATTTTCTTGTTCTCAATTCTTAGAATTTAATTTCAGCATGGATTTATCATAGCACTTCGAAAAATAATTTTAGATTAGAGTGTTGTCAAAGATAAAAAATATCCATTAATGGTCTTTCTTTAAAAGTGACATACAAATTTTAAAATATTTTAGCTTCGTTAAAAGTGTTTGAATATTTGGGACTAACACAAAATAACGAAAAAATGAATAACAAAATCATAAATTAGCCAGAAAAAATGGCCGAATTATAAAATAAATGAATTGTTAAATTTCCATAAATATTTCTATTCCTGAAATTTAAGTTTGACGAAACTTAAAATTTGCCGAAAATAATTAATAAATTATGAATTAATGACTAGTTGAATTGTTTGCCTTATTTGTAATGATATTCATAGCTCATAAATTAATAATCAATTAACTATTTTCAGAAGTTCTAAATTTCGAGAATTGAAATATTTGTGGGCATTTAACATATCGTTTATTTTACACATCGGTCTTGAAGTCGGTGAATTGTAGTTTTGGATATTTTTAAATTCGAGATTTTATTTTTTGTCTATTAAAGATCTTGTCGTTATTTGAAATTTGGAAAATTTTATAATTTGATAATAATATACATTTTTGGCATTTTTTTCATTCATTTGTGTATTCGTTCTTTATTTTTAAATTATTTTTTATAAGTTCTGAATATCCATGCAATATGTTTGTTTGAATTGTGTCAATTTTGATGCTTTTTCCTATATTAAGGAAAATAATACGTAAGTACAAACGTCTTATTTACTACCTGACTCCACACTATGAAGAAAAAATTATTTTAAAGGGTTTTTCATATTTATTTTGTAATTTTTATGCATTTTTCCTACGGTACTGCATGGTTTTGTAGAACAAATATACTACTAGCGCCACCGCACGGCCGTTTTCAACTGTGGTGACACATTTTTTGCACTGGGCAGTACAGTGGAAGCACCCCCCTGGCATGAATGTTTATAGATTTAAGTTTAAGTAGCATTGGGATTGAATATCTTTGAATTTCTGGAAAGATATTCATTTCTAGATTGTTGGTAGAATCGAAATTTTACCAATGATCACTTTTGTTTATACTGCGAATACGTGCTCGAAATTAAAACTAACTTCGGAATTTTACTTATCATTTTTAAAACGAATGATAAAACTCGAGCACAAATCGAATAGGTCGGAGGTAATTTTCTGAAAGAAGAAGAGGCTACATGCCGAAGAGCCCCAAAAATGAAGAGGGGAACTTCTATTAACAGACATTTATTTCATAATAAATTTATTTTCATAGATTTGTCACTACGTTGATTTCACTTTTGTTTCTTGCACGTCATTTTTGGTATGTTGAAAATAAAAATATTTCACCATCTTAAAAATGTCACTATTTTACAAGTAATTTTGAAATATTTTTAAAGCAGTAATTTATTTTTAAGATGAGTGAAATATTGAAAATTGAAGTTAACCATTTAACAAATATTTACCTATGACCATAACGAAATTTCCCAATTTTATGAATAATTTACCTATTTTACAATAATTTACCATTTTGTAAACTGTTCCCCATTTTAAAAATATTGCCTATTTATGAAAAATTTGCCAAATTAAAAATTATTTTGTCCCATCTGTAAACAATCAACACATTTTACAACTCCTCAATTTATAATGTTTTTGTACATCTAAGTACTCGCGATTATACTTTTTATTTTACTATCGAATATCCTTAAAGGGCTCCATTTAAAAATCTTAAAAACTCGATTTTCTTTAATATTGAAGATTTCAAACTTATAAAATTGGTCAACTATTAAGTTTTCCAATTTAAAATTGTTCAAGTTTTAATATTTCAATTTAAAATTATTGAATTTGCATGGATTTAAATGTGGAAAATTGCCAATATTCGAATTTTCAATTAGAAATAAACTTGAATCATAAGCCTAGAGTGGTTCAATTAAATTTCTTCAATTTCAACCTTTTCTATTTAAAAATATTTTTAAATTAAAAAATTTTTAAAAAATAAAACAAAATACAAAAAGAAACCAAGATTTTAATAATTAAGGCAGCTGAAAATTCATGCATTTTATTAAAAGCTCGTCGTTTTTGTTCTGGGAGATTGATTATCTTAGTTGGAAATTCGTTGCTTTGGCTAAAAGTCGAACTGTTTTGTTGAAAACTCATGTATTTGGTTACAAATGTATCATTTTAGTTAGAAAATTAATCTTCTTGGTGGAAAATTTATCATTTTCTTTAAAAATTAATTTCTTTGACAGAAAATTTAACTGTATTGACGAAAGTTCTTTTTTTTTTTGCATTGAAAATTAATTTTTCAATGATTCTTTTAGTTGAAAATGCCGCTATTTGGTTGAAAATTCATGAATGTTGTTGAAACTTCGAGGTTTTTAGGAAAAAAGTAATCTCATGAGTTGAAATTTGATCTTTTTGGTTGAAGATTAATTTCACTGGTTGAAAGTTGCACTATTTTGTTGAAAATTAGTTTTTTTCAGAAAATTTATTTTTTTAACTAAAAATTGAATTATTATATTTGGGTTTGAAATTTCCACAGGTTTGTTAAAGATTAATCGTTTTAGTTAAAAATACATTTCTAGGAAACTATTACATTTTTGCTTGAAAATATATTTTTTTTATGAAAATTCTATTATTTTGACAGCAAATTAATATTTTCTGGTTGAAAACTTCATTATTATGGAGAAAATTCGCCTTTTTGAACTGAAAATTTAACATTTTGCATGATATTTTTTTTGATTGAGAAATCTTCATTATCCTTGAAGGGCTCAATTTTAAAATCCCAAGAAGACAATTTTCTTCAATATGCCCAATTAAAAATTGATTTGCCCCTCACTCCAAAAATTTACGCATTTTAAAAATATTTTCTCAATTTATAAATTATTTGTACCTCTAAGTTCTCACACATAGTTTTTTTAGTTTAGAATTTAATTTAATTTTTGTAATTTATAAAATCTGGATGACTTTGAGCAGGAAGCTTTGTGTTGTTTCTAACGTTCGGAATTAAACAATAAAAAATTTAAAGACCTAAAAATAAAATTTTTAATTGGAAATGTATCCATTTTTATGAATTGAAATACGTCTAGATTTTTCAACTAAAAGTGAGAATTAAAAATAAATTCGATACAAAAAAAAATCACTTTCATTTCTCTGTTTTTCCGGTCCAATGGCCACCCCGTTTTTATAAACCAAGTATCTATACTATAGAAATGTTCACCTAGGTGCAAAGAAATCATTTTCTGTAGGCCTTCTGCCTTATTTACATTTATTTACATTTCGATTTTCTTCGAGTATCACGATCCAGTTTTATATACTAGAGAAGCTGTTGTAAATAAGAGGTTCACAAATTTGAAAATGGACTTTAAATTCATACTTAAATGTTTTCAAGTAGGGATTTTTTTCAAATTAATACTGATTTTTTAAAGAGTTAAAAATAATATTTTTTGTGTATCAGGGGATTCAGATTTTAAAGGGGTTTCAATGTAAATTTTAGTTGTTCTTACCTAGAAAGGAGTCGACCTGTCCAGCGATACCTTTGATAGCCTTTAAAAATATTTGCGGCAAACCCTGGAGACAAGGGTGCTGACAAGGATCCACGACATTTGGACTGGCTATCGCGTATCTCAAAAATGCTTGGGTTTGCGAGATCACTGCTGGTCTACATAAATCGATTGGATCCCCCACAGTTCGTAAAAGTCTGTACCAAGCTTGTGAAACTGCTTCATGGGACATTGACAGTGGCACTAGCTGTGAATCTTCTTCATCTGATAAAACGTAGACATGACTTGATGAATAAATTACCAAAAATTCTATTCCTGCAGATATATCCTTCTTGAAACTTAGAATTTTACTAATTAAAACATAACATTTCGAATTGAAGTACAATCTATTTAAAATTGGTTTGAATTCAAGTATACTTGACTATTAGGGTCGGTCAAAAAAAAAAAAATCTGGTATTCGAATTCGATAAAACGCGAAAAAGTAGCGTATTGGGATACTAAAAAGCGATAATTAATTTGGAATCTATAGACATGCAGCTTGGTTACCTGCGCTCGAAAAATGTTAACACAATTTCTTAGTTGTGGAGTTTTTTGATTTTCTTGAGCTTCAATTTCGTTACATTCCTGGAGGTCGAAAAAGTCTTTCTTTTTTGGGGGGATTTTAATTAACCATTTTCAAAGAGCTAATTCCTATATAATTCACACCTGCTTTTTTTTAAATTCTTAACACATGTATCAGTGAATGTGAGAGGATTTTTTCGGGTATTTAAAACTTTCCAGGGACAAAAATTGACTGGGAAAAAAATTGTGAAGGGCCAGGATTTGAAATAGGAAATTAAGTGAATTTTAAAATTCTGATTTTATTATTTAACGAAATTGTCTTTATAACTTTTCGAGTCAAATTCTTATAGATAAAAAATAATGGAAATGTAAAAAGGGAAAACTTTACATGCATAAACATTTAAAAAAGTAAAAAAGACAAGACTCAAATAGAGGACCCCTCAATCGTGTCAGATTTTCAATTTTTTGTTTGGCAAAATTTGTTGACTAAAAAGGTACGGCTTAGGCTAGTTTGTGTATTAATATATCTGGAAAATCCTGAAAATGTCAGGGAATTTTTTTTAAGTCAGGACATTTTTTTTAAGTATGGAAATTTTTTCGAGAGCTTGCTTATTATTTTTTAATTGTAATATAAAATTGAATAACAATTATTCTTCATTCGAAAAAATTGCTTTACATTACTATATTTAACTAATGTATTGACATTTTTTAAATTAATTTTTTAAAGTGAAAATGGAACTATTCTATTTTTGGTTGAAAACTGATCGTTTTTAGTTGAAAATTTAGGTATCCTGTTAAAAATGCATGTATTTTGTTAAAAATTTATTCTTAATCTTTTTTTGAGTGAAAACTTAAGTACTTGGTTAAAACTCTTTTGTTAAAAATTACTATTTTTTGTTGTTGATGATTCATAATTTTAATTGAAAATTCATCTGTTTGGGTTGAAAATTCTTTTTTTTTGTAATTTCAATTATTATTAGTTAAAGAGGATGTTTGAAAATGTAACTATTTATTGGAAAATTAGTTGTATTTTTTTGAACTGAAAAGGTAACCATTCCGATTGAATATTCCATAATTTTTGTTAAAAATTCATCTATTTGGTTGAACATTAATTATTTTAACTGATAATTTAACTATTCAATTTTTGTCTGTCAATTTATTTTTAGTTAAAAATTAATATTTTTCGTAGAAATGTATCTTCTTGATTAAAAATTCATCTTTTTAGTTGAAAATTGATCTTTTTGGTTATAATTCAGCTATTACAGTTGAATATTCATAATTTTAATTGGAAATTCGTCTGCTTAGATACAAATTAATTTTTTAAACTGAAAATTTAATTAATTTTTTTTGTGGAAGAATCCACTTTTTGGTAAAAAAATAATTCTTTATTTGTTGGACATAAAACTATTTATTTGAAAGTTAAAATATTTAGTTAACAATTGATCTTTTTGGTGTAAAATTGAACTATTACAGTTAAAATTCATCATTTTAGTTGGAAATGTATCACTTTGTCTGAAAATGTAACTATTTTGTTAATTTAATTTGTTATTTTGTAAATTCATCTGTTTGGTTGAGAATTCATTTAGTATTTTCTTGAAAAATCATATTTTTTGAAGTAAACGAATTTTTTGTTTAAAATTAATCTTGTTTAAAAATTCATCTTTTTGGTTGAAAATCTATGTATTCTAGCTAAATATTAAGTATTTTTGTTTCAAATTCATGTTTTTCGTTTAAAATAAAACTACTTAATTTAAATTTAAATTACATAGTTAAAAATTCATCTAGTCCAGTTGAAGATTTATAATTTTATTTAAAAATTCATCACTTTGGTTGAAAAAAATTTTTTTGTTTGAATATTCAATTTTGACTGCTTGAAAGTTAAATTCTTTGTTAAAAATTGAACTATTTCTTTGAAAAATCATCTCTTTTTGGTAGAATATTAATCTTTTTAGTTAAAAAATTAAACTATTTTGATAAACTTTCGTCTATCTTATTGAAAATGCAATATTTTTACTTGAAGAGTTACGAATTTGAAACAATTATTCATCAAATTCGTGGAAATTTAGAGACAAATCCAAGAAATTATTAATTATGTTTTTAGTATTTCACTAACCGATGGTGCTAATATATTTAAGGATATCTTGTAATATAATTTGTCACAGCTTTTTAAATTAAACATATTAATAGAATTCCTAAAAACGCAAAAAATTATTTATAATTAACTCGCTAAACTTTATACATACGAGGGTGGATTGATAAGTTTCCGGCCTGACCAAGAAAAACAACGTTTTTAAGAATTTTTTTTTTTATTTCTCAACATAATCTCCTCCAAGG
>NC_046664.1:68505057-68531949 GCF_010883055.1 Belonocnema kinseyi
TACAAGCTATCTAAGGATGGTACTATAGAACGCCACCTTAAGGTAGGCCTAGTGGCGCCATCTCTTGGTCAGGCCGGAAACTTATCAATCCACCCTCGTATTCCGAATCGATTGTTTTAAAAAATGCGAAATATTTGAATGGCTCATACTATGAAAGATTATACCAGGAAAAAAACTCGAGATATCTAAAAAACCTGGAATTTTTTTCCAGGTTTTGAGTAGACACCCTGGGGTTGTATCGATTTAGAATTAATTATTTTCAGCCCATCCTATTGACTATAAAATAATTCTGAACGAAAGAGAACTTTCAAATATCTCAAGGTTAAAAAAGTAGAATTAAAATAGTAAAAATAATGCGAATCAAAGACTTACTTATTTTTAATTCAGGAAACATTGGCCCATACATAATCTGTAAAAGTCTCGCTGTCAAAGCAAGACAAACCCGATTCCATTGCTCGATCAGAGCGAGCCTGTGTCGCCAACGAAGGCAAGATTCTCGCAATGTTCTCCATAAAGGAGGAGATGGAAAGTTGCGCTCACAAGCCACGAGCCATACCTGAAATGGTTGTTAAAGTTCTTTAGAACTTCGGATTTATCAAGATTGAGGAAGGAATTTTATCTAAAAAAAATAGGAGAATATAATAAAAAATTATATATTTATATACCTGGAAAAACCTGGAATTGTCAGAGTATTTTTTTTTTAAGTCAGGGACTTTTTCAAGAGCGTGCCTAATTATTTTTTTCATGGGAATATGAAATTAAATAACAATGTTTTTTCATTGGCAGAATTAACTTTACATTGATGGATTTAACTACTTTGTTGAAAATTCAACTGCTTGGATGAAAGTTAATATCTTTCATTCAAAGTTAAGTTTTTTCGTTGACGACTTATCATTTCAATTGAAAATTAATCTCTCTGGTTAAAAATTGAACTATTTGGTTTAAAACTGGCTGTATTTTTTGGTTAAAAATTTATTCTTTTGACTGAAAATTTAACCATTCCAGTTTAATTTTTTTCTTTGGTTGATAATTAATTATTTTAACTAAAAGTTTAACTATTCCATTTTTTGTAGAAAATGTATTATTTTTTAGTTGAAAATCCATGTCTTTTGATGAAAATTCGAATTTTTCGTAGAAAATTGATATTCCTCATTGGAAATTCATCTTTTTGGTTAAAAATGCAACTGTTTAGTTAAAAATTAATATTTTTTGTTCCAAGAAAAAAATATTTGATTAAAAATTTGTCTTTTTTGATTGAATTTAACTTTTTATGGTATAAATTGAAATCTTTTTTGGTTGATATATCAACTATTGAAATACATCAAAATACTTTGAAACTTTTGAAAGCTTTTAAAAATTCCTTTGAGTTTTTTAAAATATCCATAAATTGTTGGAATCCCTTAAAATGATTTAAATCTACAGAAAAATCCTCGGAATCTTTTAAAATACCCTAAAACATTTCAAATCATTTCAAACTTTGTACGGGTTTATAAAATGACTTTGAAGTTTAAAAAATATCATAAAATGTTTTAACTGCTTTGGAATACCTTCAAATTATTGAAATCTATTAAAAACTCTTGAAAAAAAACAGCTCTTAAAAATTCCTTAGAAGTTTCGAAATCATCCTTAAATCTTTAAAGTCCTTTGTCATGCCTTCAAATTATTGAGATTTACTAAAAATTGCATGTAATTTTTGTAAATACCCCAGAATATTTTAAACCTTTAGAAATCCCTTTCAATTATTGGAGACAATTTAAAATTCCTTGGAATCTCTAAGAATGCCCTGTAAATCTTTAATATCCTTCAAAATCCCTTTAAATTACTGAAATCTAGAAAAAAGTTCGTTTGAATCATTTTAAATGCCCTAAAACTATCCCAATCCTTTGAAACTTTTTGAAATTGCTGAATATTTCTTGGAAATTTTAAAAGTGCCGTAAAATAATTAAAAAACATTTTTAATCGCTTGAAATGATTGACATATATTAAAAATTTCAAAAGAATTCAAGAAAATTCAGAAATAGTTATGAGCCTGAATTAAATATTGGGTGATCCATATAGGGCAATTTCATTAATTTATTGAAAGAAAAGTAACTGAAGTGATCTTTTCATATTAGAAAATGACTGTGTGGCAGCTCTGATTACTCTTGACAATTAAATTGCTCCCCACAGAAATAATCTGACTTTTGCCACTTTTTTTCTTCAAAATCCCTGCCTCTTCTCTAAATTTCTCTGATTTTTCTGAACTACGGCCACCATACTGTTAGACTAATGGAAAATTACATATTAATTTAAAGTTTATCACCTCCAATAAAACTCCAAGAACTCTTTCGCAAAGTTGTTCGCCAGCATCCTCTCGCACAGCTGGAGGCGCTAAAAGTGCATCGTTTATTCCGATTAGGAATAAAAGAAGACTTTCCCATGTTTCTCTGTCTAAAGTCGCTGGTCCTCGAGCCACTTGCTGCAAAGTTCGAAGTACTCGGTGGCAAAGGACTGCCTGCCTATTTATCGTGTCGGCTCCTAAAAAAAATTCTATCAATTAAATCAGTCCAATTTTTTAATAAGTTAATAATTTTTTAATTTTCAATGAAAATAAGAAACAAAATTCCATGTGAATTATATATTTTTAAATGCAACGTTTAGATTTACAAATTTCAAGCTAAAACTAAATCTCAAAGATCAAAATTCAGCAAATTGTAATATAAGCTTTTAATATTTTATATAACGATTAGCGTCGATTATGTTCAAAACAAAAGTGCTTTCAAACCCAGTTTTTAACGATTAAAAATCACATTGTTGTCGAAATCAACGCAAGATATGAATATTAGTTCATAGTTAAAGATAGTTCCCAGATTTTTATCTTGTGTATTTTAGAAAATTTTAAACAATAACGAAAGAGATCTATATAAAATTTAATAAAATATCATTTATTTTAACGAAACACAATATTTTTTTTACATTTATTTTTAGTTTAGTAATAATGTGAAGAACATGTGAAAAGTTATGTAACACGAACTTTAACAACAAATAAAATTCATATTCATCACAAATATATTTCTTGATCCTTTACTTTTATATTTTTATATTCTCTTGCGTTACAGTTGACTAAAAAAAAATATTTTAGGTGGTTGGGAAATTTTTTCCCTCGAAAATCTCATTGTTTAAAATGGTGAACTTTTTGACAACCACCCGTACGAATCTCATGGGGTATGTTCTTCACATTATTACTGAATTAAAGACGAATATTTTAAACAATAAAATGTAGTTCGTTAAAACCAATATTACTTTAGTCGATTTTTATCGATTTTTTCTAGTTTTTTGGAAAAAAATTCCAAAATATAGAACATAAAAGGTTATACTTTTATATATTTCAAGAAGAGGAGCAATTTTAAACTATTCATTTTTTGCGACGTTGTTGACAAAAATTACATTTTTAATCATTATAAACTAAAATATTTAATTATAAATTTTACCATTACCTAATTTACAAGCTCTTAAGATTAAAACGATTAAAAGCTTCTTAAATCAAGCCACAACCACCAAACTTAACAAAAATAATACACTCGTTTTATAAAATAACTAATCAATTATTTACCTAAATCCTGATACAAAAATGGCCAGACTGCGAGGAAAAGATGATTAGAATAAAAAGGTTATTAATTTTAAGTCCAAGAATATTAAGAAGTCAGGCCTCACATTCCCTATGGGATAAAAAAATAGGATACAATGGGTACTTTTTCAAGCACTTAACGTACTTTTTTACGCTTAAAGTTGATCGGTTTTACAAAAATTCGACAGGTTCACGAAGTTATTATTGGTAGTCAATTGATTTTTCAGCTAGGTTTAAAAAATCTTTTAAGTAGTTTAAGACTTTTTACTGATAAAAATACATAAGCAAAATTTAAAGAAACTGAAAGAATGAAAAATAGATAAAAAGCATACTTTTAAAGGTATTATTTTTTAGTTTATCTATTCATAATTCTTTCAGTTTTTCTTGTTTATTTTTTGACTGGACTTTTATACTGTATTCTTTCAGCGTATTTTTATCCACCGAAAGGCCTCTAATAACAAAAGAAATTCCCTTTTCATTTATAAATGGGTTTTGAAATTTTTCGTTATAAACAATTGTCTGCTAAATATTAAATTATCTCTTAATCATCAGCATATAGAAATTTGTCAAAAATTGAAGAAACTTTTTGGACCTTCAAAAATGTGGATCCGCAAAAATATAAAAATTATGCAAAGAAGCACTCCTCCTAAACATTTTACTAACACGCAAAATCAAGCCATTCATCAATAAATTTACTCTGATAATTTTTACATTTATGTTGATACCGACACTAATTCTGTGTTCTTTTTATCAGGAATTTCAATTTTGAGAGTCTTAATTTGAAACTGCTAAAGTTTTAATGTCTTCTAATTTTGCCTACTTCAAGCTTTTATATGACAAAAAATTAAAACTCAATTTAAAGTGATACTATTTAGAACGATTTAAATTTGAAATCATCAGATCTTTTAATATTTTATTTTTAACTGTTTAGGAATTTCAAATTGCAATTTTACAATTTGACACAATATACGTTTTAAACCAAAAAATTTTATAGTTAAAATTTAAAAAATCGCAATCTAAAATTATCCAAGTTCAAATAAATTTTTCAATTTTTAAAAACTTAATCGGAAATTATTCAATTATGAATGCTTTCGATTTGAAATGATCCAATTACACTGATTAATGCACTTGTGTAATTTTACGCCATTTCTGGATTTTTCCCCGGCTCTCAAACATTTTTCGCGGTCAATTAACTTAAAATATTCAAACTCTAAAGCCAAAAAATTGTTCCATTTAAATTAATAAAAACTAAGCTGCAAATTAAAGCACTGAAAGTGGAACTCTTGAATTTTAAACTTTTAAAACTGAAGTTGAAAAGTTTTTTTAATTATAAATTTTTGTATTCAAATGCTCAATAATTTATACATGTAAAATGTAAGCTACTAACACTTTCAACAGAACAATTTAAAATTGAGTGCAGTTAAACTGACAAATTAAACATTTTTAAGTTTTATAAATTATAGAGTTCAAAAATTTAGGTTCGCTTCCAAAAATATAAATCCAAGTTATCATTTTCAATGCTCTAAATTGAAGAATTAATCAATCTTGAAATATTTACATATTGTTTGACATTTTAAAAAATGTTTTTTTTTTTCAGAACTTCTAAACAGCTTTTAAAATTATTCGAATTTTTCCTAAACCTTTTGGTTTAATCCTGCCTAATTAAAAAAATCCTTAAAATCTTCTACATTATTTTTTGATAATTTTGTAATTCTTTATAAATCTTTTTAGATATTTTCTCAAACTTAATTTTTCTAAATAAAAAATAATTTAAAATTTTTCTAGGGAACGTTGTTCATTCTTCTGAAGCCTTTCAAAATTCTTGAAAACCTTCTAAATATCGAAATTTTTGTACGAATAACCAGATTTTATCGGTACGCGTACAAACAATTAAAACTGAAACGTTCGAAAGTTAGTTTTCTTGTATGGTTTTGAATATTTAATTTATAATTACTGACACTAAATGACAAACAGATATTTCTAAATATTAAGTAACTTTTTTTTTCTTCATTGAAAATTTTCAAATTGAATGGTTTCAAAATGGAATATTTTAGACTGAAACAATATTTGAAAATTAATAAAAGGCTCTGTTTATGAATATATTATTTTTATACATAATAATTATTATTCACTTTTTCATTCTCAAAGTAAAATTAAATTATAAAAAGCATGAATTAATTTATATTTACAGTCGATCAACTAAAATTTTCTTTATCAAAATCCTTGATTTTAAACGCTTCTAATTTTTAATTGTTTAAGCCTTTAAAACTGCATTTTAAAATTCTTTAAATTAAAACATATGCTTAAAAATTAAAATGGAAATTTTTTATACTGGAACATTTTCAAATTAAGCATTCCAAACTGAATGATACCATAATGGATAAAAATCACAATTTAACCAATTATTTTAAAAACGGTCGAAATCAAAGTTGGAGAAAATTTGTATTCTAAAAATGTTGTGAAATTCCCGACCAAAAAATAAATTCACTGTCGTTTCCAGGTTTGAAAAAAAAAACTAAAATTTTTCAGACTAGGAAATACTACAGAAATTCTAAAGATATTTATAACACCTCAATTTTATTTAAAATTGATAATAGGGGACTTTAGGAATCATTGCTGAATATAGGGACTATTAAGGAATATAACAGAACTCGGACTAACTTCAGAATTCAAAAATAGTGTAAATAGTGTCACAAATTTTAAAAAGTAGTATACAATGGAAAATCAGCTTTATTTTTTAGGCAAAATTTCCAGTTTTCCAACCTAATATTTCAAGAATATTAAAAATGAACTTCAATGTTTATTAAAAGTGTTATTATTTAGCGTGTAAGGTATGAAAACTCCTATTTATTTATCACAGACTTCATTTTTTTTTCTTTTTTCCCCTCTTTTTCTTGTTTTTACACTTACATGCGAACTGAAATAATAGTACGCTATTAAAAAATCGAACTATTTTTGGTTAAAATTTCATTGTCTGGGCTTAAAAAGTCTATTATATTTTTGGTTAAGAATTCATCTTTTTTTTGTTTAAAAATGCAACTGTCTGGTTAAAAACTAATTTGTTTCGGATAAAAATTAATTTTTTTTTCGTAGAAAATTCGTATTTTAATATTCTTTGCCTTAGAAACGTAAATAAAAAGTGTTTTGTGAAAAAAGTGACTGCGTGGAACTATCTGGTTGAAAATGTATCTATTTGTTCAAATTTCGTTTTTGTTGGTTAAATCCAATTGTCCTCTATTGTAAATTAAAATCTTTCTTGCTCGAAATATCATCTATTACATCTTTCCTTGAAAACTCAACTCTTTCGTTGAAATAATTTCACAATTTTAGTTAAAAATTCGTTTTTGTTTTTATTACAAATTTATATTTTTGGGTTGAAAATTTAACTCTTTTGTTGAAAATTCGTTTTTTGGGCTTGAAAATTCAACAATTTTATTGACATTTTTTTCTATTTTGACAAACAAATTTTGCTTGTTTGAAAAGTCTGTTTAAAAATTAATTTATTCTGGTTGAAAAATTAACTTTCTGTTGACAATTGAAGTGTTTTATAGAAAATTCGTATTTTTGGCTAAAAAATTCAAAAATTTGGTAGAAAACTTAACTATCTGGATGAAAATAAATGTATTATTTTGAAAATTCTTCTTTTTTTTTTGTAAAAAATCAATTTGTTCCAACTGTTGTTCATTTTTAATTAAAATATTTTGTTATATATCAGCTATTACATTTTTTGTTAAAAATACAATGTCTAGGTAGAAAGTTGAACTACTTTCTTAAAAGTTCATTTTTTTTTGTTCAAGATACAATTATAGTTTTAAATTCGTTTTATTTATTTTTAAATTAATTTTTAACACTATTTTATTAAATATTTAACTGCTTGCTTGAAAATTAACTTTCTTGCTGAAAATTCATATCCTCATATTGATGTATTATGTTAAAAATTCGTCTTTTCTGGTAGAAAACTAATCTTCCTGGTTAAAAATTCAAGCATTTGGTTAAAAATGTATGTATTTTGTTGAAAATTCATCTTTTTTATATAAAAATAATTTTCTGTGTTGAAAATTCATCTGTTTGGTTAAAAGTTTATCTATTTGATTGCAAATTATTACTGTTTTATAGAAAGCTCATCTTTTTTGTTAATGATGCAACTGTTTGGTTGAAAAATAATCTGTTTTAGTTGAAGATTCATGTAGTTTGTTGGAAATTCGTTTTTGTTGGTCAAATCCAACTGTTTTTATTTTAAATTAAAATATTTTTTTGTTAAAATATCAACTATTACATTTTCTGTTGCAAATTCCTCTGTTTGGATAACAATTAAACTATTTGGTTGAAAATTTAACTGTTTTAAAGAAAGCTCGTCTTTTTGGTTAAAAATTCAACTGCTTGGTTGAAAACTAATCTGTTTTACTCGTGTGAAAAACTACGAATTGTTTGCCGAAGTATTTAGTTAAAAATTTGTTTTTGCTGGTTAAATTCAACTGTTTTTTTTGTAATTAAAATGTTTTTCTGTTGAAATATCAACTATTACATTTTTGTTGCAAATTCATTTTTTTATATTTAAAATTAAACTCCTTGGTTGAAAGTCGAATTACTTTGTTGAAAATTATTAATCTATTTTGGTTGAGTCTATCTTTTCATAAGAATTCAGATTTTGTCGTTTAAAATGTAATTACTTGGTTGAAAGTTGAACTACTTTTTTAGATCATGCGAAACAATCATATCCCCCCCCCCAATTATATAACGTTATTGTTGGATAACCTCTAAATAAATTAATTCTTATATTGGCCAATTAGCGAAGAAGTTTCAAAATGTTTTTCAAGGAAAAGTAAAAAAAATAGTGGCATTAGCCGAGAATAGTGTGAAATAGTTTCATTAATATGACGAGTCCTAGACCTGACGATAAGGACCAGTCTGTGAGGCCTGAAGAAGGCAATTTATGGTAAATTTGTATACCTTCTCCTCTTCTTGGTACGAACAAATTGTGGAAGTGACTGATGATTTTTCTGGCGTAGAAATTTGAGTCCTCGATGATTGGTCTCGGTACCGTGATTTTTGGGGAAGTGTAGAGAGCTGATAGCCATTCGCAATAAACACTGACGCAATCTCTGACTGTGTCGTGTTCTGTTAAAGGTAAAGAGAGTCCAAAGCAGATTACTTCCATACACCATTGTATTTCTCGATCTGTGTTTAATGGACTAGGCTCGGCAGCCTGGGCGATGCCAAGATTGGCGGCGAGCTGCCGCACGATTGAGAGGGCGACTTCTCTTCCGACTCCTGGAGCAAATTTCTCGAGGACACTCTGACTGTCTTCGGAGCCTTGTTGAATTAGGGTGCTTAACGAGGCCCACTCGGAATACATTCCACCTCCAGAATGCTGAGAAAGTAATAAAATAATATTAAAAAATAAAAATAAAAAGCGAAGGACACAGAGAGCAATGCCCTCCTCAGAAATTACCCCGGGAAGGGACAAAGTGTTTATTTGCCCCCCCCCCCCTCTTAAACAGAATCATTAAATTCGTCAGATCGTTTCAAGTTTTCCAAAAATCTACATGAAACCTTTGAGAAATAATGTATGTCTTTGTGAAATCTTTTTAATCTATGCGAAATCTTTGCCAGATATTTTATATCTTTATAAAATCTTTGAAATCTTTGGGAAATCAGTGAAATCTTTATCGAATATTTGAAGCATTTTTGAAATATTTGTGTAATCTTTGAAATCTTGAAGAAATCATTGAAGTCCATGAAATCTTATGAATCTATCCGAAATCTTTACGAAATGTTTCAAATATTTTATAAATATTTGATAATATTTTTAAACTGATTTAAATCTTTGGAATACCATTAAAATCTTTGTGAAATCTTTTAAATCTATCGGAATTTTTTATAAAGTATTTGAAATCTACATAAAATATTTTTTTTTATATTTAAATTGTTGAAATCTTTGAGAAATCATTAAAGTTTGTGAAATCTTTTTTATCTATTCGAAATCTTTGCGAAACCTTTAAAATCATTGTGATATCTTTTGGGAATCATTTATGCCTTTCTGAAATCTCTTAAATCTATCCGAAATCTTTGAGAAATTTAAGCGAAATGTTTTTGAAATATTTGATAATATTTGTAAAGATGATTAAAATCAATTGAAAAATCATTGAAGCCTTGGTGAAATATTTTTAATCTATCCGAAATCTTTGCGATATTTTTTCGACATTTAGAAAATCATTCTGACCTTTGTGAAACTTTTCTGAAATCTTTAAGAAATATTAAAAATACTTTTGAAATACTAGGTAATATTTGTGAAATTTTTGGAAAAGTATTGATGTCTTTGTGAGATCTTTTAAATATATGCAAAATCTTTGTAAATTATTTTAAACCTTTTATATCATTGGGAAATCATTTTAAAATTTCTGAAATTCCTGGAAAACTTTGCAAAGGAATCTTTGATATTTCGGAAATAATTCGCTAATATTTGTGAAATTACTGAAATCGTTGAAAAACCATTGAGGTCTTCGTAAAATCTTTTAAATCGATCAAAAATCTTTGTGAAATATTTTCAATCTTTGTTAAATATGTGATATATTTGGAAGATAATTCAAATGTTTCTGAAATCTTTTCGAAATATTTGAAATATATTGTAATATTTGTGAAATTATTAAAATCGCTGCGAAATCATTGAACTCTGTGTGCAATTTTTAAAATCTATCGGAAATTTTTATGAAATAATTTAAATCTTTGTGAAATCTTTGAAATCTAACCGGAATATTTTTAATCATTGAGAAATCATTGCAGTTTATGAAATCTTTGTAAAAAAATTTCTGCAATCTTTAGAAATTTGCGAAATATTAAAAATATTTTTTAAATATTTGTGAAATATAGAAATCTTTGGGAAATAACTAAAGTTTTTGTAAAATCTTTTAAATCTATTCGAAATCTTTCCGAAATATTTTTTATCTTTTTGAAATCTTTAAAAATCTTTGGCGATATGAATTTTATACCTGTATTTATTATTATTTATTACTTATTGTTCATTTATTATTATTCATGTACAATTTGTATTTAGTATAATATTAATAAAGCGGTAATTACATTTGACAAACTTCACACAATTGACTGTTTGCAAATTAACTTTTTTGTTGGAAATTCATATTCTCGGGTGAAAATTTAACTGTTTTGTAGAATATTCGTTTTTTTTATCGAAAATTTATTCCATTAAATAAAAATATAACTAACCCATTTTTGTTAAAAATGGAGCTTTTTAATTTAAAAATGCAACTATGTAGGCTAAAAATTTTAGTAATGAAAAAATAGAAATTAAAATTATTTAAATAAAATTTGTACCAATATCTCATTCATTGTTTAAACTATTCAACAAAAAATTTATAAAATTTGTTGAAAATTCAACAATTTTATTGACAATTTTTCTTCATTGAGAAAATAATTTTGTTTGTTTGAAAATTCATCTGTTTCTGTTGAAATGTCACCTTTTTTGGTTAAAAATGCAACTGTTTGTTTAAAAATTAATCTTTTTCGGATTAAAACACACTTTCTGTTGAAAATGTAGGTGTTTGTAGAAAATTCGTATTTTCAACTCTAAAATTCAATAGTTTGCTAGAAAATTTATGTATTTTGTTGAAAATTATTTTTTTTGTAGAAAATCAATTTTCAGTTTAAATATACACCTGCTTTTTGAAAATTAATCTGTTTTAGTTAAGAATACAAGTATTTGGTTGAAAGTACATTTTTGTTGGTTTAAGATATAATAAAAATAAAAAGCGAAGGACCTTTACACTGCGTGTAAAATAAGAAAGCGGTAACTACATTTTGGCAAACTTCACACTCTTTCTCATATTACCCAATAAGAAAATCCAACTATTTTTGGTTAAAAATTAATTTGGTGTGATTGAAAAGTCTACTATCATATTTTTGGATCAGGATGTATCCCTTTTGGTCGAAAATTCAACTGTTTTGTTGAAGATTTGTCTTTTTGAGTAGAAAATTGGTCCTTATGGATTAAAATATCATCTTTTGATAGAAAACTCGTCTTTTGTGGGTGAAAATGAATTGATTTTCATTGAAAAGTCTACTATTATATTTTCGGTCTAGAATTTATTTCTTTTGGTTAAAAATTATACTATTTCATTGAAAATTTGTTTATTTTGATGAAAATTCAACTATATTATTAAAAATTAATGTGTTTTGGTTAAAAATTCATATTTTCTGGATGAAAATTAATTCTTTTTATTCTGTAAGTCTAATACATATTATATTTTTGTTTCAGAATTAATCTCTTTTTATTACAAATTCTATTTGGTTGAAAATTTAACAAAATACACACATTTTAAACCAATAATTTTAATTTTCACGTAGGAAATATTAATTTTTGACAAAAATGGATTAAGTTTTCAGTAAGAAAAAAAATTCTACAAAAATAAACGTATTTTTAATAAAATAGTTAATATGCCAACAAAAAATATTTTAATTTGAAATAAAAAAACAGTCGATTTCGAACGAAAAAGAGTAATTTTAAGCAAAGCTGTTACATTCTCAAATAAAACAGAGTAATTTTCAATCCTGAAGTTCTATTTTTAAACAAAAAGGATGGACTTTCAACGAAGAAAATTAAATTCTAAAAAAAAAATTGAGCAAAATAGTTACATTTTCCACCACAGAAATGAATTTTCAAATAAATACTTGAATCTTCAACTAGTTGAATTTTGAAGACAAATAAAAAGAATATTTTAGAAAAAAATTAAATTTTCAACCATAGAAGTTGAATTTCCACAAAAAGACAGATGACTTTTTTATTGAAAGATGAATTTTCAATAAAAAGGGATATATTTTCTATTCCAAAAGACAATTTTTCAACAAAACAGTTGAATTTTGGACCAAAAAATTCCTTTTTAACAAAATACTTGAATTTTTAACAAAATAATTACATTTTGCACCAAATAGTAGAATTTTTAACTAAAATGGATAAACTCTCAACTTAAAATATAATATTAACTTTGCAACCAAATAGTAGAATTTTTAACCAAAAGATATTAATACTGATACAAAAATAAAATAGTAGACTTATAAAATAAAAAGAATGAACTTTCAACTAAAAAATATGACTTTACAAAATGGTTGCATTTTCAACAAAATAATTCAATGTTCTTCCAAAAAGAATTTTTAAACAAAAACTAAGAAAAATATATTATGTAGTAGACTTCTCAGTTGAAAAGAATATACAATTCACCGGAAAGAGGCGGATTTTCTTATTGTGTTCTAGAAATTCAGTTCGTATTTAAGTGAAAAAACACGGGAAAAACAAAGAAATTTTTAAAAAAATAAGCAGTTAATTTAGTTGTTTCCGAGAAAATTATTATTTTCACGATTTTTATAGTTAATTCCATGTATGTAAATTTTATATTGTTTCGGGAGGTTAGAACAGTTTCCTTTCAAATTCAATGTACATAGTTGGAAAGGATGGAAATCTAGGTTTTATTTGTGAACTTTTATTGTGTTCTAATTTTGGTGCATAAAATAGTTTATAATAAAGTATATTTCATTTAGATCTTAAAAGAACTTTTTTTAATATTAGTTGGAATTTAGGAATTTCAAAAAGTCTTAATGAATATTAAAGAAACATATTTTAATATATCATTTGGAGAAATTACTTCTCCTGTCTATAGTTTACTATAAATAATTAAACTGGATAAATTACCTTCTAAATTTCACAAAAACACTGAATTATGTGACTGATGCTGTTTCGAAAACACAAATAAACACACGAATAATCATGAATTTTTCTCATTTACGAAACTATGCCGACACTAAACAATTTCGTACTAGAAACGTTAAGAATGCAATAAAAGACACGAAATGAAGAAGAATAAGCGCAGAAGTTACGCGAAATAAATAAATAATTTATCTTTCCAATCTATTTCCATGGGAAAATCCCACGTATACACTGAAATACCGTTTGCTAAAACCTAAAACAATGGGTTTTCATGAGAACAAGTCACTTACCTTCAGATTAACTCTGTTGAACACGCCTAAATTCATAGATTGATGACGTTTATAAGACGAAAACACTAAACAAATCCACTTTATTCACTCGCAAATGAAAAAATTAGGAACTACTGCACGCGATGAATATAACTGTAGAGTTTGAGGTTAGGTCCGCATCATATTTGCTTGGATCTGTCACGAGCTGTCATTGCAGGATTTTTGCCCAGGGATGCACTAAGATTTTTATAAATTCAAAATATTTTGAAATGATTTGGAAAATATTTTAACGGCTAGCGCGAGCAGTTCTAAAAATCACTGATAAATTTAAAACGTGATTACTGTATGCAAAAAGAAGGGAAAGAATTTTCTAAAAAAACTATTGGAAATATTTTGAAATTCCGCATCGAACGGCCTCTAATAGATATACATATATGTAATAGGAGGTTTGAAGTTTAAAAAATTGAAGAATTTCTTCAATTTTGTACCTGAACTTCAACTTGTGGCATAACTTATAGGAACGTTGTAGCAAAAATCTGAAATTTATACCATACATAATTTGAATTGCTATCTTAATTTTAATTTTTTTAAATTTGTAAAATGTTTACAGATTCTCGAGATATGGACTAAAAATGTCCAAGGGTATCTTTGTTGAATTTCAGTCTGCTCTCGCCTTTAAATGCCTTAGATTTTAAATCGTTTCGGTACCGTCGTAGCGGTCCTTAGCTCCCCCCTCTTTCATGCTTTCTCTCTCTTCTAAATTACATTTTCTCTCTATCTCACTCTAAATATCCCTACTCTTATTATGACTAATAATTGGTCGCCGATTTCGATACGCCTTCTCATGTGAAGAACGCACGTGCCCTAACACTTCGCCGGCTACGATAAAGCCAAGTCCGTTAATAATGTTTACATTATAGTTCGGAGAACCGACTGCCCGGAGGTCTTAATCATTTCAACGAAAACCAAAATGATTCTCCCCTCGGTTCAGTGTAACGATTTTCTGTCGCCAAATTTGATAATAAATATAAGAATTGTTCTGCTGTCAGGTCTGCTATCTTAAATCTAAACATTATATCAAATTTCCTCTGTCCAAAAATTCTCGACAAATCTAACATATACATTTATTCGCTTACAGGAATGATTATCACTTAAACCATATTCATGCCGATCTGCCCTGAAATGTTGCTTGCCAATCTTTTTACTTTTCCCACGAATATTTTATAATTTCGAATCGAAACCGCGCATTCTATGGAAGCGACGGTGCTGTTCCTAGAGGATGGAATGCAAATTTATGCGATCGTTACACTCCCCTTTTTAATAAAAAGGCACTTTCATAAAGTGTCTTTTTCAACAAACTCATAAGGAATGTCGTATTAAATTTGGTTCCCATTTTCCAATGATGAAAATTTGCTCTTCACCTTTTACCTTTCAAATCTTAGGAGTTAGGAATTTAGTGGCTTCTTATGAATAGACCTTTTGTGTTGCCATTGGTTGCGTAAAATTTTTGTATTTACATGACGATCTGTCTTCTGTTTACATGATTATATACATTTTACACATGAGCTCCTTGATGATTTGAGTTTTTCAATAGTGGAAATTGCAATGTTAATAGAATAGACAAAGTAAGTGAACCTATATACTTTTTGATACAAGAATATTAAAATTATAAAACAGGATCAGGTTATTATTTGTTTAGAGTAATAAGTTTTAATTAATTTGGACATTTGGATAAAAACTCTAACCTCAAAATTCAATTTTGCGAATTTTCTTACACCAATTACCAATATAGAAATGATAAATATTGTTTGCTATTCCAAACGCTTACAGTTTTATGCTTTGTGTTTTATCTAAAAAGTGTTAAAGGGTCTTCTATTCTGTTTCCGTTGACTAGAAATTTCCCAAGAAGTATTGGAAAATAATCTACTCATTACTTAGTATTAAGTCACGTTATAAATTTTTTTGAAAAAAATGCATTTGTTTATTTACGATGTGTGAATTAAATTTTTTGCATCATTTGATTAACAAATTTTTCTTTGGTTAACTATTTATAAAAAATTGATAAAAATTTTAGAGGATGGTGAAAATTTAATGCAATTAACAATAAAATTCTCAATATCGTGCTATTTGTTATTTTTGCTAATTTATATCATGTTTTAATAAAAAAATGCAGATTTTGTTTTGTTCTACACACGGAATTTGACATTTTTTTCAAGTAGTCGGAAGTTTGAACGCTTAAGATTCAAAACCCGTTTAAACTTTTTTGTGCTTGCTCTTTGGGTTATGATGATAAATAATATTGTTTAGCGCCGCGTGCTGCTATAACCACTTCACAGTGTTATGAAATAAAAATTTACTTTTCACAATTGCCCACAGGTCGTATTTCTTAATCGATTTCCTTTTTTTTTTAATTCTCAGGATTGAATTTTGAAGTAAATGGTGGTTTCCGATTTTTTATTATTTTTATATTTTTTTAAATATTTAACTTGATCATCATAAATAATTTTTATAAACAAATTGTTACTAGTGTCTTTTTGCATAGAAAAAATTGTTTCATGCCAG
Organism: Belonocnema kinseyi; assembly: GCF_010883055.1. NCBI lineage: Eukaryota > Metazoa > Arthropoda > Insecta > Hymenoptera > Cynipidae > Belonocnema > Belonocnema kinseyi. Next base: position 68,521,211 of record NC_046664.1, read on the forward strand.
TTGCTACGATTTTTCATAAGAATCAAAATTTATAACGAAAAATTAGCATGAGTTAACATTTACTATATGATTTCCCTAAAATTTAATAAAGAATAAGATTTTTTCACCAAGAGTTTTCTTTTCCAAAAGTATAGAGAGAAGTTTTTATTAAACGTTATAAAAATGGTCATTTACTGGACTTTGTTATTAATTTATTATTTATCACCAGTATTAATAAATTGAACTATTCTCGTAACAAGAAATGTTTTTTTTCTATACTATCAAACCGATTATTGTGACATTTTCTATAAGAAATCATTAATAACAATTACGCCAATTGTTATTTCATCCCGCATATCCATTTTTTGAATCAGTCTTAGTTTATTGTCGGGTATTTTCAATGGCAAAAATGGCTCTTTTGTATGTAAAAATGATCAATCTTAGTTTTTGTTCAAGAAAATGTTTATAAAAATCACATAAATTATTTTTTAAACAATTTCGTTGGTTAATTAGCATAAGAAATATAATTCCAATGATACTTGAAGACATTTTTTCTAAGAGAAAACGGGCATTTGAGACCCTTGTTTAAATAAATTGTTATTCACAATTTATATTTTGTGTGTTTTATGAAGCTCGAAATATATAAATGTCTTTGAGAAAAAACCACCAGTAAGAATTTGTTTATAAACATTATTCATAATGATTAAGTTAAATATTATTATAATTATATTACTCTTCTATTAGTGCAGATGCAATAATTTCAGTTGAGAATGTTGATGTTAATTGCATTTATTTTTCACCATTCCCTAAAATGTTAATCAATTTTTCATAAATAGTTTACCAAAGAATAATTTGTGGATCAAATGATACAGAGATTTTTAATCGCTCATTGTAAATAAATAAATGCATTTTTCTCAACAAATTTTATAACGTGACTTAATACTAATGAATAGATTATTTTCCAATACTTAGTTTAATTTCCCTTTCCACGTCAAAAATCGCAGATTGACTTATGAAATTTGTAATTGTTGTAAGATTATATAGATTCAATTAAAATTATTTAATTTTAACACGACGGGTTAATTACTCGGATTTTTGGCCTGCACTAGATTGCAACATTGCATGGGATTGCGGAAGATTGCACAATCCTTGAAAAGAATCTAATTTTTTTTGTTTAAAATCTGCGAAAATCTACATTTTGTTTTATATTAGGCTATCATTTCAAGTTTTACATTAAGTTTGAATCTTTTCAAAACTAATACATATCTCTTAAAATTACTTAAATTTCGTCTACAAATTATAAATGTTCAATTGTTAATTTTACATCCAAATTGTAAAGAAATTGTCTAAAATTTTCTGGATTTACTGAAAATTGTAGAAAAAAATCAATTAATTTTGACAGATATTTAAAAGTTCTGATAAATTTCCAAAATAATTTTAAATTTAAAACAAATTTAAAACAACTTCTAGAATTCTCAAGATTTTGAAATAAAATTTTGAAGCGTTCCAAGGATGTTTAAACTATTTAAAAAGAAAATAATTTAATTTCTAATTTAAGAAGTGCTCAGATAGAAATTTTTAATTATTTAATGTTTCTAGCTTACAATTCCTTAAAATGATATATTTTTGCAAATTTTAAAGCTCATTGATTGATTTTTTAATTTAGAGCATTGAAAATGAGAACGTGAATATTTTTTTATATTGAAAGAGGTTAGTACCTTTAATTTTATGAGCGTACATTATTGCGCATTTGAATACAACATTTTTTCATTCAAAACTTTTAAATTTTAATTTCAAAAGTTCAGAATTTTACAGTTCCACTTTCAGTGCTTTCATTTGCAGCTCAGTTTTTGTTACCTCAAGTGGAAATTTTTTTAGCTTTAGTGTTCCATTTTTTTAATTTCATTGACCGTGAAAAATGTTTGCGAACCACGAAAAACCAGGAATCACCGGGAATTTATTTCGTCGTTTAAAACGGCCATCCTGAAAATTTTTAAATATCCCTTAGCATTTATCATATTTTTTGCAATCCTTTAGAATCCCTTAAAATACCTTTAAATCGTTTTAAATCGTTTCAAAACGTAAAATTATGTTTCAAAATATGAATCATTTGAAAGCCCTTGAATATAATTCAAATTCAAATTATCCATTAAAGTTCACTAAAAAAAAAACCGCGTGAATTCCGAGAAATCTTAGAAATCCCGCGTGATCTTTAAAAACATGTAAAAACATCCCTTGAAATGTTTCGAAATTTCTTAAAAATTCTTAGGAATGTTTGTAATCTCTTGTAAACCGATTAAATAAATCTTTGAACTCCTTTAATTTTGTGAAATTTCTTGAAATACCTTAAAATCTCTTGAAATCTTTGAAAGTTCTAGGAATCCTTTCAAATTTAATTTAATTTATTTTCCAAAGTTTAGTAGAAAAAACTTGAAATCATTGAAAATCGTACAAAATTCTTTTAAGAACCTTGAAATTGTTAAAATCTCTTGAAACCCGTTGGAATTCCTTAAATTTCCAGAAAATGTTTGGAGAGATTTAAAATCCTCTAAGCTACCTTGAAATGTTTCGAGATTCCTTGAAATCCATGGAAATATTTTTAAACCTCTTAAAAAACTTAAAACCTACTGATATGTTTGGAAATCTTTAAAATGCCTTGAAATTTTTATAAATATAAGTAAATGGCTTAAAATACATGGAAATTTTCTGGAATACCTTGAAATCGTACGCTGAATAAATAAATAAATCATTTGTTTGTACGTTCTCTATTTTTTTGCATTAACTATTTGAAATATTTTAAGATTCTATACTTTTAAACTAATTAAACTAATTTAAATTTTTAACTAATTTAAAATAATTTAAAGCTGAAAAATAACTAATTAAACTAATAAACTGTATCATATTTTTTTTAGAATCAAGACAAAATTATAAGAAATTCATTATAGGGAAATCATTATAGATTTAAATATTATTTTGTGTTGGTTGGTATTATAAGGCATTGTAAAAGGTTGGATGGGATTGCATTGGATTGCAGGAGTAATTAACCCCACGTTCTAACCTGTTCTAATTGTTGTCGATTGAAGAAAATATTGAATTTTCAGAAAAGAACTACTATTAATTACGAAATCTATTATATATGTACGATTATTTTGCAGGACACGAAAATGAAGCCCGGAAATAGCTTTAATTCATACGAAGAATTAGAACATGCCATTCGCAAATATGAAATTGAAAACTTCGTTTTACTCTCTAAAAGAGATTCCAGAACGATTGCGAGTGCTAGAACAAGCAAGAAAATTAACCCTGAGTTAAAATATCAAGAGTTAAAGTTCACCTGCATACATGGTGGTAAAAACTTCAAATCTAAAGGGACTGGTAAACGAGAAAGAAGGTACATATCTAAATTGTCCAGGCATCTGATCCTGATGAAAATTACAAATTGTCTAGAAATTACTGTGACGCATCCCGGAAATGATTTTGAAAAAAGTTACAAAAATCTTGTTTGCATAGACTAACCCGCCACCTTGCATTTTAGAGCAAAATTTTCAACAACATAATTAAATCAGAGAAAATGCCGAGAAAGATAAAAAAGAAAGAACTTTCTAACTCTAATAGGCTCCATGTTATAAATTTTCGAAGAACCCCGATTTTTTCGAAAAACATGCTAAAACGCAAATTCTGAAGTTTGTAACTTTGTATCCATACTTTCAGGCTGACCGCTGGACCGGGAATTTTATGAGATCGAGAAAAACTGGAAAATAACAGTGAATTTATTTTTTGACCGGGAATTTTACAAATTTTTAGAAAAAAAATCTGTCCAACTTTGATTTTAACAGTTTTTTAAATGATTGATTAAATTTCTATCTTTTTCAATTTTAATATCATTCAGTTTCGAATGCCTAATGGAAAATCTTTCACTTTAAACATGTTTAATTTTAATTTTTAAGCGTACATTTTAATTAAAAGAATTTTAAAACACAGTTTTAAAGAATTAATTAAAACTTAGAAGCGTGTAAAATCGAAGATTTTGATAAACTAAATTTTAGTTGTTCCACTGTGAATATAAATTAATGATTTTTTTTTAAATTGGAACTGTACTTTCAGGGTTAAAAAGTTAATAATAATAATTGATTTCACAAGACGAATCAGTTCACAATTTTAGAATTTCCAGATTGTAACGTTAAAACTTAAACTGTTTCAATTGGAAAGACTTATTAGTTAAACAAATGTAAACGTTTGATTAAAACCTTATAAAATATTTTCAATTTTTAGATAACTTCAAAATAATATATTCTTAATGAAAGGCTTTTAAATTTTAAAGATTGTTCCCGTCTAAAATGTTCCATATTTTAACGATTTAATTCGAAATATTTTAATTAAGAAAGAGAACAAATACTTAATATTTAGAAATATCTGATTGTTCATTTAAAATCATTAATTATAATTCGAATATTCAAAACTAAAAAACTATACTTTGAACGTTGCATTTTTAATTGTTTAAAAAAAATGTAATTTGTAAGTCAAATTGTTGAATTTTGATTATAAATAACAATTAAAATCCCATTGTTCTTTTTAAAAATTTGAGTAAGTTGAAGGCATTTTTAGAAGTTTTTAAAAAATTCAAAATTATTTAAAAATTTGAAATGATTTCAAATAATGTTGAAATAATTTACACGAAGTGTCTACAAATACCAAAAAATCCTGCTATTGATACCGAAATTTTAGTGCAAATAGCCTACGGACGGCCTAGTTTAGAACAAAATATAGATTCCTGCTTATTCAAAAATATTTAGAAAGATTTACAAAGTTGTCAAAAATCAATTTGGAAGATTTTAAGGAATTTTTTTCATTTGTCAGGATTAAAAGAAAAAATTAGCAAAAATTCGAATTATTTTAAAGGATGTTTAGAAGTTCTGGAAAAATTTCAAAAATAATTTAAAATTTCGAAAAATGTAAAACATGATTTTTCAAGATTTTCAGTTAAAATTTTGAAGAATCTTAAGGATTTTTAAACTATAGAAAATTAAAATAATTTATCTTTTAATTTAAGAAATGTTTAGCCTTCAAAAAAAATTAACAGTTTAATTTTTAATATTGCTATCTTTAAATTACTTAAAATTATATCATTTTGAAAATTTTTAAATGCAATGATTGCTTCTTAATTTAGAAAATTGAAAATGATAACTTTACCATTTACAAAAGTTAAAAAAAAATTATTTGGCACTTTAAATGCATTGAATTTTAAATTGTCCAGTTGAAAAGCGTTAGTAGCTTTTATTTTATACGTGTAAATTATTGACCATTTAAATATAACATTTTTGAAATAAAACACTTTTAAACTTCAATTTTAATAATTTAAAATTCAAGAGTTTCACTTTGGATTCTTTAATTTGCAGCTCAGTTATTATTACTTCAAATGTAAAAAATATTTAGCTTTAGAGTTCGAATTTTTTAATTTCATTGACCGTGAGAAATGTTTGCGAACCGGGGAAAAAACGGGAAATGACCGGGAATTATTTTCTTTGATTAAAACGGCTACCTTGATTTTGGAATCTGTTCATTTTCAAAAAAAATTTTCTACATTTTAATTAAAGTAGACGCAATTTCGAGCAATTGTAAAAAAACAATGACTTCATTATTAGTTTCTAAAGTACAGATACAAACTTCAGAATTGCTTTTCTAACCATTTTTTTTTTAAATCTGGGTCATAATCGTTTCTAGAAAATTTAGAATTTTCATCAGGGCCCCTCAATAAGCCGTTTTAAAAAAACAACGCGCTTCACCTACTTAATACTTCAAAAAAACCCTATTTTCTTACGAGATGTCTGGACTAGAAGCCCTCATGTTTATAACAATTCTTTGAAAAATGCGTTATACTATTTTAGATAAAAAAAAGTGAACTCAAAACCTTTTATTGACTTAAAAAACTTTTCAAGAATTTCTACAAAATCCCAATTTTGAAATTCCGTGACTTTACTCTGACCAATTTTTAATTTATCCTAACTTCTGACTTTTTTTTAATTATAAAAACAACCTTAGATCTAATAGATCAGTAACGTTAATGCAAACAAATTGTTTCTAAATTTATTTTAAACACTTCTAGTGACAACAGTCATACATAATTTACGTAAACTTAAAAAGATAAATTTTAAACAAGAAATGAAAGACTTAAATTTTGAGTTAAAACAATTTCCGAACAAGAAAAAAAAATACACACAATAGTTAAATTTGTGACCAAAGTGATCAATGATAGAAAAATGAATGCTCAGCGAAAAGTGTAATAATTGATATTTCCACCAAAAAATATTGTAACTTTGAATCATAAATAGTTTATTTAAACCAATAAATATCATTTTCCAACTAAAGGAATGAATTTTCAACTAAAAAATATAAATTTGGAAGCAAATATGGAATTGTTACATTTTCAGGTTGAAAAATTAATTTTGAACAAAAAAAAACGAATTTTCAACCAAAGAAATTAATTTTCAACCAAAATCATGAACATTTGACCAAAAAATGGAATGTTAACTAAATAGTTTATTGTTCAACCTAAAACATAAATCTTCTACCAAATAAGACAAATTTTCAACAAATAACATGAATGTAAAATAAATTCTCAACAAAAAATAGCATATTTAAATTTCCAAGTAGAAAAGTAAATTTAAAAAAAGGCGCATATGTACTGAAGTAAAAAAATCTTTTTAACCAGAAATGGAAAAATTCAATTTTCAGTAACAAATGAATTTGGAACCAAATAAAATAAATGTTCAACGAAATAGGTATGTTGTTAAATTGTCAAGAAAACAGATGAATTTTATACTAATAAGACTTTTAAAAATTTATTAAAATTAAGTTCTCTTAATTTTAACTAAGTATTTCAGAGCTGCAATTTTTTCATTTTAAATCATTAAATGCTTTCAAAAGAATTTATCAAATGAACCTAGGATTAAGCCTATTTGTCTATTTTTCAAGTAAATATTGCAAAAATAGTGTACATTACAATGTTTTTAAATTTTTTAATTACTTCCATAATAATCAATATTTTGTAATGTTCTTAGACTTATTTTGAAGCTATTTTTCCAGAGTATTGCAACAGCTTATAATTATAATTTTTTAAAATTTTCCTATAAAAATGATTCTAAAAACATTCACAAATATTTTTTATTAAGAAAGTTATTGAAAATTAAAAAGACATTGAATCGTACACTATTTTTGCAATATCTTCTTGAAAAATAGACAAATAGGCTTAAACTTGGGCTCATTTTGTACAGAACTTTGAAAGTATTTACTCCTTTAAATAGAAAAATTTAAGCTCTCATTTAATTGAAATTAAGAGAACTTAATCAATCATAAAAAAGAAGTGTAGGGAACTTTTTAACTGGTAGTATAAATTAGAAAAAAATGCGGATAGTTATATTTTTACTTCAAGAAATTTTCAACTTAAATGCTAAACCTTCAACGAAAAAAATAATTTTTAACCAAATAGTTGAATTTTTAACCCAAAAGATTAATTTTATACCAAAAAAGACAAATTTTCAACAAATTACATGAAGTTTCTACAAGAAAAGATAAATTTACAACAACAAATTTTCAACAAAATAGTTACCTTTTTAATCAAAGAAATGAATTTTTAACTAAAAAGATGATGTTTAAACTCACACGACTACTTTTAAACCAGAAAATACGAATTATCAAGAAAAGGGTTAAACTTTCACCTAAAACTGATAAATTTTCAACTTAAAATAGAATAGTTAAATTTTGAACAAAAAGAAAAAGGTTTTTTTGACTAAAATGTTATATCATCAAAGAAAAAGAATAATTTTGAATGAAACATGTAATAGTTGATATTTCAGACAAAAAAAATTTAATTTTAAATAAAAATAGGTGAATTCAAACAAAAAAGACGAATTTTCTACAAAATAGTTGAATCCTCAACTCAAACAGATTATTTTTTAGCCAAAGAGTTCCACGTTAATCCAAAAAAGATTAAATTTCTACCAAAAGAGGTGAATTTTCAATAAAATAATAAAGTTAACTTCAGCTTCAGATATTATCGAAAGCTCAGAGCCTTTCTGGATTTTTCTGTTCTGTAGCTACCCTGTTTTCTATCTTCTCAAACGTACTCCCTATCCTTTTAATTTTTTTTACTAAATATTTGAAAACTTGATCAGTAATTTTAACCCAAAAGGGCTTTCACCTCTCGTTTTTTTTCTAATTTCATTTCTGTGACACCGCACGATCATTTTGACACCAAAAAGAAACAAATCGTTAGAGGAATTTCGGAATAAACTTTTTTTTTATTTAAGGCTTGTTATGTATATTTTCATAGAAATAACTCGAAAATGGAGCTTCGTTGGTATGAAGTATGTTATTTGGCGTCCAAAAAAGACTAACTGTTTAATACAACAGCAACAGGTCCATAAAGTCAGCTTTTCTCAGTTTTTTTTTTAACTTTCTCCTTTTCAGAGCATGATTTGTCTAAATATAGCCTAAATATTAATTTAAGTGTGTGAAATTTTCCGTCAAAATAAAGAAAGATGGAATGTTCTGTCACTTATAATTTGGGAGATATGGCCTTCTGAAACTATTTTTTATTTGAGAATTTGTATATTTTTAAAAATGTTAGTGTTTGTAAAACACCTCATTGAGTTTTTTCGGAATGTCTTGCTTCTTGCGCACTTCATGTAAAAGGTTGTTTTTGTGATACTAAAAATACGTGCAATTCCGTGCAAAAATAAAATAAATTAATTTTAATCTTGATCGATTGTGGTTCTTTTGAGTTATTTCCTGTGGTGCAGTCGATGCCTGGCGGGATCTGGCGCCGCCAGGGTACTTTTTTTGAAGGCCGGGCGGTACTAAAACACTTTGTTGTCACTCAAATTTTTTTTTTTTAGTAATGGGCACTCAATAAACAACTTCACCAATTTTGGGCTTTTTTACCTCCTTCTTCTCCAACGAAAATACACTTTCAATTCCTAAGATTTCAAGTCGAAATTTATTGTTTTTTTTTTTAACAAAATAGTAATATTTTTCAACTAAAAAAGATTTTCGACTCAAAGAGACAAATTTGTAAAAGAAAAGTACGAATTTCAAAACAAATTAAGCAAACAGTTGCATGAATAACCAAATAGATGAACTTTCCAATAAAATAGACGAGTTTTCCAAAAAATAGTTTAAGATTTAACCAAATGATGAAATCTTTAAGTTAAAAAGACAATTTTTTTAAAGACAGTTACATTTTTAACAAAAAAGTTATTTTTCAAACAGCAAAGATGCATTTTTAACCAAAGAGGATGTATTTTCTACCATAAATGATGAATTTTAAATAAAAAACGATATATTGTGAAGAAGATAGTTGAATTTTCGACCAAATTTAATGTCTTTAACGAAATAGTTGAATTTATAGTCAAATAGTTCAATTTTCAGCATGAAAAGATGCATTCTCAATCAAATGATTGAATTGTCAAACAAACAAGATTTAAAAAATTATTTAAAAAAAAAATTAATTTTCAACCAAGAAAGATGAATTTTTTACCATGCATGTTGAATTCTCAACAAAACAGTAAAGTTTTTAAGCTAAAAAGGCAAATATTTTAGTTAACAGTGGACTTTTAATAAGATATTTAATGAGAATTTAATAAGAATCATTTTTCATCCAAAAAGACAATTTTTTATCCAAATATATGAAATTTTAAACAAAAAGTTTAATTTTCAGCAAACAAAATTAATCATGTACCCAAAAAGACAACTTTTTAACAAAATCCATGAATTTTCTACTAAAAAAGACCAATTTTCTACTAAATAGTTCAATTTTGCACTAAAGTATTAGATTTCAACCAAACTGATGAATTTTTAACCAAAAATGCAATAGTTGAAGTTTCAGATAAAAACTCTAATAAAAAGAAAGCTTTTTTAATTAGATGATCGAATTTTCGATAACAAAATATTAGAATTCAACCAAATTTTTGAATTTTAAAGACAAAATAGCAAGTCTTTTAAAAGAGTTGATTTTTCTTCAAAAAGGTCATTTTCCACCAAAAAGATGAATTTTCTATCAAGAAGACTAATTTTCTACTAAAAAAGATTAATTTTGAAAAAAATACATGAATTATCCACTAAATTATTTAATTTTAAAGCCAAAAGTACGGATTATATACAATAAAGTTGAATTTTAAAACCGGAAATGTGATTTTTCAACCAAAAAGTTTAGTTTTCAACAAAAAAGATGATGTTTTAACCAAAGAGTTTAATTTTCAACAAAAAAGAATAATATTTTATTAAAAACGACGAATTTCCACCTTGAAATATACAGGATAACGTTTTAAGCAAACGTAGAATAGATACATTTTCAGATAAAAAAATAATCATTTTTAACAACAACAAAAAATGAATTTTCGACCAAGAAAAATAACTTTCTACAAAAAAAATGAATTTCGAACAAAATACACGAATTTAAAAAAAAAAATTTTAAGTTAAAAACTCTGATTATCTACAATAAGGTGGAATTTTCAACCCAAAAATATGATTTTTCAACCAAAAAGTTTCATTTTCTACCAAATTGTTGATTTTTTAAAACAAAAAGTTGAACTTTCAACTGAAAAAGAAAATGTTCAACCAAGCAAGATGAATTTTGAACCAAAAAAAACTACTAGCCTTTTTTATAAAAAAATTAATTTTTACCCAAAAATATAGTTGGATTTTCTTATTTGGTTTTAGTTCTAAATATTATCCAACACTTATAATTTCCCTTGTTTACCACC
>NC_046664.1:68531959-68541816 GCF_010883055.1 Belonocnema kinseyi
CCCCCCCATCCATATTTTATGGAAAATACCGCCAGGCCACTTTTTCTTTTAGGACTTCACGACTGGTTATTTCTATTAAAATATATATAATAACTTCCAAAGAAAAAAATCAAGTTTATTCAAAAATACCCGCAGGGATTTGTTTCCTTTTGGTTTCAAAATTACCGATTAATTTTACCCTCTTCCAATTAAGAACAAATATTGAAAATAAAAAGCTCCCCTCCCCCTTCAATTCCATAAAAATGTAACTCGAGAGACGTCTAAAAGTTTGTTCACCCTACAAGTAATTTATCCTGAAAATTTAAATCCGATAAAAAAATAAACTAGCTTTTGAAAACGTATTGAAGTTTTAAACAGCGAAGGGGTGCAACATTTTTTTAATGCTAGTTACATTTACATCAATTTCGATCATTCATAGCTGCTAGAATTTGTATTCTATATTATTGCTAACATATCCTGGACGTTTAAATTTGAAAATTTAATTCAAAAGATTACGTAATGTCAATAAATCTGACCACAACTGCATATAATCTATACAAATCTATGAAATTAGTAGTGAATATCTGACAAAATCACACGTTATTGGTGGCCGCTAGATCGGGAAAATCAGGAAATGGCCGGGTATTTTATGAGATCGGGAAAACATGTTAAATGACAGCGAATTTATTTTTTGACCGACAATTTCATAAAATTTTATAGAAAAAAAATCTATCCAACTTTGATATCAACTTTTTTTAAAAATCATTTGTTAAATTTTTATCGTTTTCAATTATGATATCATTCAGTTTAGAATGCGTAATACGAGAATCTTTCAGTTTAAAAATGTTTCATTTCAGATTTTTTATTTTTACGCGTACATTTTAACTTAACCCTGCGCGGTCGCACTGTAATTTCACTGCTTCCGCGATCGCACTGGGTCGAAAATGTTCACGTACAGTTTTCAACGTCTTAAATCGTTTTAAAAATTTTCAAAACATTCACGAATACTTTGTAATCTTTCTAGAATGTGGACCCATGTTTCTTTAAGTACAAAATTTATTACATTTGTTTTTATAAATTGGTATTTTGATCAAAATTTGCTGGGAATATTAAAATGAAATTTCGCTGGTGTTGAAATTGACCCATGTGCGACCGCTCAGGGTTAAAAATAATATATTAATAATTAAAGGCTTTTATTTAATTTCAAATATTGTTTCAGCCTAAAATATTTCATCTTTAAACCATTAAATTTGGAATTTTTCAATTAAGAAGAATAACAATTATGTACTTAATATTTAGAAATATTTGACTATTCATTGAATAACAGTAATTATAAATCAAATATTTGCAACTGAACAAAAAAACTAACCCTCGAACGTTACAATTTTAATTCTTCTATTAAAAAACATTATGTTGCAAGTAAAGTTGTTGAAATTTTCTTATTAATAATAATTGAACTCCCATTATTCTTATAAAGAATCGCGTAAGTTGAAGATATATGTAGAAGTTTAAAAAATTAAAAATTAATTAAAAATTTGAAATTATCAGAAGAATTAAGAAAGGAATCAGAAGAATAAAAAGCATTTCCTTAAGATTCCTAGGAAAATTGAAAATTAATTTTTATATTGAAAAATTAATTCTAAGAAAATATTTAAAAAGATTTAGAAAGATTGGTAAAATTATGAAAAATAAATATGAAAGATTTTAAGGGAACTTTTTTGATTTTGCAGAATTTTTTTTTAATTTTAGGAAACATGGAAATCATTTTAAAAGATGTTTGGACGTTTTAAAGAAATTTCAATAAAATTTGAAAAAATGTAAAACAGCATGTAGATCTTTCATGATTTTATTATATTATTTTATATATTAAAACAATGTAATCCTTTAATTTTTAATGTTTCAAATATAAAATTGCTTAAAATTATATAATATTGCAATTTTTTCAATTAATTGATTGATTCTTCAATTTAGAGCATTGAAAGTGATAACGTGGATTCATATTGTTGGACTCGGTTTTGTAACTTAATCTGCATCTTTGAACTCTGCAATTTATACATGTTTAAAAATTTTAATTTATCAGTCTAACTGCATTTAATTAAAAAAATTGCAGTTGAGAACAGTCAATAATAGATTTCATTTTATATATTTAAATTATTGAGCATTTGAGTCAAGTGATTCACTTTGAGTGCTTTAATTTGCAGCTGAGTTTTTATTACACTCAATGAAAAAAACTTTAGCTTTAGAGTTCAAATTCTTTAATTTCATTGATACGTTATGAAAATATATTTTCCGCAATGAATCATAGATAATATTATTCAGAATTTCCTGACTACAGTCACGCATGTTTGTCGGATTTTCCCAAGTTTTTAATTAACTCCAGGCAGTGACTTCATTTCTAATCGCCTAGACAGTCTACATATAGGCTTATAAGTGACATAATTATTTTCCTCTCAAGTATGTGGGGTTTTTAAATAAAATAAGACGACACGTGTCTTATCAGTTTGTCGAAAAAAATTGTTTGAGAACAATTATGGGTAATCCCATTCAATCTTTTACAATACTTTTCAATCCTCCCTTATGAAAAAATATTATGGGAAATTCAGTATAGGTCTATAATGATTTTCCTATTATGAATTTCTTGTAATTTTTTATAAGAAAATCAGTATAGAAATAAACTGGTTGAAAATTTTTTGAAAATCAATTCATCTTTTTTTTTTGTTTGTTGTGAAAATTCAATTATTTTGTTTTAAACTAATATTTTGCATTAAAAAAATAAACTATGTATTTGAAAATACATGTACTTAAACCTTTTGGTTGATAATTAATCTTTTTGGCATAAAAGTCAACTATTCCAGTTGAAGGTTCATCATTTTAGTTGAAAATAGAGCAGTTTTATTGGAAATGAATTTCTTTAACTGAAAATTGAATTATTATATTTTTAGTTAGAAATTGAAATTTTATTTTTCAAGTTTCCAAAATTTAGATGAAAATTTGTCTTTTTTAATTGAAAATTCAACTATTTCGTTAAAAATTTGCGTATTTTCTCAAGAATCGACTTTTTTCCGAGAAAATTATTATCTTTTTGGTTAAAAATGTAAGTATTCCAGTCAAATATCTATCATTTTAGTTGAAAATTCATTTTTCAGGTTGGAAATAAAATAATTATTTGGTAGAAAGTTAAACTTCTTTGTTAAAAATTAGTTTGTTCTTGTTGAAGATACATAGTTTTAATCAAAATTTCATTTCTTTTTTTGTTTGTTTTTATTAAAAATCCTTTTTCAGTAAACATTCTTTTTTTTTTGTTGTTTGAAAATTAAACTATTTCAGTTGTGGATTCATTGTTTTAGTTAAAACCTCTTATGTTTGTTTTAAAATTAATTTGTTTAACTAAAAATGTCACTATTCCATTTGCGGTTGAAAATTATTATTTTTCAGTTAAAATGTCAAACATTTGGTTGAAAATTCATCTTCTTTAATTAAAAATTCAACTATTTCGCTAAAAATGCATGTACCTTGTTCAAAAATTTTATTTTTTGGTAGAAATTTAATCTTTATTTCAAAATTAATCTTCTTGTTTGACAATTCATCTTTTTGCTTGAAAATTCAAGGGTTTCAGTTAAATATTCGTCATTTCAGTTGAAAATTCATCTTTTTGGTCTAAAATTGAACCATTTCAGTTGAACCTTCATAATTTTTTTTCAAAGCTCATTACTTCAAATGAAAATTGAGCTCGTTTGCTTAAAATCGGTATTTTTTTTTAATTAATTTTTTGCTACTGAAAGTTTAAATATTCCATGTTTTGTAAAAATTAATATTTTTTAGTAGAAAATGTCAGTATTTTTTTTCAACATTAATTTATTTTGCGTAGGATTTCGTCAAATTTTAAGGCATTTCAGGAACTCCAGAGAATTTCTGTAGATTTTAACCTATTTCGTCAGATTTCATAAAAATTTCAGGGCATTTTAAAGATTTACAAACATATCAGGAGGTTTTAAGTTTTTCAAGAGATTTAAAAATATTTACACAGATTTCAACAAATTTCGAAACATTTCAAAAGATTTTAGATGATTTTTACTTTTTTTCAAAGATTTCAAGGGATTTTAAAGAATTTTCTAGGATTTGTAAAGATGTCAAGGGATTTCTAGTGAGCTATGAAAAATAAATTAAAATAAATGAAATTTCAAGGGATTCTTAGCGCTTCAAAGATTTCAAAGCATTTTAAAATATTTCAAGAAATTCTACTAGATTCAAGGAATTTATTAAATCTCTAAGGTATTTACAGAATTTCAAAGATTTCTATAGATTAAAACTGTTTTTTAAGGCCAATTTAATGAATTTAATTAAAATTATACTTAAGGGCTTTCAAATCACTTAATCCAAGAGATTTTATACAGGATTTCATAATATTTCTAAAGCTTTCAAGGGATTTCCAAAGAACTTTAGAAAATAAATGAAAATTCATTCTATTTTCAGGAATTCCACAAGATTCAAATGATTTTATTAAATCTCCAAAGATTTTAAAAGATTTTAATCAATTTCTAGGGATTTTATCTTTCTTCTGGCGAACTCTAATGGATAAGTTTAACACAATTTATATTTACGTGATTTTAAACGATTTCGTTTTATACAATATTGCAATCTTGCAATCTAGTGTACACCAAAAATCCGAATAATTAACCCCCCGGTCTAAATTTTTCTTCATAGTATGCTATTTTGCAAAGCATCACATATACTCTTAAAGTTGTTTAAATATTTGTTGCTTCGTATGAATATTAATGTATTCACAATGATTACCATAAATTTTTAGGTACTTTGCAATGCTTTCTATAATTTTATGAAAACTTTATAGACTTTTTCGGTATATTTCAAGACGTTTTTGGTAAGTTTTAGTTAATTTTCAAGTATTCAATTTCCTAAGTTAGAGACCACCTGTCTAGCAGCATATTCTCTGACGTAAAGTTCCATGGTAAGTAAAGTTTTTATAAACGTACTTACCAGGCCAATTTTTTATAACTGCCCCGCTACTTTAAATTGAGACCAACCGAAAAAAATCTTATTTTTGCACTGGGATATGGCCGGAAATATGTATAAATGTTTTTGTTTTTTTTTTTTTAATAAAAGTTTTTAATAGCTTTTTTTCTTTACTTTTTTATATTTTTTACTTTTCGGAAAACTTTCTGTCATAAATATGTGTTTATAGTACGAATATATTTTAATTAATTAAAATATATTGACATATGGTCCTACTATTTCATAGTACACAAATTTATGACAGAAATTCGTCGAAGTAAAAACAGAAAAAAAGGAAAAATCTATGAAATCTTTCTTTTTCCTAAAAATCATGTGTATGTACATATTTTCGGTCATAACTCAGTGAAAAAAACTTTTTTTTTAGTTTTTTGGACAAATTTTAAATAGTTTATTCAGGCGAAAAAGCGTGTCATTTTATCAGGTTTTTGTAATCCTATTTTTATGTGTGCTTAAAACAGAACAAAAATGGTAAATTTGAGACTTTTGTCGTCAGTTTTGGTGGTATTATGAAGTCTTTATAAATACAAACTTTTAGGCTCCGTGAATTTTGTTGTTCAAACAAGTTTCTTCTTATTAAAAAAAAAATATAATTTTGAAAAAGGCCGAATCGTATCAAAAATTAAAAAAAAATTTTGTTAATCAGAACATTTCAACAAAACTGTCCGATGATGATGCGATTCAGAGTTTCAACAAATGGCAAAAGCCTAGAATTAAAGCAAATGACTGAAGTCCACAATCACGAAGTAAACCCGGTAAACTATTTTGGAAATCCTTTATAAAACAATAATTTTAATTATTTTTAATATATTCCTCATTCATTTCAAAGAAGAACTTTAAATTTATTTTCTTACAGATATGGTTCAAACATTACAACCGACAAAGAAGACTCGATCCAGAAGTTGAAACTGAGATCTTAGACCAATTTAAACTCAATTGCAATAAACGAAAAATACAAGTGGAAATGACTAAAAGGACTGGAAAAATAATAACCTTACGAGACCTAACTAATATCAAAGCAAAGTTAAGAAACAAAAAGAAAGATCCTGTAGAAAAATTACCAACAGAAAGCAATGCATCGACAACACAGCCATTTGAAGAGAAGCGAAAACAACTTTTTTCAATAACTAATGAACTGGCTGAATTAGGAGCGCTGCATTCAAACGACATATTCCAATTAAGAAAACAAAATCTCCAAACTCTACTACAAATGTGGAAGAAAGGAATCGAAGTTAAAATAAGCCCCATTCAAGAACTGGTATATATTTATATGTATATTTTAAGGGAACGGAAGCGGCGGAGCCTTTTTTCTTCTGGGGGGGGGGGGGCAGGGTCATAGACTTATTATATTGAATGCTAAAATTTGAACATACATAGTATAATAATATTATACTATGTAAAAATTAAACATAAATAGTAAATAAACGATAAATATTAAATAATAAATAATTAGTACAGGTATAAAATTCATATTGCCAAAGATTTCACAAAGATATCAAAGATTGCACAAAGATTTCAATGATTGCCCAAAGATTTCACAGGTTTCGCCAAGATTTTTGATAGATTTAAAAATGTTCTTAAAGATTTGACAATTCTTGCAATAATTTTTCAAAGAATTCATAAAGATTTCACAAAGATTTCGGATCGATTTAAAAGATTTCACAAAGATTTCAATTATTTCACAAAGGTTTTCAAATATTTCGCAAAGATCTTTAAAGAATTCACCAGAAATTCATAAATACTTCACAAAGATTTCAACGATTTCCCAAACATTTAAAAAAGATGTTAACAATACTTCACAAATATTTTAATTATTTCCCAAAGATTTCACAGCGATTTCAAATATTTTGCAAATATTTCAGATAGATTTCAAAGATTTCACAAAGACTTCGATTATTTCACACAGATTTAAATGAGTTCCCAATGATTTTAAAGATTTCGGATTGATTCAAAAGACTTCAATAATTTCTCATATTTCATTAATTTAACAAATATTACCACAGGGTGGTCGCTGGACCGGGAAACAGGGAAATGACAGTGAATTTATTTCTTGGCCGGGAATTTTACGAATTTTAAGAAGAAAAATTTGCCCAAGTTTGATTGCAACAGTTTTGTAAATAATTGAAGTATAAAAAACTGAACAATAATTGATTTGACAAAACGATTCTAAATACCAATTTGACAATATCATTTATTCCGATAATTTTATTTGTAAATCACAATTTTAATGATTCACCAATAAAATATTTTTAATTCAAAGTTTTAGAACTTCCTTTATATTATTTCATATATTAAATTAAGTAAATAAATAAATTAATATATTATTTTTATTAGTTTTTTAGACATTAAAAATGTCTCTTTTTATTATTTGTGAACAAAATTTGAGTAATTTCAAGAGATATTTCGTAGTTTTGAAAAGATTCATAATTAATTAAAAACTTGAAATGTCTTCCAGTAATTGAAAAGAAGTGTGTTATCATTTTTGTTCCAGAAATTCTGAACACATTTTAAAATTAACCGAATTTTCCCTAGAACTTTTTGAAAATCCTGCCAATTAAAAAAATTCCTTAAAATCTTCCAGGTTCTGTTTTGATCATTTTGGAAATTCCTTTAAAATATTTTTAAATTTCCTGTTACAATAATTTCTCAAAATGAAAAATTATTTTTAATTTTCCTAGGAATCTTAAAAAAATGTTTTTATTATTTTTAAGCCCTTCACAATTCTGAAAAATGTTCTAAATTTTTTGGTTGAAATATGCAAAAATCTGCATTTTGTTTTAAATTCGGCTGTAGGTATTTGCACCAAAATTTCGGTACGAATAGCTCAATTTTTTCGGGTCTCAAACTTTGTGTAAATGATTTGAAATTGTTTAAAGTTCTAAATTTAATTTAAATCTTTTAGCAAGCTTCTACATGTCTCTTAAAATTACTCTAATTTTGTCAAATTTCGAAAAAATTTCAACAATGATTTTAAATTTGAAAAAATATAAAACCACTTCTAGATTTTTCAATATTTTGAAATAAAATTTTTAAGTTTTTGAAGGACGCTTAAACTATTTAAAATGAAAATAATTTAACTTCTAATTTAAAAAAATGTTAAGTCATAAAAATTTATTTTTAATTTTTTAATTTGTCTAGCTTAAAATTACTTTGAAAAATATTGTTTGGAAATTTTTAAAGTTGATTGCTTGATTCTTCATTTAGAGTATTGAAAATGTTTACGTGGATTTATATTTTTGGAATTTAATCTGAATCTTTGAACTCTCTAATTTATAAAGTTCTAAATTGCGAACCGGGAAAAAACCGTGAAATTACCGGGAATTTTTCTCTTCGATTAAAACGGCCACCCTGTACCAGTTATTTGAAATATTTTTCAAAGAATTATAAAGATTTTCCAAAGATTTTACGAAATTGCAATAATTTCCCTAAGAGTTCAGAAAGAATTCACAAATATTTTACAAAGATTTCAAATATTTAGCAAAGATTACAGATAGATTTGAAAGATTAAACAAAGATTTCAATGATTTCCTAATCATTTCACAGAATTTAAAGATTTCAGATATATTTAAAAGACTTCACAAAGACTTGAATTATTTTGGAAATAGTTCAACAATTTCACAAATATTAACAACTATGTTGCAAAGATTTAAAAAAACCGCTAAAAATATCACAAAGATTAAAATAATTTCAGAAATATTAATAAAAATTTGACAAAATTGCAATGATTTCCCGAAGATTTCAAAGATTTTAAATATTTCGCAAATATTATTAAAAAATACACAAAGATTTCAGATAGATTTAAAAGATTTTACAAAGACTTCTATTATTTCATAAAGATTTCAGATAAATTTCAAAGATTGCACAAGGATTTCAATGACTTCCTAAAGATTAAAAAAAGATTTAAGTAATTTCACAAATATTACCAAATATGTTAAATATTTCGCAAAGATTTCGGATAGATTGAAAGAATTTCACAAAACTTCTAATATTATTTCACAAAGATTCCTGACAAATTTCAAAGATTGAAGAAAGTAAGAAGAATTAAAAGTTTTCCAGTTTCGACGATCCGAGGAATTCAATAATTCGATTTCAGAGGGGGGCAAATCAATACTTTTGCCCTCCCTGCTCGATTTCTGGGGAGGGGCACTTCACGTTGGGGCTCCGCCGCCTTTGTAAGGGACTAATTACTTAAATATAAAATACTAATTTATAATTTATGTTTATAAAAGGGAGAGCTCTGCGTTCAAACGATATGTTCTAATGAAGAAAATAAAAGTTGAAATTCTAATAAGCGTTAGGAAGAAAGTAAATTGAAGTGAAATAATTATCCTTTAAGAAGTGGTAGGTAATAAAATATATTTTTAAGATAAAAGACTGGAATCGCCATTCTGTAGTCAATAAATGTATAAACAATGTTAAATCCATTTTTTGTTTTAGAAACTGAAAATGAAAGAGATTATTACAGTGTAAAAATAAATCTCTAATCAACGCAAAGCAGTTTCTTTTAATGCGTAAGAACATTTAAAACCAAAAAATTAAAATGTACAAGCTCGTAACAAGCGGATAATTAATTTAATTGTTTACGCCGTTTCCTATTTTGTATAAAATATATTGGATCAAATCTATACTCTAAAATATTTTATGACTACCCCAACTTACTTCAGTTTGGTACCGTTCGCCGACCGAACCAGCAATGCTACCATAGGTCTGTAGATTTAACTTCATATTTGAAACAATTTTATTGATAAAATCCTAAATGATCTACAGGATTTTAATTTGTTTAGCCCGGCGAACCAGAAAATATTTTAAGGGGGCGATTGTGAATTTTCCTCAGCGAATGAATGTGAAGG
>NC_046664.1:68541826-68550646 GCF_010883055.1 Belonocnema kinseyi
TTAAAACAACTTTTCAAATTTAACATGATGAAGTGATAAATTCCACTTTATTTATATTTTTACATTATAGTGTTCCCGTTCGTTATACAAATTAATTTGTATTGTACATTTATTTCTCACGAAGAAAATTCAGTGTGGCCACCCACCCGGGAGAATGAGGATAACCAGGAGAAACTTACACAGGGAGAAAACTGAGATAAACCTGGGAGAGAAATATTACACCGGGTGATTTCCTGTATTTCATCATTTGCGTATTTTGTAATTTTTGAAAATTTACAATTACAAACCTTATAATTTTCAAATTGTTTGGAATAATTAAATAATATTTAAAATTATAACATTTCGAACGATTAATATTAAAATTATTTGTTATTTTACAGAAATCATATGTTTTAGTAAAAAATCTGTCCAGTTGTTTTAAATGCCACTTGATACTACATGATATGATACTTATTAATAATATATTTACCATCTTTAAAATTTTTATAATTTTATTCAAAAATTATAGTTTTGAATGTGAAATTATAAAACAGTTTAATCTTCGAGGCCTCGAAACAAAAATTTTTTTCTTAAAGTAATATTTAGATTACTTGTTAGAGGTTTCGAATTTTATATTTCACAATATTGTAGTTTCATATTCAAATGTTCAAAATTTCAGGACCATTTCACAATCAAATAATTGTTTCAAAATTTCATATTAAAAGCCTTGATAGTCAGTTTTGAATTTAATAATTTCAAATGTAAATTTAAAGCAATTTCGAATTGAAAAGCTTAAAATAATTATACAAATTCAAAAAATTGCAATCATTAAAGTAATATTGTTTTGTATTCTTTACTTTAATTTGTAATTTTCAATGTAAGATCTGCAAACTGTTAAATTTTCAGTTAAAATTTCTAAAATTGGTTCATTAGTAAATTGATAATCTTGGTAATTTTAAATGGTTAAAGTTTTGAAGTGTCATGATGAAGGCTAAATTAAAAATTTTTCCCTCTCGCAGGTTTTAATTATACAATTAAAATTGAATTTGTTGAATATTTGAAAGTATATGTAGCAATTTAAAAATGATGAATTTTTAAGCGATTTAAATTTACTTTATATAGTTGAAATTCTATAGGGTTTAAGTATGAAAAAGATTTAATATCACCATTTTTGGTGGCTAAATTTTTTTTCAATTTTAAATGAAGTTCGCATTCGTTTATGTTTTAAAGTTTCAGGGACGAAATACATTATTTTTTAGAGGAAATAAGGCTTATTTTTCCATTTTTTTAAACTTGTATTTTGATAATGAAGATATTTTCTAAGTTTGATGCTTGCTGCATAAATGACCTTTGTAGCCAGCATAATTCTTTTTTCTTACAATCGAAATTTCTATTTTATTTGGAAACAATGACAGACGCACGAAAAAATGTTAAAATAAAAGTTGGCACGTCTAAAAAAGTTCTATGAAAAATGTCTGTTGTTCTTTTGCGATATTTTTTATAGTTTACGAGAAAATTTAAAAATTACATTTTTATGAAAAAAAATCTACCCGTCTCAAAAATGATTTATTCCGCATGATGCTGATAAGATGCCCTTCTTCTATTATATAGTAGAAACTTTAAAAAAAATATTTAGAAAAATAAAAAAGGTGGGGTTTTCAAGAAAATCTTATTTATTATTTTCTTTAAATTTTGAAAACAGAACAAAAAATTATTTTCTTGAGAAACTCCACCTTTTTTAAACTCTTGAACCTTTCTTAAGCGTGTTAACTAATAGAAGAAAAACATCAGCATCATGTGGGAATTTTTAAGAACGTGGGAGCTTTTATTTTAAAATTTGTTCGTTTCTATAATTGTTTACATATTCGTATAAAATTCAAATGCTTGGTTAAAAATGTATGCATTTTATTAATTTTTCTTTTTGGCAAAAAAGCAAATTTTTGTATAAAATTGCAACTGTTTGGTTGAAAATTAATCTGTTTTATTTAAGGATTGAACTATTTTGCTGAAAATTCATCTTTTTTGTTTTAATTATATTGTGTTTTATTTAAAATTAAAATATTTTCTGTTGAAATCTCAACTATTATATTTTTTTAGTGAAAATTCGTATTTTTAGATTTACAATTTAATTCCTTCGTTGAAAGTTAAAAAACTTTATTAAAAATTCTTTTATTTGGTTTTAAGATTCATCATATTAGTAGAAAATTCATCTCTTTGGTTGAAAATTAAACTGCTTTGTTGAAGTTTTCCTTTTTGGGGGTAAAAATTACATTTTTGACGGAAAATGTAACTATTTCGTTGAAAATGTACTTTATTGTTGAAATGTCATATTTTCGGGTTGAAAATTCAACTGTTTTGCGTAGAAAATTCGCCTTTTTGTCTTGTAAATTCAACAATTAGATAAAAAATTCCAATATGTGGTAGAAAATTTAACTTTTTTTTGTAGAAGATCCATTTTTTTATTTAACATTAATTTTTTCAAGTGGAAAATGAACTATTCCATTTTTGGTAAAAATGGGCTTTTTAGTTCAGTTTTAATAGAACAATTATCTGCTTGGTTGACAATGCAAATTTTTCGATAAAAATTTATGTATGTTGTCAACAATTTACTTTCTGGTTAAAGATTCATGATTTTAATTAGAAATTAATTTGTTTATGTAACTATTTGGTTAGAAAGAAGATGTATTTTTTTGAAAAAAATTAATTTTTTAACGGAAAGTTTAGCTATTCTAGTTGAATAATTCATCATTTTAGTTGGAAATTCGTCACTAGTAGAAAATGGTTTTAATTGCAAATTTCGCTATGCAATTTTTTGTTTAAATTTTATCTTCTTCAGTTGAAAATTCATATATTTTGTTGAAAAATCGTCTATTTGGTAGAAAATTAGTCTTCTTTGTTTAAATTTCCTCTTTTTTGATAGAGAATTAATTTTTTTTAACAGAAAAGTGGTCTTTTGACTTAAAAGTTCAATAGTTTGAATGAACTTTTTCTTCTTGACTGAAAAAGCTTTGTTTGTTAAATTTTTGTTGTTTGAAAATACAACTACATATTTTGTTGCAAGTTTATCTATTTTGCTGAAAATTCTTTGTTGTATTAAACAGGCGCTTTTTTGTTGTTGAAATATTAGGTATTATATTTTTCGTTAAATATTAATCTTTTCGTTTAAAATTCATCTTTCAGGTTGAAAATTCAACTGTTTTTGGTTGAAGTTTAATTATTTTTGTTTCTGAATTCGACTGCTTCTAAAAAATTTAATTATTTGATTGAAAATACAACTGTTTTTGATTGTAGTTTAATGTTTCTTATTTGAAAGTTCGACAATTTGCAGTTGGAAATTCATTGTCGTATGTTGAAAATTCAACAAGATATGATTAACAATTCAACTATTTTATTGGAAATTTAATTATTTTGTTGGAAATTAAACTATTCTCTCAAAAAGTCATAACTTTTTCGAAAATTCGTCCTTTTGGATTGAAAATTCATCTTTTATGGTAGAAAAGTCATTTTTTCGGTTGAAATAAATTTGAAATTTTAGTGTAAGGTTTTATTCGGTTTATGAAAGATTCTACATTAAAAACGTTACAAGGTTGCAATTTAGGTCTTTGAATATTAATTTTCAGGGAAAATAAAAATTGTTCATGCAAGAATCAGGAAAGCCCACTTATAAAAGTTCTTAAACTTGTATGCATGGTTTTTTCCGTTTTAAGAATGATGATGATCAAGATTTATGAATCATCGATTTCTGTGATATAATGAAATCGGTATCAGTCAATATTGGAAAGAATTTAGTCATGATTAATTTCCTTCATGGTCATGTCTGTGGGAGCGTTCACATATTACCGAATATTATTTTCGAACTTTTTTAACCCTCTCCTCCCCCATGTAATATATCGTAAAAATGTCTTTGACCCCTCCTCCCTCCTAACGCGTTACGTAACATTTGATGTATTATGTTTAAAAAAATTATTTTTAAGCGCGCGGCTCGCTTCGCTCACAAGTTTGAGCGCGCCTGGGGCGCGCGACGGTTGAATCTCGCGCTTCGCGCTCAGATATTTATTCTTTGCATTTGGAATGCTTGAAAAAAACTTTATCAAAAAGATCTCTTTTAGGTTGCGGTATTTATATGCGTCTTCATATTCTGAATTATCTACTTAATTAAGTACAGTCAAAGATTAAGTTTCTCAAAGCTCTGTAGGCTTTGAGGTACACATTCTCATCGTGACACTCGCGCTGCGAGCTCGATTTCCGACAGACATTTGTAAACAGTTTTTGTTGAATTTTTTTCTCGTAACTTTCGTCGTTTTTCCACGCATTTTTTTTTATTTTATTTTTTTCAACGTTATTTTTCACGAATAAAACAAAAAGTACGCATCCTATCAAGAAGTGATTCTTAGCGAAATTGTAGATCTTTTTTGGGATAACCATTTTTGTTAATTCATCTTTTTTCGTATCCTACATTGTTTGTCCACAAAATGGAATTTTTATTTTCCGTTATTTTTTGTGCAATCGAAATTTGAATTTTCGATTTTTGAAGAAAATCCAAAAATTGGTTATGATAATCTTGTAGGGCTTTCAAAAAGAAATGTTTTTCTTTTCTTGACTTTTTTCTATATCGTGCGTTTTTCGGCTTCAAATTTTGATTTTCGGTTGATTAAAAAAAAATTTGAAAACGCTATAACTCTGAGAATTTTCTTTTTATTGAAAAAAGTCATAAGGATAAATTGTTTGTTATTTTTAATACTATAAACATCTGTGCATAGAATTTTCAAATTCAGAAAAAAGTTGTCTAAAAAATTTTCAAAATGCGCTCACTTTTTGAATTTTTATTAAAAATGGCTGTTTCACGAACTCGTCCTTTCTTTTAGGACCTTAAAAAAGTGTGCCAAAGATGGATTTGATCCGCTCATTTTTTCGAGAGTTATCGTATTTACGGACGGACAGACAGACAGGCATACGTCATCATAAAAACCTTATTTTCGGATTCAGGTGGTCTCGAAACGTGGAGGTCCGTTGAAAAAGTGTGATGTACAATTTCCGACAATTCTAATACATTCTCAATCATAAATGATGAGAATGTAAAAAGAGTTTTTAAGATGATGTATTGTCTAGATATTACTTATTTAAATTCAAGAATTTAAAGCTTTTTCCTTACTATAAATAATACAAAATTGTACAAATAATAATACAACATACAAATTTCAATTAACTATTTTTTTTTTAAGTTTTAGAACACTCAAATTCGAATTTTTAAATTTATAAAAATATCATTTTTTTAAAGATTTTTAAAAAAATAAAAAAAGTATTTTTGAATATTTTAGATGCGTCAAAAAAGAATACAAAAATACTAAAGAATTTATTTAGCATTTTATTACATTTTACTAAATATCAAACAAAATTTGAGTTTTTAAAAAATGTTAAGGACATGTAGAAGTTCGGGAAAAAAATTGAAAAGTCTTAAATCACCAAAAATATTTTTAGCTAACACGAATCTTTCGTAAAATTTTGAAAAATTATTTTTTGAAATCTTAAAGAATCTACATTTCTAAAAATTTAATTCCTTTTTAATCTCTTCAATTTTACTAAATATTTCTTTTATTTAATCGATTTAAAAAGTTTTAATGTTACCAAATTGAAACATCATGCTTTAAAATCTTCTGCACACTTTTTCGACATTTTTGGAAATCGTTCAATATATTTAGAACCCTTTTTTAATTTTATTTTTCAGTTCATTTTTCATAATAAAAAATCATTTCAAATTTTCACCCGAATCTTAAAAAAAATGTTTAGCCTTATCAGACCTTTTAAGCCTTCTAATCTTTAAACATTATTTAAATTATCCTAGTCTTTTCTAATTTTGCAAAATTAGAAAAATTGTCTGAAAATCTTTCAGATTCTTCCTTAACAATTTTTGAAATGTTTTAAAATCTTTTTGAATCTCTTAAAATAAATTTTTCAAAATCTTGATAACTTTTAATTATTTTTTAATCGTTTCAAAACTTCTGAATGTCTCTTAAATTTACTCATTTTTTTTTAAATTCTGTAACATGGCAAAACTATAAAATTTTGCTTTTAAAATATTTTACTGTTTTAAAAAATTTTAGGAAATAATAAAAAATTTGTTAACTTTTTTTAGTTATCTTTAAGAATTCATTAAAAAATTTCCCATGGATCTTTAAAACATTTTTTTCATTCTTTTTCCACACATTTTTAAATCTTTAAACTTAGAATTATTCTTTCAAAATAAAACGTAAACCACTAAAAAGTTTTCCTGAAATGTTGGAAAAGATGTAATGCCCTAAAAACTTTCATAATTATTAAAAAGTTCCTAATTTTTTTTCGAATTCTTCAACCTAAATTTTTGCCCATAATTTAATTTTTGTTATCTCTGAAAATGTAAGAAAGTTAATAAATCATAGTGTGGTAGTGAAATGTGAAGAAAATTATTATTTCCCATTATTAAACAATCATTTACAAGTTAAATGTTCTCTGCTGTCAATAATGTTTAGAAACATTCAAAAATAAATTTGAAGTAAAATATTTATTTAGAAATTTTGATATACAAAGTTGATGGTGCATATTTGTACTGGGAAAAATAAATTACCAAAAGAAACTGATAATTCATTATTTTATATCTTAGTTGTAGCAATATTTTTGGATATAAATAAAATTGGGCACACATATTTCGTTCATTTCAATATAATGTTGCTAAGATTCTTAGGAAAATTCGAAAAATATTTTTGATAATTTCAGATGTCAAATCCAGATTTCAACACAAAAGTTAATTTTGCACCAAATATTGTTGAATATTCAACAAAAAAAGATGAATTCGCGAAGAAAAATAATGATTTCCGTTTCAAATAAAATCCAGTCGAACTCAACAAGACGTATTTTCAACAAAACAGTACAATCCTTAATTAAAAAGGATTTATTTTCAACCAGTTGCATTTTTAATAAAACAAAAAATTTAATTTTTACCAATGAAATCGAACTTTATGCTAACTCGTTGAATTCTTTAACATTTTTTTAATTCTCTTAAAGTTCAAAATTATTTTGTAATATTTAGAATACCTCTTAAACTTACTCAATTTTTTCAAACATTTGTAGTCTTGCAGAATTGAAAAAAATTTTCTTGAATATCTTCCACATTCTGCTTCGAAATTTTCTTAATATTTAAATTAAATTTTCAGGCCTTTAAAAATTGAAATAAAAAATTTAAAAATTTGAAATCTATTGAAATAATTCATCTTTCTTGATAACAATTTAAATCCTGCATTGTTACAAATTGTTGTTTAACATAGTTATTTCCTAGAAATCTTATTGCCGGTGCTGAATTTTTTACCGGACCATAATTTCATTTTTCTCACCTCTTTGATAAATGTGAAAGTTTAGAAATTATCGTGTGGTAGCTAAAAGTGTTATAAGAAGAGAATTATTTCGTTAAAAAATGTGAAACTTTTCAAGAAAAGGTTTTAAGAAAACAAAGAACTTTTCTTAACATTCCTGGGATGTACAATGCCGCGCAAAAGTTTTTGAAAACCTCTTTTTTATGACTAAATAAATTCTCTTAATTTTAGTTATACCAAAGCTAAAAAACTTTCTCTTTACAGGGTTGATTGCTCTCGAAATTCTGTATAAAATGAACCCAGGGTGAAGCCAATATTTGTCTAGTTTTTAAGTGGATATTGCAAAATTAAATATCAATGTTTTCTTAAATTTACAATAACTTTCGAAATAATCTACAATTTTTAATGTTCTTGGGCTCATTTTGAAGCTGTTTTTCATAGTATCACAACAGTTTATGAGTATAAATTTTTAAAAAATTTGTACCGAATTGCAAGAACTTGAAGTCATAACAAAAAAGTTGGAAAAATTGCAATATTCTTTTTGGTAACAAAAATATTTTTGTAAAGTATATGAAACATAAAATCATGAAGTTTCCATATAATTTCCTCAAAATATATATTTAATTTTGATTCTAATTGGCCTACAGGCAAGATTTTTTCACATTTTTCCAACTTATGTTACAAAGGCAAGTTCTTGCAATTCGAAAAGAAAATGTAGCCGGATTTATATTCATAATTTGTGATGCGGTAAAAATATAGTTTCATAATGAACCCAAGAACATTGAAAAATGTTGCTTACTGAACATTTAATTATTGATTATCATCATATTATCATTTAATATATAGTTATTCAAAATTTAAGAAAATATTGAAATTTACACTATTTTTGCAATGTCTAATTAAAAAATAGACAAATTGGGCTCATTTTATAGTTTATACGGAATTTTGAGGGAATGCAACCATTTGAAAACAAATTTTTTAGCTTGGACATAATTAACATAAGGAAAACTTAACCAGTCATTAAAAAAGAGGTGGTTAAAAACTTTTGCACGGCAGTGTACTTTTTTGAAACTTTATCTTTTTTTAGTAGAAAATTAATTTTTTTTGCTCAAGAATTCTACTATTTTGCAGAGAATTCGTCTCCTTTAGACATTTTTATTCTTTAATGCAACAAATTGAAAATTAATCTTTTTTTTGTTTGAAGATTCAACTATTTGGTTGAAAATCCATATTTTTTGGATGAATTTAACTGTTTTTAATCTAAAATTCAAATCTTTTCTGGTTGAAATATCAATTATGCAATACATTTTTCTTTAAGAATTCATATTTTTGTTGCAAAATTAAAAGTTCAGTTAAAAATGAACTTTTTTTGTTCAAATTTTGATTTGATTTATTCGACAGAAAAAAGTTTGAGAGTAGGAAAAAAAGTTTTCTGTGCATTTGTTGACCTAGAAAAAGCTTTTGACAAGGTAGATAGAAGTAAACTTTGGGAAATTCT
>NC_046664.1:68550746-68580810 GCF_010883055.1 Belonocnema kinseyi
ATCTCTATCCCATCCACACACTACTCCTTTCCCCTGCCGAGTGAGTCACGCCTACCCCGAAAGGGAAATGGCTTAATGGTGTAATAATAATAATAATAACACGCACGCGATTGATGACGCTAGATGAAATAAAAAAGCAAAAGTAAATGCTAATGTTCAACTTTATTTTTTAGCATTCAGGGGAAAAATATATGGACAAAGGAATGTGGGTCCGAGATAAATTCGATGCAATTGCCTTCAAGAGTTAGTCTAATATCATGAATAAAAAGCACATACATACATACAAACTTTAAATACTATCATTTATAAGCCTTTAGAATTTGTTTGAATCGCCTTCTCTTAAATTGAAAAAATACTCTTTCATTTAGATTTTATATATTGTCTGGACGAAGGACAAAGATTTAAAATTGGATTTCTAACAGATCCGAAGATCTTGCCAAATGGTTTAAGGCGTTTCTTATATCAAAAAGTAAATCAATTTAAGAGAAAAGAATTCTTTTATCAAAAGTTTGTATACAAAATCTCGTGACAGTCGAAGGCTATTAATAAAAAGCGAATGGTGATTTTATTATAGTTTTTGCATCGCTTAATTCAATTTTAAGACCTATGGCATACTTCGAACATAATTCAGCAGTTATTAATTATAATTACATACTGAAATTCTACGACTTCGAAGCCTTAAAAATAATATTTTTTTAATGAACGAGTAGCGTCTATATAACTGTATAATTGATTATAAATCCAAACTCGTTCAATTTTATATTTAATAAAGATACTTTATTATTACTTTTACCATTAGGTTTAATAGATCAAACGGATTTACGTGTGCTTCGGGTGATGACTATTTTTTTTTGTTTTTATTAAAAACTGGTAATTCGGTTCTCGCTAAATCAGTATCGTTACAAAATAAAAAGAAACATGAGGAAATTTTAACGTCGAAAGAAATTGACGATAACAAAACTTTGCACTTGAGCTATACACAGTAGAAAAATGGATTTCGCCTCAGTGAATTGCAACCAGACCGGATTCGAGGAGTTTTTGTAGTTTCGCTGCAATATCTGGATTTTTAAGGTGACTGAAACAGAAAAAAAAACGGATTATTACGGATTCAATCGAAGACATGAGAATGATTACTGGATAAGAACCATAAATTAAATTTTACAGGATGAATAAAAAAGTTTTTTATGATAGGTTCTCAAATATAAATAAATAAAATCTAAAAATAAAAATCAGGGTGTCTACTTAAACCCTAGAAAAAGTGCTCTGACAATTACAGGTTTTTCCAGGTATTTCAAGGTTTTTCCAAGTAAAATTTTTCATAGTACGGAACCATTAAAGTATTTTGTATTTTTTTTAAAAAGGTTTAAAATTAATAATGTTAAAAAAAAAAAAAAATTCTTCAATATGCCCCTAAAGTCCATGAATTTTAATAACTAAAATACATTTTTATTTTATCTTCCTACACTTTAAATGTAGTTCACATTTAGTCAAATTAATGTGGGCACTATATTAAATTCAATTTAAAACTCTTCAAATTTCTTACTTTGCAAGTAAAAATATTAAATTTTCGACCAAACGATGAATTTCAAATAAAAAGGCGATTTTACGACAAAATAGATGAATTTTTAACCAAATAGTTAGGTTTTGAACTAAAAACTATCAATTTTCAACGCAACAAAAAACCCAATTCTTAACATAGTTAAATTTTCAACGAAAGTGATAAATTTACAATTAAAATTATGAATCTCAAACTGAAATAGTTAAATGCTAAACGAAAGAGATGAATTTTTAATTAAATAGTTTAACTTTAAATCATGCAATTCAATTTTAAACTAAAGTAATGAATATTTAACTGCAACAGTTGAATTTTCAACCAAAAAATGTGATTTTTCATACAAGCAGAGTAATTTTCTACCAAAATCATATCAACAAAGAAAAAAAAGAAAAATTTTCAACAAAGAAGTTTAATTTTTAACCAAACCGATGAATTTTTAACTAAAACGATTCATTTTCAGATGGAATGGTAAAATGTTCGAAGACAAACTAAATTTTCAAAGTAAGAGAACAAATTTTGAACAGAATAGTTACATTTACAACCAGAGATAAATTTTCTCAATCAAAATTACCAATTTAAAATTAAGAAGATTAATTATGTACCAAGAAGGACGAAATTTTAACAAAATACAATCATTTTCAACCAAACACTTGAATTTTCAACTAAAAATATAAAATTCCAACCAAAAATAGAATAGTTAAATTTTCAGTTAAAAAATGAAATTAAAAAGTTAAAATTTGTATCAAGAGAAGAATTTTCAAACATTAAAAGCTTCGAATTTTTTAAACTTTCTTCTATTTATTTCCAAAATTTAAATTATTTGCAATCTTTTCAAAACCTCTGAACCTTTTTAATATATTTTAAAATGATTCTAATAATCCCTAATTTTTTAAATTTCGAATTAATTAGGGAAATGTCCTTAAAAGTATCTGGATTACTTTTTGACAATTTTGGAATTTTAAAAAATATTCTCTTAAAATTAATTCTTGAAAAAAAAACATTACAAATTTCCACAGAAATCCTAAGAAAATTTTTTGATTCTCTTGAATCGTTTAAAATTTCACATTTTTCAATACAATAAACGTGATTCCCGGCTTGAATTTGATTTCTCGGTTAGCAAACACCCTGAAAAGACTTATTTCTTGTCCTGGAAAGCTTGGTGAAGTCCTTTGAAGTTTGTTCGTAATAATCGCTAAAACAGGATGACTGTTTTAATCAAAGAACAAAATTCCCGGTCATTTCCTGGTTGGCAAATATTTTTCCCGAACATAAAATTTAAAAAATCGAAATATAAATTTAAACAGTAAAAGTACAAGTAATACAAAATAAAGAACAAACTGTGAAGCATTCAAAATGGAACTCTTGAATTTTTAACTTTTAAAATTTTCTATTGAATTGTTCAATAATTTACACGTATGAACAGGAAAGTACTAACACTTTTCAACTGAATAATTTTAAGTTTAATGAATTCAAACTGCAAAATTCAGAATTTTTAACATTCATAAATTATAGAGTTCAAAGATTTAGATTAAGTTCCAAAAATATAAATCCAGGTTAACATTTTCAATAGTCTAAATTGAATAATAAATCAATTAACTTAAAAAATTGTCAAAATCATATTATTGAGTTATTTTAGGCCAAAAAATATTTTTAAATTTACATTTTTTCAACTTAAAAGTTCTTAAATTAGAATTTAAATTATATTTAATTTTAAATAGTTTAAGCAGCCTTGAAAAAATTTAAAATTGTATTTCCAAATCTTCAAAAAGCTAGAAGTAGTATTAAATTTTTTTTTAAATTTAGCTTTATTTTTGAAATTTTTTCAAAACATCTCAATAATTTTAAAAACTAATTTAATTTGTCCTAAAAATTTTAGAAAATCATGTGAATTTAAAAAGATGTCCTTTAAATTTTGATTTCTAAATAACAATTGAACACTTATTATTTTTAGAAACAATTAGAGTAATTTTAAGACATATTTAGAAGTTTCAAAAAGATAAAAAATTGATTTAGAATTTGAAATGATTGCAAATAATTTTAAGGGCATGTGATACTAACAGTTTCGCCGGCTTTTTTCCACAAAAATGAAAAATTTTAAAAACTGAATTCGGAGATGCTATAAAATAACATAACGATGTCCCCGGACTCTTTTTTGAGGGATAATAACAAAAAAATTTATTGCACAAAATAAAAATTGTATGCATATGCATTATTTTGAGGTTACGTCGTTTTTCATAGCTGCCTTTCCGATAATCTGAAAATTATTTATGAAATAAATTTTTTTGTTTGCCTGCAAACAAGGTTAGTTCCGGAAGATTAGATACTATGTTTATTTGTAAGACCAAAGTTTTCGGCCAAAAATATTGTGTAGTTTGGAAGTAACGCTCGGGTGAATTGTAACACACATAACCTCGAAATATACACACACGTTGTTAGCAATTTCAAACATTTTTTGATAAAAAAACACAAAAAAGTGTTTGGGACGTCCGTTAGCATGTTCGCCATCATTTCCCAGATTTTGAAGGCAAAATATTTCTTATCCTAGGAAAAATTCCGGGGGAATCTGACACTGAAAAAATCGATACTATTTCCTAAGCGCTATGCAAATTAATCACATTTTGCTCAATTAAAACTTTTTTGAATTAACCTGCAAAAAAAGTGTGTGGAGACGTCCGTTAGCATGTTCGCTATTATTTCCCAAATTTTTAAGACAAAATACTTATTATTCTAGAAAAAAAGCCGTAAATTCGTCACGAAATTTCGGTGCGAATATTCACAACCTAATTTAAAACAAAATGTAGGTTTTTGCAGTTTACAAAAAATTTAGAGGCTTTTTAAGAATCGTGAAAGGCTCCAAACGAATAAAAACATTTTCTTAAAATTCCTAGGAAAATTGAAAATGATTCTTCATTTTGAAAAATTATTTTAACATAATATTAAACAAGATTTTAACAGAATTTCAATATTATTAAAAACGACCCATGAAGAATTAAAGGTTTTTATTTTTATTTTGAGATTTGCTAAAAATTGTAGGAAAAATGTTATTAAGATTAAAATATGTTTAGAAGTTCTAAAATTTTGTTCAAAAACTTTTTTTAAATCACTTGATATCATTTTAAGTTTTTAATTAATTTCGAATCTTTTCGAAACTTCTAAATATCTCTTAAAATTACTCAAATTTTTCTAAAAATAATTTCGCTTACAAATTGAACATTTTATTAAGTAGAACAATACAAATTATAACGTTAAAATGTTAAAAGCTTTTCGAACTTTTAACAATTCAAAGCTTTCTATGCCAAACATTTAAGTTTCAAATTTTTTACTTTTAAATATTTGGCTTAAATTTAGTCGTCTTAAATTGTAAGTAAAATATTGCTCAATATTAAATAATTATTCTTTTTCTTAATGAATTTCTAAAAAATTAAATAGGTTAAAAATGGAATAACTCAGACTGAAACAATATTTTTAATTTAATAAAAGCCTTTAATTATGAATTACGAATCTGGAAATTCTTTAACTTTCAAAGGGTTTAGAATCGTTTTATCAAACCAATTATTTTACAGTTTTTAATACTTAAAGTACCGATCCATTTTAAAAATTATTTATTTATATTTACAGTTGGTAAAATAAAACTGTTTTTTATCAAAACTTTGCATTCTTAAACGTTTTTAATTTTTAATTGTTTAAGTCTTCAAGACTGCACGTTAAATATTTTAAAAATAAAAATCTAAAATAGAGCATTTTTCAGGTAAAAGATTTTCGAATTACGCAGTATAAACTGAATGATACCATAATGTAAAAAGATATCAATTCAACTGTCATTTCCCGGTCCAGCGGCCACCCTGTAGAAAACCCTGAAAGACGGAGAATAAATTCGAAAATACTCACTCTTGCAATGCTTTAGGATCGCTCTGCATCTGTTCCAAAATCAATCTCATGGCCGGATCTCGCAATATACTCTGCACCTCCGGATCAGCCATGGCTCGCTTCCTGACTTCCTCAGGATTGGAACTAACTGCCACTGAACACGAACGATATCCGTCCAAAGCCTCACTATTGCTTGGATCCAGATCCAACGCCTTCTGATAAGCTGCCAACGCTTTTCCCTGTTGCTGCATACCCTGCAAAATCTTTCCTTTCCTGATCCATCCCTTGATAAATTTAGGATCTATCTCCACACACTTCTCGCAGTCCTTCAGTCCTAAATCAAATGCAGCCAATTTCGTATAACAAGCCGCTCTATTACTATAATATTTCGGATCGTCCGGATTTCTTAAAATGGCTTCCGTGTAATGTTTCACTGCCGATGCATAATCACCAATCTTGAACTTCTCATTTCCTAGTTCCTTCTCCTCCTCAGCCTTCTGCGGATCAACATAGGCTTTTCTCTCCTCCTCCTTGATAATCTTCTCTATATCAGAAAGCAAACTTCGAATCTCCGGCGTTCTGTGTTCCGACATTGACTTCTCGTAATAAACCTTCGCCTGCTTCCAATTATTCAATTTTTTATGCGCGTGGCCGATTCTCGTGAAGGCCTTGGCGATGAGTTTGAAGTCCGCCCTGTTCTCGCGACCAATCTCGATCGCCTTCTCGCACTGCTCTATGCACTTCTCGTACTCTTTTTGTTCGAAGTAGACGGCGGCAATGTTTAGTAGAAATGTGATTTCCGTCGGATTGAGTTCAACGGCTTTGTTGTAATGTTCAAGTGCGACATCGAAGTTCTTCTTCTTGTAGGCCTCGTTTCCAAGATTCTTTTCCTGGAGCGCCTGCTTCTTCTCGGGAGGGAGATTATCTTCTTCCTTAGGTTTCGGCTGCTCTTTCGGCTTTGGAGGTTCTTCCTTCTTCGGTGGATCGGTGTCCATGGGTTCTTCCATGTCCATGTTCATTCCAAAAAGAACCCCGAGGGTCGTCATTACTCTATTGTCTTGCAATTTCATTCCTAGGAGTTTTGGATTTGAACGGATCTCTTGGATGAGTTTCAAGTATTCAGGGTCATCGAGGTAGGCTCTGGTTCGAGGATCGTTCCTAAGTTTAACGAAGAGGTCGGGGGTGTTGAAAGGGTTTGACATCGAAGGCGCATGTTGTTGGGCTCGAAGATCAGCGAGACTTTCTCTGATTTGGGCGTTTGTGGGGTCGAGCTGCAAGCCTTTTTCGTAGGCTTTGATGGATTCTTCTATGTCGCCCAAATAGGCCAAGGCACTTCCTTTTCGCGAATAACCTTTAGGCCAGTCGGGTTGGAGGGAAACAGTCTTTTCAGCGTCATCGAGAGCCTGGTTGTATTTTCCTGACTTGGCATACGCTGCTGACCTATTGCTGTAGAGAACATGGTTTGTGGGGTCAACAGTGATTCCCTCGGTATAAAACTTGATCGCCTCGTCAAATTTTCCTTCCTGCAAGGCCTTGTTTCCCTTGTCCTTCAATTCCGTCACCTGAAAATAATCAAATCAAATATTTTACTATTGAGAATGGTGGTCTACGATTTCGCCACCTGGTGCCGAAAACTGGAACTAGAATGAGTAGGTACCATTTTAAAGATGTACATTAATTTTTGCATAAGTGTTTTTAAGATATTTTTGTGAAGTATAAAACAATGATTGAATACGAATAATAGACGATTTAGGGTGGCCGTTTTAATCCAAGAAAAAATTCCCGGTCATTTCCTGGTTAGCAAACATTTTCCATGGTCAATGAAATTTAAAAAATGGAACTCTAAAGCTAACAATTATTCCATTCGAATGAACAAAAACTGAGCTGCACATGAAAGCACTCAAAGTGGAACTCTTGAATTTCAATATTTTAAAACAGAAGTTTAAAAGTTTTTTCATTTAATAATTTTGTATTCAAATCTCATTGAAATGTTCAATAATTTACACGTGTAAAATGCAAAATGCACTTAAACTGAAAAATAAATTTTTTAACTTTTATAAGTTCAAAAGATTCAGTTCAGAGTTCAAAGATTCAGATTCAGTTCTAAAAATATAAATCCACGTTATCATTTCCAATGCTCGAAAGTCTAAATTGAAGAATCAATCAATGAATTAAAAAATTATAAAAACTTTTTTTATAAACTGAACCCTTCTTAAATGCCTTAAAATGCTACCCAATATTATTTGAAAATCTTTAAACATCTGCATGTTGTTTAGATTTTCTTTCAAATTTTGTATTATTTTTGAAATCATTTTAGAACTTTTAAACACCCCTTAAAATTAATCGATTTATTCTATTTTTTTTAATTCTGCCATATTAAATAAATTTTCTTTAAATCTTCCACATTTATTTTTTATAATTTCGTAAATCTTTCTAAATATTTTTAAACAATAACTCTAAATTATCTTTTCAAAATAAAAATCATTTTCAATTTTCATAGGAAATGTTTTTTGATCTTCTGAAGCCATTCAAATTTTTTAAATAGCTTTTAAATTTTTTATTCAAAATCTGCCAAAATCGAGATTTTATTTTAAATTAGGCCGTGGGCTATTTACACCAAAATTAAAAAATTTAATTTGCAAATTAAATTTTTTTAAATAGAACAATTAAAATGTAACGTTCAAAATTTAGTTTTCAATATTTACTATAATTACTGATTTTAAATAAACAGTCAGATATTTCTAAATATTAATTCATTCTTATTTTTCTTAATTAAAAAATTCCAAATTGAATGGTTTAGAAATGTAATATTGTAGACTAAAATAATATGTGAAATTTATAGAAGCTTTTAATTATGAATATCTTATTTTGAAATTATTTAAAAATTGAAAATAGTTTATAAATTTTAAATCGGGTGTTTACATGTGTTTAACTAATAAGACTTACCAATTGGTATAGTTTACATAATTTTTAACGTTAAAAACTGGAAGTTCTAAAATTGCAAACTGATTTCGAATCGTCTTGTAAAATTATTATTCACTTTTTAAATCTTAAAGAACAGTTCAATGTTAAAAATCACTATTAATTTATATTGACAGTTGATCAAGTAAAAATATTTTTTATCTAAAATCTTCGATTTCAAACGCTTCTAATTTTGAATGGCTTAAGTCTTTAAAACTGCATCTTAACATTCTTTTTAAAAAAATGTACACTTAACAATTAAAATCTAAAATAAAAAAATTGTTAAAGTGGAAGAATAGTTATTAAAAAAACGATGAGAATCACAGACAGATTTTTGTCTATAAATTTGTAAAATTCCCGGGCAAAAAATACATTCACTGTCATTTCCCGGGCTCATAAGATTCCTAATTTCCCGGTCCAGCGGCCACCCTGCGATTGGAATTTAAATAAGAATTCTATCCTAACTTTTAGATCAGTTTTTAAATACTAAATACTCCATGTAAAATTAATTAAAATTTACTTTGAGTTCATTTTTGCTTTAAAATGTGTCCATTTAAGTTTATAAGCATTTGAAAATCACAATAAATGGAAACAATGATTTTTTTTTAAAGAAAAATATTTCAATGCAAAAATATGGTTTTCCACCTTATTAGATGTAAATTCTATCTAAATCTCTTTTTTCCAAAAGACTTATTTTTAGTATCCAATAAACACTTTCAACTCCGCATAAAAAATCGTTAGAACACTTTTATGCGAAAATTAAAATGGATCTTTAAAATCGTACCTATTCTTTCTAGTTCGGATTTTTGTCACCAGGTGGCGTATCCCAGTTTAACTATTCCCAATAAGTTCTTTAAAACATAAAAAATTTCGAAGTAAGCCTTCAAAACTATTTCTTAATTATAAAAGTTTCAAACTTGTTGGACAAGAACAAATATATAAATAATTATGTAGTGCTTCTCTGAATTTCGTAGCAAGATGGTCGGAAAACTTTATATTCAAAATTCCCTGGCTTTTTTCCCTAATCATTAATATTTAAAAGACAAAATTCTGATCTTGTAAAATTTTTAATATGGAATTGTTTATGAACGGAACAAAACAAATTTAAATTTTTTTATCCTTCTCAAGGCTGTCACAGCCTAATTTACTTGAAATGAGAACAATGCAGTGAAAAGAAAAATATTTAAGCTGAATTAAATCCTGAAATTCCTTTAAATTTATTAAAATACTTTGATAACTTTAAAAATTCCTTAAGATCATAAAAATCCACGGAAATCTTATAAAATATCATAAAATCTTATATGTCCTATAAAACTCATTGGATTTTTTTTTATTTCTTGAAAATGCCTTGGCTTCTTTTCAAGTTCCTCCAAATATTTCAAATCCTTTGAAATCCCATCAATGTATTTGAATGAATTAAAAATTAATTTGAATCTTTTAAAATGCCCTAAAATATTTCGAAAAATATTTCCTTCAAATCTTCTAAAATACCCCCAAAAAATTAAATCCTTTGAAATCTGATGAAATTATTGAAATCTATTTAAAAATTCTCTAAGATATTTCTAATCCTTTAAAATCTATAACATTAACATTTGTTTAATCTCTGGAAGATATTTTAGAATCTTTTTAAATGCCTTACAATATTTCAAATCTATTGAAATCCCTTTAAATTATGGAAATCTATTAAATATTATTTGGAATAATTTTAAATACCTTAAAATGTTTCAAATCCCTTGAAATTCTTTCCAATTATTGAAATCCTATTAAAATTCCTTGGAATTTTTACAAGTATCCTAAAATCTTTTAAAATGTCCTAAGATCTTTTTTAATCCTTGGAAATATTTTTAAATCCCTTGAAACTTTGTAAAACTCTGGAAAATTTCTTGGGAATTTAAAAAAAAATACCTTGAAATATTTCAGATGCATTGAAATTCACTTCAAATTATTGAAATCCATTGAAAATTTCTTGGATTAAAAAAAAAACCTCAACTATTTCGAAACCCTTTGGAATCACTTCAAATTATTGAAATCAATTGAAAATTCCTTTGAATCTTTCAAAATACTTTAAAATTTTGGAAATCCTTCAAAATCTAATTAAATTACTCAAATGAATTTTAAAATCTTTGGGAGACTTTTAAATACTTTTAAATGTTTGAAGCCCTTCAGAATTAATAAGAACAGGTTTTCTTCTGCTATTTGTGAATTAAAATTGGTAATAACATTTTATGGAATTGAGTGCATTTTTGAGAAGAATTATCATTCTGAGTTGCAATACCAGATAATTTTTGTTTGTAAGAATTACAATTCCGATTTGGAACAGAGAATTTGGTAAAACAAGAATTATGATTTTTTACGGAAATTCCCTGTTCCCATTGTCAAAATTATATTTCTTTACTTAACTTCCCCGTTTTAAAGTGAAAATTATAATTCTTTACAGGGATTTTTGTTAGATTTCATTAACTTATTCCCCATCCAAACTAAAAATTACATATTTTTCAATTCCCCATTTACAATTAAGTAAATTTCCTAGATTCCTCGTTCCAAGTCAGAATCATATTTATTCACAACATTTTCTACTATAATTCAGAAACATAGTAACTTCCTTTTCCCAACATTTGAAAGAGGGAAGTTTTAAATTCCAATTTTTAAAATCAGAATTAAAAATACGGTTAGAAAATTCCTGTTCCATGTTCATGTCCTAAACTAAAAATTATCCTTCATAGTTTTTTTTAAAGAAAATTCCCTGTCTAATGTAAAACTTGTAAATCTTTACGGGGATTAACTCTCCCAATTGTCAAAATTATATGTATTTATTTTTTAAATTTAATTTCAAAACTTGGATTTATAATTCGTTTCGAAAATTCGAGAGAATTAGAATTAATTGAAGAGAATTAGAGAAATAATTTTCGTTTTTAAAATACAGCATTTAATATTTTTAAATCGATTTTTGGATAAAGGATATTCCTTTGTAGAAAGTCTACACTGTAAAAAATATTTCTTGTAATTTTAACACTTTCAGAGATGGACGCAATATTGACTACTCCCAAAGAAGCGTTTTTACAGGAAAAAATTAAAAATTGCAGTTTATAATTTCACTTTTAGGTTTTGCGATTATACAGTTCACTTTGTAAAAGTACAAATGAGATGTATATTTGTAGGTGATGGTATTCTTACTGGAAATTACTGGAAAATTCCCAGAAAAGATTGTATTTGTACTATAAATTGAAAATATTCTACTCAAATCAGAAATATTACAAACACTATTAAGAATGTTTAAAAATAATAAGATGTTGTTTAAATTAATTTATATTATTAAATGTCCTGAGAGAAATGTGTAATATTATAAAAATAAACTCTCATATTATTCTACTACAAAAATAGCATTTCTTCGAGTTTATAAAAATTAAATTCGATCGAAGTCGGCTTCTGCATGCCCATTAGCGTCAGTATCAGGGATTTCGTTAATTGCGTGATCGGTCGCTGCTTAAAAAACATAATTTGTTTCGTGATGTAATTTTTTTCGAAAACGATTTTATTATAAACTCAGTGCTGAATAAAACAGCACAAAGTGACACAACAACAAAAAATTTCGACAAACGCACGTGCGCGCAGTTATGGCTGTCATGGCGAATGGTTGATGATTCCCGCCGCGTTCGCAATTTTGATTTTCCGCTTTCAGCCAGGACTCGAGTTTAATTCTATTATTGCCGAACTTCATAATCTTTCTATTTATAAAATGTCCCTTTAGGGATCGTCCATATATTACGTAAGACATTTTTCTTTTGTTTATTTAGCTGTGTCCTTTTCAACTTGATAAAAATATTATTTTCGTCTTTATTCAAACAACAGAAAAACGTCTTACGTAATATATGGACAATCCCTTAGCAATATTTTTGTACATTACATACACATAATTATTCTCTTAATTTTATTAATTTAGATTAAATATATGTGTATAACAAAAAATGAAATTCATTTTTAGGATTTTTACCATTTTTATGAATACTTTTACCAATTTTTAATACAGTTTTTCCAAAAGTTTGGAATTTTGCAATATGTCTTTGTTTTATCAACAAAGAAAGTGCACAATTACACGAATTATCGATATTCCTAAAATTTTGTACTTCTACAATCGTGAAGAAAATTCAATACGTTTTTGCTATAGTCCCATGCTAGGAGTGGTAAAATTACAAATTCATTCGCAACCCTAACCTTCAAATTGCATTATCGTCACACTCCAAGTGGTAATAGTACAAGAAGTTTTCTGTGTAATTTTACAATAACAGCCAATAACAACCGTGACACTTTTTTTTAGTTTTTTACAGTGTAGAGTTCTTACACTAACCCACTAACCTATGAACCCAAACTTCATGAATAGGAAATACGTCCTTTTTTTGTTGATAATAACCAGAAAGCGTTAATTTTAACATTATAATCAATAGTTGCTACATTAAGTAACAATAATTGTCATTTTTTCTCGAGGAATGAATTGAATGCTATTCTTTTTGATATTTACAAAATTTTGAGGTTAGGAACAGCGCATTGTCCACAAATTCGTTTTCCTCTTGCTTACTTTCTAGAAATCACTCGTGACTAATAGTAAAATAGAGAAACATAAGATTAATGCAAATAAAAAAAAAAAGAAATTACGAAATAATAACCATGTGCTTCAAATTCTTAATAATCCATAAAAACCCTAGAATAAAATCGTCGTAATCGTTTATCGAACAAAGCCAATTCCAGTCATATTTATTTGCATGACTCTTCACAAATTTCATTTACCTCCCTTTGCAAAATTTTAGATCCAAAATTGTGTTTTTTTTTTATTTCACAAATTTGGATGAAATGAAAATCGTTTTAATTCAGACAAATCTAAGAATATTCTAGATCAAATTGACATTTCAAGGACATCCTAACTTCTCCTTTTCAGTAATCATTGCTTCAATTAAAACATTTCTAATTA
The DNA here is from genome assembly GCF_010883055.1 of Belonocnema kinseyi. Classification (NCBI taxonomy): domain Eukaryota; kingdom Metazoa; phylum Arthropoda; class Insecta; order Hymenoptera; family Cynipidae; genus Belonocnema; species Belonocnema kinseyi. The sequence goes on from NC_046664.1 coordinate 68,564,093, forward strand.
TCTCAACCGACAGAGATAATATTTAGGCAGAAAATTGTTTAAAAAATACTTTAATTGGAGAAAAAAAAATCGAAGCACGCTGTCACAATGACTGTTTCTAAAATTGCAAAAAATCCGCGAAATATCGAGTATAGAGTAAACTTTTTTTTGTAATTTATTAATTTAGGGTAATTTTTTGCACTTACTTTGTCCATAACTTCGTGATTGTTTCTCTTTTTTTCGAAAAAAAATAGTTTTTATCGTTCAATAAACTCACACGCCGGTGCACAAATTTCAGAAAGCTTGAGAAAGCTCCAGAAAATGGTTGTCAGCGACTCTGTTGGCGAGCGCTGTAACTATTTAAATACTCAAATAAATCAAGCAAGTGTGTCAATAAAAATGCAACCTATAATCAACCATCTCTGAATCAACTGAGTTAAGAAAAGGATAGAACTTCGAGAAAATTCGTGTTCTTTCTGAAATTTGCGCGACTTGGCGCAACATCCAAACATTATTTATTAATTTTTTTTTTTTGAAATGTGTGGATTGAAAAAGAAAGGAGAACATCAAATTGACTAAAAAATGGAAGTTCTAGAACGGGAATGAGCATAAAATGTTATTATTTTCTTCAAAATTCAAAAATTTTATCAAAAACAAAAAAGTCAATATTTTTGGTTTAAAATTCGTCTTTTCGAGTTGAAAATGTAACCATTTGGCCGCATCTTATTAATTGTGTTGACATTCATGTTTTCGGTTTAAAAATTCAACTTTTTAAAGCAAAATCGTATGTTTGGTTAAATTCAATTTTTTTTTGTTTGTTTCACATTAAAATCTTTTTTGCTCAAAATTTTGTTGTTGCTTATTCATTATTTTAATTAAAAACTTCCCTTTTTTCTCTTGATAATTTAATTATTTTGTTGAAAATTCAATTTTTAATTGGTTAAAAATTAATTTTTGAACTAAAAGTTTAACTATTACATTTTATGTTAAAAATTTGTTTTCATTTAAAAATTCATGTATTTTTTGGAAAAATTATACCTTTGGTTAAAAATGTATTTTGTTGAAAAATCGTTTATATTTTTTTGGTCAAACATGAAGTTTTTTAGAAGTATCTACACGTACAGAACAAATCTGGCTATTTGTTGAAATGAATTTTTTTTATTAAAAATTAAAATAATTTTTGTTGAGAATTCATATTTTTTATTGAAAATTTAACCAAATGTTTGATAGTTGAAGAACTTTGTTAAAAATTAATTTTTTTCGTTAATGATTTATCATTTTAGTCTGAAATTCATCAGTTTATTTGCAAAATTAACTATTGTACTCAAAATATGTTTTTTTTTTGCAAATTAGTTTTATTAATTGAAAATTGATTTATTCCATTTTTGGTTGTAAATTGATCTTTTTCAGTTAAAAAATCTTTATTGTTGAATTCTATTATTTTTGATTATAAATAAGAATTTTTTTGCTTACAATATCAAGTATTAAATTTTTCATCGAGACTTCATATTTTTTGGTAGAAAATTCGCTTATTTGATTGAAAGTTAAACTGCTTCATTATGAGTTCACTTTTTTGTTTGATGATTCATCATTTTAGTTAAAAATTGATTTTTATGGTTGGAAAATATAACTATTTCGTTGAAAATTCATTGTATATTTGGTTAAAAATTAATTCTTTTCACCGAAATTTTAAGTATTCCACTTTTGGTAGATAATTCATGTATTTTGTTAAAAATTCATTTTTTTTATAGAAAATAATTTCAGTGGTTGAAAATGTATCTTTTTGGTTGAACATTAATTTCTCTGGTTGAGAATTTAACTCTTATGTTGAAAATTAATTTAAAAATTGAAAATTTGGTTAAACTTGCATATATTTTGTCATCTTTTTTTTATAAAAAATTAATCTTATTGGTTGAAAATTCATCATTTTGATTGAAAATTGAACTATTTCGTTGAAAATACTATTGGACATAATAATTATAATAATAATGATTTATATTCTTTAAAAAACTATAAAATTAATTAGTTTGTATAACTATAGTTACTGGATATTGTAGTAAATCCAAACATTTATTTATAAGAGATATTAATATCAAATTCAGGAATAAAATCATAGAACAATAAAATTCAGATGAGTCCTCCCTTACCAACAGATGGTGAATATTTAGGTAACAACTTTTATATTCTATATTGCTATATGTATAGTTATAGTGTGTACTTTCTACTATGTGTAAATAATAAAAGACGATTTTTTGTTATTTTTTGCACTAATCCGATAGATATATGTTACATATGTAAGAAAATCTTGTCGTTATGAAATCATTACCTTTCAAAAATTTCTGATAGATTGCGCTAGATTGCGCATTTGGCGAAATCGATTAGTAAAAAAAAAGAATATAATTTGATTCTCATTTTGTTTATTTGGTGCAATAATACAAGCCAATATATATTTGAACCATGTATATTTGAACCTCTTAATCTATGTTAATTGGACTATTTATCCCGAATTTCGGGACAAAACACCTCGAATATATAAATATTACATACATTTGTTGAAAACAATAATTAATAGTTTAAAATTGTATTTTATTGTGTAACTTATTTTTAATTATTTTCAATTGACGAATCTCGAAATCGAATATTTCCATATAAGAATTCTGAAAACTGTATAATTTAAAGTTCAAAGTAATTGCAATTTTATGTATTATTTCTAATTAAAAATTAAAAGCGTTCAAAATTGAATAACTGAAAATTGAAATAATTTTCAATTTGAAACGATTAAAATATGACAGTTGGAAATTAAAAACTAAATTGAAAATTTTTCCATTTTTTAACTTAAAACTTTAAATATCTTTAAAAAAGTTCAAAATAGAGAAAGTCATTTTAAATGAGAAGCTTTAAATCATTGCAAAATTTGTACTAAGCAACATTGAAAATTAAACAAATAATATTTTGAACTTCGTTTAAAAAGAAAAAAAAAGTTTTCACCAAGAATTATTTTGATATTAAAACTTTTATACATAGTCAAGCTCATTCAAATTTAAGTTATTTTAAGTAAATTCATATGGTTTAAAAATTAGAATTTTTCAAACTGTTACTTATGCTTTTCAAAATTAAAACTTAAGAAAGGGACAAATTGAAAGTGTAGAGTTCAGTATGAAAATTCATATTTCTAAAACTATAATGATTCAAAATTGATTCTTTTTAGCATCTTCCATCCCTTAATTAGAAAAATAAGCTGAATCCAAATATTATTACAAAAATTAGTTAACTATTTTTACATCAGTGTTAAATTCTAATTTTTTAGAAGAATGTTTAAATATGCAAATTCTTAGGATTTCTGAGCTTTGAGAGTCACAATGTTGCCATTTTTTCTCTTAAATAAATATGATAAAATATTTATAAATTTGAATTGTTCATTCATATGTTAAAGATATTGCGTAGTATAGTTTATAGAAATAAAGGATGATATATGTCTAGATAATAATGCATAATTTAATTTAGGACATATTTTTAAATATACGTAAATAGGGCAATACTAACAGATGGAGATTATAAATTTAAGGAAAAATTATTTCACAATGCACAGCATTTTGTGTGAATAACTTGAAGGCTATTTATAAATAGAATTAGATGTAGAATTTGACATCCTTCAGACCAGATAAAATACCATAATGATGTTGAGAAGATCCTTTATTCAATTGGCTTCTAGACATTTCGAGAGTCAAATGTTGTCCTCATCAGGAAAACAGGAATCCAATGTCAAAATATAAGTCCTTATAGATTTACGAAAGAGTAAGCAAATTTATTGGTTACATAATCATGTGCTTACATTTCATCTCGAATTTGTTCTGGGTTGTTAATACTTGAATGCATGGGCGGATTAAGACCTTTCGGCGCCCGGAGCTAAAATAACGTTGGGGCCCCTTTAAGGCGGTTGGACTTAACATTTTACTTTCATTTAAAATTAGTTCATGATAAAAAAATTCAAAAATTTAATTGAAAAAATTTTACTAAAATTTTTTTTAGGACTTTATTATTTTTGTTTATAAGCGGGTTATTTTACTGTATATTATATGTTTTTCTTGGGGAGAAGGGGGCCCCCACTAGCGTGGGGCCCGGTGCTTCAGCACCACCAAGCCCTCCCCATGATCCGGCACTGCTTGAATGCTATATCATATATTTAAAAGAAAAGAGATCATCAATAATTTATCTACATTGAGAAATTATTAACCACAATTTTAAATTTAAATTTAAAAAAGGAAACAGAATGCACGTTCTGCTTCATATTGAAGGCTAACTTCGAAGGTTATTTATAATATCAATGGTGCATTTCGTGTACACATTTTCAAGATTTCATTATAATTTGTCATTAAATTTACACTGCAAAAACGTTTTCTTCTATGAATATCATGATTTTGTACAAGTTTCCAGAAAAAGTTTCGAATGACATTCCGCTGATATTTTGTTTTATAATAAGAATAAAAATCTGAGGATACATCATTCAAATTTATTTAATATATGTTAAGTTTTACGGAAAGAGCTTGCTCAATTGACACTACTGAAAGACAGTTTGAATTAAAGAAATATTTGTCGAAAAAATGGTGGTTGTTTGATAATGGTTTTCAGTGAACATGCCTTCATGGCAATAGGGTATATACCGGGAAATCCCATTTGATCCCATTTATCTCCACGGTTGTCCCAAGGATATCCCAGAGATAACCGGTCGGATTTCCCGCAAGGTGGAAATTTGGATATCCTTGGGATAACCCCAGGATATCCCTGGGATATCCAAATTTCCGTCTTGCGGAATATCCGACGGGTTATCCCTGGGATATCCTTAGGACAACCTGGGAGATAAATGGGATCAATTAGGATATCCCGGTATATCCTATTGATGTGAGGGTGTGATGACTAATGAAATATGATGCATGTGGATAATAAAATAAAAGATAGAAACTAGGTAATTGTTATTTTGTTTAATTCTAAGTACATAGTACATAATACAAGCCCCCCCCCCCCCCGACACACACTCACACATGACCATATATACTTAAGAAATATACTTAAGAAAAAATGGACATTCATCTCTTAATAAAGTGACAGTAAGGCATGAAGTATGAGTGTAGGTGAAAGAGAGAGGGAGAGGGGGGGGGGGAGAGTAGAGGTGTGTATTAAAAAATTTGTTCATAACACATGTATCGAAAATTTGACTTTCGATTCCCCCGTAGCGGGTCGAAAGTTGTTTTCAACCCTAGACTAAAGTAGAAATAGGCGACTGCGAAAGTAACTTTACGCCGTAACCGGTATCGAAAGTATATACATTCTATTTTACCTGCAGTTTTCTGCAGCCATTCTCCCTCTTATCGAACCTCGTTTCGAGAATCGTGTCATTCTAACCTATATCTGTCACTCTCTACGTTTTTACAAAGAATAACAACTTTGATGCGACGCAAAGAAGTTTCAGGCATTTCAAGTCAAATTTTCGATACATTTTTTACGAAAAAGTGTATGCGCAAGTCGGGGCGAGACAACAATTTCACTCGTGTGATATCTGCCCTCGCTTCGCTCGGGCAGCTAACTTCGCACTCGTACAATTGGCGCCTTTCGCCCCTTGTTGCGTAATATACTATTGTAATCCTAATAAATAATTTTGTAACATTTACCAGCCTTCAGCAGCTTCTGCGATTGAGCGACCCAAAAACAGTCATAAATCTCACCGAATGCTTGGAAAATAACAGTAGATCCTTAACCATTACCCAATAACATTACCCCATTAACCCATTAAAATAACCCCATTAATATCATTACCCAGTAAGATTACTATATTATCAACCTTTATAGAACTGTATGTTTCCATTTAAATTTGTCAGATGTAAAATACAGACAAGAAAAATTTTAGAAACATAATAATGGCGCGAAACCTAAAAGCTGCTTGAACTGGATGTCTTTCTAGCATTATTAACTGAAAGTTATTTACTAACTTTAAAGGTTTTTTTCTGCAGATCTTCCGTTATTTGAATAATATTAGGAACAGTAGGTCTACCTAATTGTGCTCTTTAGATGCTTTCTAGTTAACGTTATTTAAGTTTGACAAAAAAAAAATTAGTTTTAATTACCCTCTAATATAGAGACATACATGAACTACTGTCGATATTATATAACATATGAGAGTTTCAGAGAATCATTTTTAAATAAATATAAGTTTAGGCTTTCAGATGTGAGTAACACTCAAAAATAAAAAAATAAATCACTAGATATTGATTTGATTTTCAAAATTCGATATGGGTATAAAGTTTCACAAGTAGAGTGAGACTCTTCAATAGTCCTCCCTTCTATAGCCCTTTCAAAAATTGACGCGCCGCCACATGTAGTGGCTGATATTCTTACAATACTTTAGTTCATATTCAAGCTTTTTATGGTTTTTGATCGTGCAGTGTACTTGAAAAGTTGAAAAAAATAACGAAATCTGATATTAGAAAATATCACCTGTTAAGTGTAGTTGTCACTTGCGTGCGGTTAGATGCATTTTTTGGCTATGTCGTTATGACACCGGCACCAATAATTGGCGGCCATTTTGTTTAGTCTGATAAATGAACCAAAAAATGAGATCAAATTGATCCGAATGGAAAATCATTATGATCTCGAGAGTCAAATGATCGCTGAAGAAAAATGCTCTGCAACAAAATTGATCCTTTTTTTTTACTGCAGTACCACAACTGTGATGTAGAGCACGATGCGATAGAAAATTCAATTGAGAAAGTATGTGCCACTGATGTTAGGAATAAAATGTAGAAGTTGAAAAACAGTAAGCTGCTGTGTAGACTGTATGTGTAACGTTTAAACCGTAAACATAAAATTGGAAATGAGCAAATTCAGTTTTCAAAAAAAAACGGCAGAAGTTGCAATAAAATGTTTAAAAACAAATTTTTTTATGAATTCGCATTTTTTCAACGAGATAATGAAACTACGTGTGTTTTAATACGAAGCACGAGATACATGATGAGAATGTGTTCGTTAAATCCGAAGGAGCTTTAACAAAATAGAATTTACAAGCACCAAATTACTGCTGTTGATGCTTTGACCTTTATTTTTAAAAATACTGTTCTGGTCTGTCTGGTAAATATATTATCGAGCGCGAAGCGCGAGAACCAAAACAGTTGCGCGTCTTAGGCGCGCTCAAACTTTCGAGCGAAGCGAGTCGCGCACACATCAATTTGATTTTCACCGTCTAAAAGTGAAGATTTTTAACGTGGTGAACCTTTAAAGTTTGATTACTTTAAAAACTTTTAAAATTATATGCGTTTCTAACTGGAAATTTTGCGAATTTATATATAAAAACTTAAAGCGTTAAAAATTAAACAATTTCAAGCTTATTTATCTAAAAATAAAACATTTAGGATCATGAAACTAAGTCGTTAAAAACAATTAAAACTAAAATTGTGCATTACTATTTCTAAAATTCAATCATTTTAATCTATAGTGCAGAAGCAGTATAAACTGTCCTATAATGGAGTATATGTTTTTGAAAAACTATTTCTTTTTAAACTTTTTCTTGTGCAATTTTGTCACACAATTTTAATTTTGTAAGCTGATATGTTTTTTTTTTTAAATGTATGCTCTCTAAATTCGAATTAGTTAACATGTTTACTAATTTCAATTGGTGACTCAGTTCTAGCTATGAATCAGTAGTTTTTACTGATAAGCTGGTAATTGTTAGTAAAATAATTTAAATATATATATATATATATTTACCTTTCGATGATTTTTTGAAAAATCATCGACAGGTAAAAAAATATTTTATGTTACAATGAACAACTCTTTAACTGGCGGTAGTGTGGTATTCCAAATTAAAACAAAAGTTTGGTTTCTAAAAACAATGTAACTTTTTTTACCTTTTTCGGGTCGCTATTGGTTGATCATGAAATGTCATCGAAGATTCGTTAATATATGTAAATCGAAACGTCTTGAAGACGCGAACAATTACATATATCGAATACAGATACTGCTATATACTCCTGATATTAAAAAAATTTCCTCTCAAAATGAAACAATATATGTATCCCTAAAAATTATAAATATATATTGCTATATCTAAAAAGGCCATGAACGGATGTTCGATAGGTTCTTCGATGGGCATCGAAAATGCAAACTAAAATAAATCATACAAAAGCCTATTATATCGAATTGGGGCAATATATTAATGTATAATGAAAATATGAAATAATAAAATATCCCGTGTAGGAATCTAATCAGGGATCCGGCCGGGTCCCAGTCGGATAGCCCCGCTTTAAAACGGGCGCTGGCCGGGGAAACCGGCCGGGATCCGGCTAAAAACGTCACGGTAAACTGGTCGGATCCCGGCTTCAATACCAGCCGGGATCTGGTCGGGTAATCCGGCCAAAAAGCGGTTAAGAAATGTTGCTTCAGGCGAGAAATTGTTAACTTGTTTTGTCTTTTAATGCTCATCGTAAAGATTACGGTGAACTTTAAAAGTCATATCAAGTAAACCAATTCTGGCAAAAAATTGGAGTAGAATTTTATTCCCTGATGATAGAATCTCATAGCAATTTGGAAGCCACGTGGTGATTTAAAGTTAGGAAGGAAGAAAGTAAAAACTGTATACACAAGACTATATTTTAATTTAAAATAATAATTATTCGCGCACTAAGTGGGGGATTCAAACTAATTACTGAAATAAGGTTGATTTTAACTACGAGTCTCGATATTATTTGCGAACTTCGAAGAGACGACGCGACGTGAGTGCAAGGAGCATTCTCGTTCCAGGTGCGAAACTGAAAATTACTGAGAGTCTATGCAGACGACAGACATAGCAGGCGCTATATATGGCGGTAAATTTGAAATCGTACAGGCTAAACATTATCTGAATATAGAGAAGTTTATAAAAATTGTATCATTTCTCTTATTGCACATAGCAGAATCGATAACAGTTTAATTTAAAATGTTAAATTATTCGAAAAAATTTAATTTTTTTTTTTAAAGAATTTAAAAAGGCTCGTTTTTGTTTCACTGATCTAATAAATCTTTAAATTATAATTTTCAAATAATAATTCATCTAGCATCCATAATTACGTCTTTGATACTATCACGGCTCTTAAAAAATGTGTAATTTCTACAAAAACATTAACCTGACCAGTGCCCAGCCGGCTCCCGACCATGGGATATAACCAGGGTTGGCCCGGATAGTAACCGGCTGGCCCCAGATTACGTGATTTGAGAAAAATGTAGCCCGACCGGCTCCCGCCCGGTTCCTGTCCATTAAAACCCAGCCAGTGGTAGCCCGGCCGGGATCCGACCAGAAACCTTGTTGTATTAGGGCCAACCGGGGAAATTTCTACACAGAAAGTGTACGCTTATAATATCACTTTCAAACAACATTTTTATCTAGTTAATTAAAGGTTCCTCAATATTGAAGAGTGTTTATTCGAGAGGTCGGCACTTATTTGTAATCAGGATGAATTGAACACGGTTCATGCAGATAAATTGATCAATATTGTAGTTCTTATTGTCACTACTAATATTTAAAAACTAACTAAAGGATTTCTAAAAATATTTATTACATTTTTTATTAGCACCTTATATAATGAAAAATGGGTTTTTTGGTCAAAGCTTTTCATTAGCATCATTCGAAGTTGAGGCAAGAATATAAAAGATTTCTCGACTAGACAAGAATCAATTGGCCTATAAAGTTATTCATACACGAACGGATTGACCTATAATATAAAAACATTTTATTGAAGAGTGAGGGAAGTTATAGTCATCTATCATATTTAAACAAATCGGTTTTTTGTAGTTAAACTTTTTTTATTAACGTAATTCAAAGTTCATGCAGGAATAGAAAAAGCTCCTTCTTGACATTTAATACATTTTGATTTGCCTATTTGTACTATTTTATTTGATTGATTTCATCCATGAGGAAGCAAATTTCTAAATTAAGTTAAAAACTTTATATTTTTCAGTTAAAATATGAAAGTTGTTGTAAAAATTTAATTCCTTTATATTATAAACCATTTTTAAAATAATTTCAAATAAAAACCGTGTTCTCGGTTTTACGCAGCAATGATATTAAATTCTCTTCATACGTAAAACTTCACCTAGCATATTAAAAAAAGTCATTAACCTTTCGTATTAAAGAAATTATTCATGTTTTTCTGATGACGCGCGGCCTCCCACGCGCTCGCGGATTTTGACGTTCTCTATAGCTGTTTATCGACTGGCCAGCTCTCTCGAAAAACTCATGAAACAAAAGTTACAAAATTGATCTTTTTTAAATATAGAATTTTAGAGAATGATGAGATGGAACTTTTTTCTATTTAATGTTTTTTTTTTATCAGGCCCATATTTTTAATAATAAGCATGAAGAACTGAGAATTTTCGGCCCTAAGTTCAATTACTTTTTAAGAAATAAATCATCGTAAGTTGGAAAAATATTATCGGAATTGTGTGGAATACGCTACCGGATGGTTTGCGGCGCGCTTTCTTGTAAAATGAATGTTTCCGCCAACTTAAAACGAATCAATTTGAAAATACCCAAAAATCTTCCTTTAATAATGGGGAACAAATTTCTCACTAATTTGCAATTAGATATTATTAAACAATAGGCAATTTTCAGATTTTTTCTAAAGTTTTTAGGCATAGCTATTAGGGTGTAGTTCGAGTCTACATTAAAGTTTTAAATAATTCTGATAATATTTGCCCAGCTTACGATGATTTATTTCTTAAAAAGTAATTGACTTATTACACGGCCAAATTTTTTTTAGTTCTTCGCATGCTTATTATTAAAAACTCATCTGATAAAAAAAAGAGAATATAAAAAAGTTCCGTTTCATCATTCTCTACAAGCCTATATTTAAAACAGATCACTTTTGTGATTTTTGTTTTATCAGTTGTTCGAGGCGCGTTAAAGTCCGCGAGTGCGTTGGAGGCCGCGCGTCATCAGAAGAACATTAATCATTTCTTTAATAGAAAAGGTTACTGACTTTTTTACATTCTTATTAGAGAAATTATTAGATTTGTCTAAAATGTGGACCCCCCCCCCCCCAGTTTTTGTCAAATGTCCAAGTTTTGAGACCCCTGAACCCGAAAAACAGGTTTTTACGAATGTGTGTGTCTGTTAGTCTGTTCATGTGTCTGTCGATTTTTAGTTTGTAAGCACAGTAACTTTCGACAGAATTGAAAGATTGGATTGGCCTTTGATATATTTTGTAGTGTGCTAAACTAATGATCAAGTTCGTTAGCCAGCTAGTTTGGAAAAAAATTCATAAAGTGAGCGCACTTTGAATATTTTTGAAAACACTTTTTTCAAGATTCAAAAATTCTCTGTACGCATGTTCGTATATGAGCATCCGTAAGAGAGTCCCACAAAATTTTTATCAGGATAAATTGTTCGTCTTATTGAGTACTATAGTATTCAATAAGATGAACAATTTATCCTCTGATAGAAATTTTTTGGGACTGTTCTTGTAACTAGACTCTCCACCCTAGATGCTTTGAGAGACTCTTATAGTGAATTATTAGGAGATGAAGCAATTGGAGTAGGGCACCACAACTTCGATGTAGAACACGATGCGATAGAAAATTCAATTGAGAAAAACTGTGTCAGTGAGGTTAGGGAAGTTTCAATAAAATGTTTAATAACAACAGTTTTTTTTTAAAGAATGCGCATTTATTTTAAACGACACAATGAAACTACATCTGTTTTAACACCAATGCATGTTATGAATTGTAATAATATACATTTATGGAAATCATATACAATTTGAGGGACAAACTCGAGTGCGAAGCACGAGATACGTGATGAGAATGTGTTCGTTAAAGTCGAAGGAGCTTTAACAAAAGATAATTCACAATCACCAAATTTTTAAAAAGTCTGTGTACAAGTGTGGGAAATTTACAAAGACCGAGACCCAGGCGCACTCAAACTTGCAAGCAAATTCTATTTATGAATAAAGAGAATTCAATCTCATTGTTGTGTGAAACGGAGAAGACGGTTTTGTTTGCAATTGTTACAAGAAATTGTTTATAGCCTAATGAAATTAATTTTTTACAACAACTTTCATAATTTAACTAAAAACATCAAGTTTCTAGCTTCATTTAGAAAAAATGATCCAGTTATCTCTATTCCCCCACCAGACATAAATAACAAAAAAATTTATTATATGTAAATAATCAATTGGCGATTATAATTTGCAAAAAATGTACGTTTGCAAAAATTCCTTCAACAAATTTTTCAAAAAACGTAGCTAATCTTATAGAAATCCGAGAGAAAGAATTTGTAAGTGGCTCGTTTTCACTTATTTGACCCATTGCTAACACGATGTGGCAGGGATATTAGGTCATTTCTAAGCAACAAAGAAAACACTTCTATAATTGTCGAACTAACTAAAAATCCTATATAAGATCCCAGACGGAAATATTATTTATAGTTTATGCATAGTGTGAAATATTATATATAATATTCTTTTGTTTTATACATTTTTTGTATAAAACAAATGAACATTATATATAAAACTTCACACTATGTATAAACTATATATAATTTTTGCGCCTGGGATCTGAGGAAATAAATGAAAGATTTTTGAGAAATCAGTGCACGTCAAAAAAGTATATTTATAAAAATTTAGGTCATCACAAACCTCCATCTATATGTCTATGAGGAAGTAATTGAATGTCTTGTACGGAATCTGGAAATTTTATTTATAGTATAACATATAGATAGTATAATTCTATGAAGTGTCTTCCTTCCGAAGTTCGTAGCACTTTCGGTTTCTGGAGAAATTGAACACATTCTCTCATTCCCTCTGAATTTGTACCCATGAATATTCTAATCGGCAATGTACACAACAACTTTCACTGTATAACATTACGAATGAAAAATGTTCTTTCTTTTTAAAATTATTCTCAAGGTAAATTCTTAAATTTGACTGGCTGAACACTTTCGATTTTCAAAAGTCGTTCTTCATTATCTTTATATAACTTTCAAGTGATTTTATTAAGTCATTTTTATTTTGCAATATATCAATTCCAAATATAAGTGTTCGCTTATGCAGAAATATTATAATTAATTAATAATTTTTATAATTATCGTTCTAGAAAACAAGAAATTTGGGGCCGCTTTGGGCAGGGGGTGAAAAGTAGCCACAAAAAGGGCATTGTAGTTTTTGACAGGCCCCTAATGATCTGGAGACATGAGAATCATAACTGGATAAGGACCAATTTTTTCGAAATTCTATTTTTAACGATATGATAAAATTATTTCTCCTCTGTCAATCGAAAATATGAATTTTTAAATTATTTAAATAATGGCCATATATACTTATGTCATTTTTCGTAAATTTTACATCATATATAGTATAGAAATAATTTTATTTTTGGTTCTCATCTGGTTCTCATTCTGCTTAAAAATCTGCTTGTTAAATAAAATAAATATAAACAGAAAATAAATAAATATAAATAAGATAAACCAGAAGGCATACACAATATTTTTATCATTAGATTTTGTTAGCGTATAAAATACTACGCTTTCAATTATGTAAAAGTAAAATAAATGTAAATTCAATTTAAGGCTGCTTGACTATATAGTCTCTATATACTCTATTACACGTATGCATATAGCTACACAGTAATACAAGATGATGAATTTTAAATGTAGATGAACTTCATTTTTGAATTAAATTAAGTAAGTCACTTAATTTCAACAAGAAATGGAAATTAAGTGCAGTGTCTCATATCTGATATAGGAGTAATATAATAATTAAGGGGGAACACCACTGTGACTGGTCAAAAAAATCGAATTTTTTTGGGCATTTTCTTAAAGTACATATATTAAAAAATATGTAGAAAAATGTTCAACTTAAAATCTTGAAAATTGACGAAGTTATACCCAATCCAAAGTGCATGTAGAGAGTTAAAACGCTTCCCTTTGTATTAGCAGCTGCTAATACAAAAAAAAATATAAAAAAGGTCAAAACAATGCTGAAAATACTGAAGATGAGCCATCATATGACCCAGGAATAGACAATTTAATGTAAGTATTATTATTTCACATATTATTTCAACTAGCGCTATCTCAGATGAAATGAAAACTTTACGCGTTTTCTCAAAACGACTTTTTTTAACACGGTGGCATTGATTTCTCGAAAACTAATTAATCGATTTCAATTTTTTGTTGTTGAAATTTTTGTACTTACACTGGCTGAGGTTGTACGTAGCCGTTTTTCAAAATTCTGATAATTAATATTTTTCCAAGCCCTTTAAAAAAAAAAAGGGTCAAAAAATGAACTAATTTTTAAAAGCGGCGTCACTTTCTCAAAAAAAAAGTAATAATAAAATAAAAAAACCGCTACGTACAACGATAGCGATTGTTGTACAGATTAATAAAAAATTTGTGAATTTAGCTGAATATTCGTTAAATAAATTATTGTTTGTCTGATCCTCAAATAATTATTTCTACCTACAAAAAAATTCCTGAAAGTCACTTAATTTTCACGCTTTCACAGTGGTGCTCCCCCTTAAATGACATATGTTGAGTTTGAAATTATTTTCATTCGCGTGCTTTGAAATTCAATTTCTGCTGGCAGAAAGGCGTGCGCGAAATGCGATGCGGCGATGCGCGAATACTTTAACGGATTTCGGATATTTTAGAAGAGGAGCCAAGAGAGCAGCTGAGAGTAGCCATAGCCAATATGGCTTCGATAGCGCTGGATAGTGTCGATCAACACTGAGCTCATGGAAGTCGTTTTGTCAACGTTTCACGGAGAAAAATTGATGTTTAAATGTAGATATTCAAAGGCTAAGATTGTACCACCTAACATGCAGGTATTCATCCCAAACATCTACTATCTTTTTGAGGTGTTAGGGGTAAAAATATTTGTATGTTAAACTAAAACACATTCAGATGTTAAAATCGCCCGAGCGCATGCGCATTGCGCATTGAAATCTCTTGGCTAAATTTGTCGGTTCTATATTTTCGATATCACAATTGCAGAATATTACAATTTTGGAACATTGAAAGAAAAATAAAAATTAATGCTATCCTTAATTAAAATTGGATAACGACTCCTGTCTGTATACACAAGAGAAGTATGATCTTAAATTGCAGATTATATCATTATATTGACATATGAACACATTTGACAAAATGGTTGTAAATTTAAAATCAAATTTGAGTTCTAATAACCTAAAATAGATAGAATCTTAACTGCACATTACATATCATTCGTTTTTCGCTTACTTATCACGTTTTTATTGTTTATTTTGCTTTGAAAATATTACACATAACCTCAACTTGACTGCATGTATCATCTGATCGAAATTTTACACCCTTTATAGGCTTTTCGTGCATGCAAGAACATTAAAATTTAATTTTAAATACACAAATAAGTTATCAATTAATTCCTTGAATTACTATAAATCAGTAAACTCCTCAAATATTTACAGCGCTTATTTGACATAACCATAAGTGTCATTTCTCGGATATTTCAGTTAAAAATTTTGGATGTTCCATAGTAACATCTCACTTTTTAATATCTACAGATGCTAACTTTAAACACCCAGATTGTTGTCCTATAGTTAAAGATAAAATATGTTAACCTTGAAAAGCTGGATGTTACGTTTGAACATCCATTTTTCTCCGCGTTCCTATTTTGATATATGCACTCAGATCTATAACGGATTTTGTTCATAAATAGAATAATCATACATATATAAAAGGATTGAAGATTCACGTTCTGTACCTGGTAGCTTGAAATGGATATAAATGCCTTGTTTAGTGTCAATAAGTTCTTTTTTCCTTCTACTAATCTCATCCACTTGGAGGATAAAACAACTTGATTTATTAGGCATAAATGAATCATTTATTCAATGCTAGAATTAAAAAATATATATTTCCTAAAATTATTCAATTTTTTATTTTGTATTAATTTCATGTTCCTAATAACTGAACGATAGCGCATAAATTTTATGAATTTCAACAATCAGCTGACTTAAATTAACCTATAAGTTTAATTTCACACCACGCGTTGACGGAAAGTCAACAATCGTTCTGTCTTGAATTAACCTGTCAAGTAGATTTTACGTACATAAAGCAGTTGACTTTCAATCAAGCGCGTTACTTAAAGTCTTGTTATCATCATCAGTTGACTTTCAACTGACGAATGATCCTTTTGGTTACATTTGAAAGTCAACCGCCTTTGATGTACTGACATTTAGATCCTTGTATTACTGTGTAGACTAGACTAGACTATAGTGACTAGTTATCCCGAAATTTTCGGAAGACAAGCCAGACTTTTGAACAATTTTCGACTACTCATCCCAAATTTCGGAACGATGAGAGACTTCCTAAATTTAAAGTTAATATTACATTTATATACCCAGGCGAAAAAATTATATATAGTTTATATATAGTGTGAAGTATTATATATAATATTCATTTGTTTGATAAAAAAATGTATAAAACATATGAAAATTATATATAATACTTCACACTATGTATAAACTATATACATAATACTTTCGCTGGGTACAAAAACTTTATGTGTATAAATGCCTTAAATTTTGCATGAAAATATTTTATATTATCAGTGTTCAAGCTTTTAAAATCATTAAATTTACACCTATACTTGAAATTGTGGGTCCGGATGCAATAAGGGCACATAAAATTTTTTCGTGCGAAAACGAAGTCCCCTGGAGGCTTTAGAAAAAATTTTCGAATTTTAATT
>NC_046664.1:68580910-68582988 GCF_010883055.1 Belonocnema kinseyi
TATATATATGTGTGCGTGTATATATATATATTATATCAATTTTAATTAGAGCTTTCATTTTTCAAACTTTGTACTGCGAACCAATCCAATTTGAATAATTACACAAGTTCAGAATTACACAATTGTTCATATTTAAGTTTGCAAAATTAATTAGTTCAAATTTGTATTCGTTAATGAGTTTTAAACATGCATTAGTGAATGTGTTTTTCAAGACAAACATATTTCATCTTTTGAAAAAAATTCTGTTCTTTATATTAAATTTGCATAGTACATATTTTAATCTCTTGAAACTCAGAATGATCATCAATTTCTTCGTATATAACTGTAAAAATCGAGGTAAAAATTATTTCCACTTTTTTAATTTTCTCATCCTCTAATCCCCAATATTCAATTTATTATTCACTTCAATGTTACATTATTATTTTTTATTGGTCACTTTTATTATATATAGACTTATCTTAACACCCTCAATTAAACGGTTCAGAGCGATATTGCAGAAGTGCGATAAAATTTAGGACTTTTAGGTTCTCAGTCAGAGATTATTGAACCGACAGTAAACCAGCCACCAGCCATAGCAATAAAACGGTTCTTGGAAATTCCCGGGTTTGGCGTGCGTTAGGATATTTCTACGTCATGTTAGTAGAGACCACATGAATATCTCCCAGATATTATTCTGTCTTTCTTTTTCTACTCAAATTTACAGATTCCGTTTCCGTTTTTATATGCATTTGTCGTTGATATAAATATTAAGTGAAGGGTTACTGTTAGGCTTTATCGAATCATGAAACGAACAGCCAATTTTAATTTGTTTAATAACTTTTTTTTCGTAAGTTGCGAAAGGAACGTATTTTCTAAACATTATGGGTTATTAAAACACTGATAACAAAATAAGTTTTTAAAGTAATATTTTTAATAAATTTTATTTTTTGTAAATATAATAAAATTTGCCATTATTCGAAACATTTTAAGAATACTCTCAAATGCGCAAACGAATCGAGATTGTTAAAAAAAAAAAAAAATGCGAAACAATTTACATACGTAGCAACACTGAATAAAGTGTTTAAATATTAAAAAGTATTTTTAGACAACAAAGTAGTACCTATGAAAATATTTCAACTTTTTAAAAACGATAAAAAATTAAGTATCTATAACCAGAATAAAATTGTTTAAACTATTCAGATTCGTTAAAAAAATGTACGAATATATTTAGAAAAGAAACTACCCTTGTAGAAATTATGACCGGGTTCGGGTCGGATTCCGGCAGGGTTGCCCTGCTGTATCCGGAATCTGGTCAGGCTGTCCGGTCGGATTCTGGTTGGTTTCGTCACGCTGCGCTGGTCGGATTTCGGCCGGGTGTACCTAGTCGGCTCCCGGCCGGGTTACCCGATCGGATCCCGGGTACAAATAGGGTAACCTGCTCGGAATCCGACCGGTTTTTGACTGGGCTCCTCGATCGCATTTTACTGGAGCCTGTTTACCACAGCGAACATATTCTACCAAATGGTAGAGATAAGAATCTTCTCAGCACTTATTTCCACCTGTAAAAAGATGTTGGAATTTCAATTTAAGAAATGCATTCATAATAATAAATATATTAACTACAAACATTGATACCATGTAAGTACTAAAATATAGGTTATGATTCTTAGGTTTCTGTAAGAAATTGAATTGTAAGAAATTAAAGTTAAATTGCATAACAAATTTGCCTTGAGCGTAACTTAGTTTGCATAGGTTTTTTTTACAAGAGATAAAATAAATTTCAGGGGTTTCACGTGACATCCTAACCTATGAAACCGGTTGAGAAAATTGATTTAACATTAACGTTGAAGAAAATTAATAATGCTTACTTATTAACAAAATAATTCACTTACCTTTATAAATAATCCGCTTGCTCCTGAAAATTGGATACAATTTTGAGAAATTTAACAAATTTCTTAACGGATAACCTGGCGTTCACCGACGTTTTACTGCGTTTTTAGCCATAGACATATAAAGTCTAGACCAACAGTCTCTTTGATCCGCCGACGCTCCTGTTTAGAGAGAGAGAGAACGAGTCGAGCGAGGAGTGCCGTCTCTTT
>NC_046664.1:68583088-68584514 GCF_010883055.1 Belonocnema kinseyi
GAGCGTCGGCGGATCAAAGAGACTGTTGGTCTAGACTTTATATTTCTATGTTTTTAGCATTAAAGAATCCGGAAGTCGCCGAATCGTTATTACGTGCAAGCATGATCACTTAATTCAAAAAAAAAGTGCGGAAAAAGTTATTTATCTTCTTATTACGTTTTTTGCTTATTCAAGATAATATATAAATACATTAAAAAAAAAATCGTATCACAAAAAAAATAAGTATAGTTTCACTGGGAAACTATGTTTGAAAATAAACAAAAGTTGGTCAACGTTTTCGCAGTCACGGCAAGTCTGGGAACCGCAGAACCAAATGTGGGAAATCATATAATTAAAATTAGTTTAATTTTTCTTGCATAATTAATAAATAAACACCTAAAACACAAAAAATTGGTCTTTCGCCTGTCAGATATTTATAAACGACCCACTTACGGCAGTCGTTTGTGGATATTTCTTAAGATGTTTTTAAGTTTATGATACTTCTATTATGCACCATTTTTGGCCCGACTGGGTCACGGTGGGAACTCTGTCAGATCCCGGTCGGGCAATTAACAAAATAGTATCCCGGTGTTACCCGGTCAGAATCTGGCCAGAAACCTTCTTCTGGTCGGGTCAAACCGGGCTATTTCTACACGGGTAGTACTTAAAAATATTAAAATATGTCAGAAATTTGGTGAGATCAAATGCTTCTCCTTCTTTTTTTTAGGTAAACTATATACACACTTGAAAAAAAACGTATTATTTAAATAATTGTAAAGTTATCGAAAAAATTATTTTATTGTTGCCATTAAAATTATTGAATAAATTAGAAATTAGTTACCAAATGTCTGGGTATTATTAAATTACCGATGAATGATTATTGAGGAAAAAAACATTCAAAAAGCGTTTATGAATCGCAATATTACGTAAAATTAAAATTTTTTACCACCCTAGTGGGAAAGTCTTCTGGCGCTGGCCAGTCCGAGACTAGACTGTCTATAGACTATATAATCTGGCTCAAATCAAACGATCTAGTGTGGGGCTGGCCAGCACTGTAACATTTGTGTACAGTAAACGACTAGACGATCTAGATAGCGGCTAGCTAACCACTACCTATAGATACTCCAGTCAGAAGTAAATAAATAAATAAATAATTAATTAACAGCAGATAGTATACATATAATAAACGAATAGTAAGTAATATATAAACAGTGAATAAAAAATAAATGACTAAACAATATTTTTTTTTTAGAACCGTGGCGTCAAAAATTGTAGGCCAAACGACACGGAAAAATTTGTTTAAAAAAATATTTAATTTAAAAAAAGTTGAATTACTGAACGTATTGTTTATTATTATTATTATTATTATTATTATTATTATTATTATTATTACACCATTAAGCCATTTCCCTTTCGGGGTAGGCGTGACTCACTCGGCAGGGGAAAG
>NC_046664.1:68584614-68585741 GCF_010883055.1 Belonocnema kinseyi
CCTTCGAACACCATAGTTTTTGTTTTATTTGCGTTAATTTTGAGGCCCATGCTCTTCATGCTTGCATCTAGTTTATTCAACATTCTTTGAAGGTCTTCGATATTAAATTATGTATATTGAATATAAAGCTATAAAAACGCATTCGCAGAAGATTTGTAAAAACCGAGAATCAAATCAGGACCGATTACTAAGTTTAAACCGCGCAAACTGGATCGAATATTACAATTCGTTTCTAACTATAAAAAAATTTACTATTTTAAATATCCTGTACATTTTTCTGATATGCACTGAGAAAAGCTCAATCATTAATGACACTCATACATCTTTATATTCTTGAAGGCTGACCAGCGCCAGCTCTGGGCCAGACTAGACTGTCAAGATGATAAGAAAAAGAAATTTATGTTTAGAATGTTAAATTTTTTGTAGTTTTAGACATAGTGATCATTTTTTTAAATTGGTGAAAAAAGTATTTCTGAATAGCACTTGAACATTTTTATGTTATGGGAGGCTAAACAGCGCCAGATCTGGGCCATATTACATTATCAAGACAATAAGGAAAAAAATATTTTTCATTTCTTGCGTTGAGGAATTTTAAACATCCGAACAAATTGTCTGTAGTAGTTATTTTGTACTTTTGATTAAAATGGTTGAATTTTAACGACTTTTTTAAAAATTCTAATTCGGGAATCCTTCCATTTTTAAACGAAGTTTGCAATATTTTATTTTCAGTGCTTCGAGTTTGAATTCTATTATTTTGAATTTTCTCAATTAGAAAGTATAAAATTTTTAAAGTTGTAAATATATAATTTTTTAGTAAGAAAATGTATCTATTCCAAATAATCTGTTTTTTTACATTCTTCGAAATTCTAAAATATCAAATGGTTTTCAATTTAAACGGTTTGTAATTTAACCTCGAATTTATCTACTTTGAACCTGAATTATCTTGTACTTGAAAATCTTCCAAAATATTGAACATTTAAAATTCAATTTAAGGGCATGTGACACAGCTAAATACCTATATTACTGA
Source organism: Belonocnema kinseyi (assembly GCF_010883055.1). NCBI lineage: Eukaryota > Metazoa > Arthropoda > Insecta > Hymenoptera > Cynipidae > Belonocnema > Belonocnema kinseyi. Next base: position 68,585,642 of record NC_046664.1, read on the forward strand.
CCACAGTTTTTCAGTTCACTGAATGTTTTTTTGAACCTCAGAACTTTTTTTGTAAATAAAATATCGAGCTGAAACTTTGGGAAATGTATTAGAGTACAAT
>NC_046664.1:68585841-68628725 GCF_010883055.1 Belonocnema kinseyi
ATAAAAGATGTAAAAAATATATTTTAACAATCAATTCCAACGGCATCAGCCGGTAACGTTGTACACGAAAATACGAACTCTCTAGAGCTTCGTCTAGTGGCCACCAGGTTTCGTATTTTCGTGTACAACGTTACTGGCTGATGCCGTTGGAATTGATTGTTGAAATATATTTTTTTACATCTTTTATTATTAAGCTTTGTACTTAAACGTAGTTTTCTTTCGGCTCTTGCATTTCTCAAAGTTTGAGACCGATATTTTATGTATAAAAAAAGTTGGAACGTTCAAAAAATGTTAAGGTTCAGAAAAAAGATGAAATAATTTTCAGTGAAGTTCCTACAAAAATGCAGTACCTAAACGTACTTTATTGTACTCTAATACATTTCCCAAAGTTTTAGCTCGATATTTTATTTACAAAAAAAGTTCTGAGGTTCAAAAAAGCATTCAGTGAACTGAAAAATTGTGGTCGGTAATATAGGTATTTAGCTGTGTCACATGCCCTTAAAAAAATAATTTGGAAGTGAAGGGCCTCAAATGGTGCAATTTCAAAAATATTATTTTGTAGTAGAAAGTCGTGTATTATTCTTTAAATTTCAATTTAATATCTAAAAATTGTTCGATTATTAGTTAAAGATTTTAAAAAATGGATAATTTCAGGATGAAAAATATTTTATTGTGAGATGTCAAGAATGGATAATAATTAAATTAAGTTTTAAAAACTAAACGATTTAAAATTAAAAAGTTGAACATTTTGCTGTTAAAAATAAAAATAGATTAAAATTAGTTTGAGTATATAACAAAGTTTTAATATCACAATCCGCGGTAATTACTATTTTTTTAAGTTTTAAATGAAGTTCGGTTTATATTATCTTTCCATACCTTACATACGACGCGCAAACGTTAATTTAAATATAGACAAACAAGTTTTTTTTGTCAATTTAAAATTTTAATTCTACGTGAACGCTTGATCGAATAATATAAGCCTGAAAAGGTCAACGAACCAAGCTAACGAGACGTTGCAAAAGTATTGCGAATCATTATTAAAATTTATCACTTGTGATTGACAAAGAAACTTTTTACTCAATTAATAATTATAGAGGGTAATACTTATTTTCTTGATTTTTTCCCATTTTCAATCGTAAAAAATAACGGTAAATTTATTTTTTGATCATATAAATATGTGTCTAGACAATTGTAATTCTAAATTATGATTTGTTACTAAATAAAAATTTTAAAAACTGGAATTTCAGATGCTTTGCCTTTGAAACATTTAATTTAGTTTTCAATTTAAAATTATCAAATTTCAATTGGTTCGAATGGAAAATTATTCAAAATTGGATGTTTTAAATCTTAAGTTATTTAATTTAGAACGCTTTTAATTATAAATAATAAATATAATTTCAATTCCTTTAAATTTTAAATGATCCAATTTTCAGGATTCCAATCTGGAAAAATTTAATTTGGAATGTTTTAAATTGTCCTATTTTCGAAATTCTAATTTGAAATCATTCAGTTTCGAGATTTATCTAATAAAAAGTTTCAATGCTAAAAACTTTAAATTAGAAATGATACAATTCCAAATCCTTTCTAATGAAATTTTTAAATTTTGAGAGCTTTTGATTAAAAATGTGTTAACTTGAAATACTTTCAATTTCAAATGATTGCATTTTAAGCTATACTTTATTTAAAAATGATACAAGTCTGAGTCCTTTCCATCCTATTAGAAATATTCCCCTTTTCCAGTGGTGACGGAACAGGCGGGGGGGGGTCAGAGGGGGCAGCTGTCCTGAAATTGTGATGGGGTGGGGCAACCGATGAGTTTTGACTCCATAAAAATCTGAATGTATCTTTCTACAATATACGCTAGAAAGAGAGTTTGCCTCCTCCCATTTCGTTCCGGTGCCACTGCCATTTTACAAAATTTGAGCTAATCTACAACTATTTGATTTTGAACATTTTCAATTCACAATAGTAAAGTATATTTTTCATGTATTTTTAACGCTTCCATTTCGAAGTTATCATTTATTTGTTATTGTTTCGTAGATTTTTTAAACTCTTAACAATTAAAAAGGTTCAATAATGTATTTTTTAATTGTTTATATTTTTATTGTTAGGAAATAAAAACCTAGTGACGCAAACAATCTGTAAAATCTAAAAAAGAAACATTTAAAGATAAAACAAAAGTTCACTCTCGAACGGAGTTGTGGCTACCTTGAGGCCAAAAAAAAGTTAGATTAGAAAAAGTTATCCAGTTACGACTAAAGTATATGTGTGAGTTGCCAATATCGAATTGACACTGACCGCTAATTGAAGCAGGCTGGGCTGTGAATTGCGATAAAAAAAATTATTATAAAATCACAGCAGTTACGTAATATTTTCTGTATTTAGTTTAAAAACATTTATAAATAAAAAAAGATTTTTTTAATTACTTGCAAGACAAGATTATCTTGAGAAAATTAGAAAAGATTTTTGAATATTTCCGATGTGTCAAAAGAAAATCTAGAAGTTGAATTTTTCTCTAATTTTACAGGATATCACAAAATATTACGAAAAATTTGAGCCTTCTTAAGAGATATTTAGAACTTTTAGAAGTTTAGAGGAAATAAAAAATATTTGCTAAATTTTCGGAAATTCTTCCAAGTTTTAAAATATTTTATATCTATTAAAAACCTCTTAAATTTCTAGAAATATTTTGAGCTGACTCGAACTTCTATTGGAATTTTTAAGAATTATTAAAAATGAAAAAAATTGCCTTAAAATGTTCCAAATTTTCCTAAGGATTTTCAGAAAATTCGATTATCCACTTGAAATTCTTTTAAAGCTTTTAAAATTTTGGTTTCAAATCTCAATAAAAAATCAATATCATGAAAATTCTCTTTTTTGAAATCCTTAAAACAATTTAAATTTTCCATTCTATTAATAATGTTTAGAAACATTTAGAAATACATTTTTAGAAATAAATGTTGTAAAGAATAGTTTTTTTATTAAAAAATAATTTTGAGTTTAATTAGCAATCAGGTAATATAAAAGATATGTTAATAAAGGAAAAGGTGGGATGGGATTGTGAAATTGACGAGAGCGATAACTTCTATTTATAATAACGCATTTTGTATAAATGAAGGCTTTGCTGATACGCCAGATGATTCATATATGAATATATTTCTTCCCTTACCTCTTCTTCAATGTCCAGAAATTGCAGAGCCCTAGACAAAACGTCTGTTCAAACAAGAGCAAATTAACGACAGTTTCTTAGAATGCCATCTTCATTACGGTGTGCATCCAAAATACACTTCAGGTCCTTGCTCCATATCTTTACGTAACAATAATGTCTCTTATTGTATTCCAAAACAAAATAGTTACCCTCCGCCACTTGGAAAAAAATCCGTTGAAATTTATTTTAAATATAGATTTTTTCTTTAAATGTCAACGCTTGAATTTTTAGACTTGAAAATTTAACAATTTTGTAGAATTTTTTTCCTTCTTGGCTGCAAATTTTTCTTGGTTGAAAAGTTAACTATTTTGTTGGAAATTCATCTTTTTTGGTAGAAATTTATTATTTTTTGGTAAAAAAATGCAAACTGTTTGGTTGAAAATTGATATGCTTTAGGCAAGTTTACAACTATTTGATTGAAAATTCATATTTTTCGGATGAATTTAACTTTTTTAAATTTAAGTTTAATTTCTTTTTTTGAAACATCAACTATTACATATTGCGTTAAAAATGCATTGATTTTGGTAAAAAATTCAACCGCTTCGTTGAAAATTTAACTCTTTTGCTAAACATTAATTTTGCTGATTGAAAATTTAACTACTCTTTTGAAAATTCGTTTTTTTTTTATATTGAAAATGGATCACTTTTAGTTGCAAATATAAAAAAAAAACAACTACTTGGTTGAAAGAAGAATTTATTTTTCAAAATTTATTTTACAGGTTGAAAGTTAAACAACTTTTAAAACATTTAATTAATTAGTTTTAAAAAAATCTCTTTGATCACAAATTGAACTATATTTTTCTGAAAATTTTTATTTTCTTGATGAAAATTCAACTTTTTGGTTTAAAATTGACGTTTGGTTGAAATTTTATATTTATGGGTTAAAAAATTACACTCTTTTGTTGAAAATTTGTGGTTTTGGTTTGGAAATTCATCTCTTTTGATAGAAATTGGATCCGTTATGGTTAACAATGCAAAAGTTTGAATCAAAATTCATCTTTTTGGATTGAAGATTCATCTTTTTTGGTAAAAAGTTCTGAGTTGAAAAAATCATATTCCTTTGTTGAATATTCAACTGTTTGGTTTTAAATTAATCTTTGTAGGTTGAAAAATCCACTATTTGAATCCAAATTAATCTATTTTGTTGAAAATTGAATTATTTATTAAAAATTAATTTTCTCGAATAGAAAATTCATCCTTTTGAACTGAAAATTCATCTTTCTTGGTTGAAAATTCCTTCTAAATATTTGCTTTCTAAATCATTTATATGTTTGGTTTGAAGATTCAACTATTCAGTTGAAAATGAAACAGTTTTTTGTTGAGGCTTAATCTTTTTTCTTTGAAAATTGATCGCTGTAAGTTGAAAATTTAACTATTTGGTTAAAAATTATATTATTTTTTTGTTAAATTGGTCTCTTTTGCTTGAAACTTTAACTGTTCGGTTGTAAAATGTAACTGCTTCGTTAAACAATTTTATATATTATAGAAATTAAAATATTTAGTTGAAACACATCCTGCTTTGTTGAAAATTAACTTTTTAGTTGAAAATCCATCCAATTGGGTTTAAAAATGAACCTTTCTGAAATATTTGACTTTTTAGCTTGAAAATTCATATCTTTTGGAAGAAAATTAATCTTTTTTTATTGAAAATTCAAATAATTTGTTAAAAATATTATTATTCAATATTTATATCTATATTTTATCAATTTCAGTATGTATAACTTATAGAAAGTGTGTAAAGAATTAAATTTTAAAAAATATATTTTTTTATTTTAAAAATAAGAAACCCAACAGTAGGTATTAATTTCAATATTCTTCTTATATCTTCCATATAAGCCAAACCGTAACTTTTTGTTGTTCTTAGTGAATTTTCAAAACTTTCTCTCCGCTCTAATAATATTACAAAGAATTGTCATTTAATATTTCTAAATTATTTTTGAACCCATAAATTGAAAATGAGATTAAAAATAATAATTGGTTTAGCACCAAATAAGAAACAATCGTGGATAGGTCACGAAAATCTACTTCACCTAAAGAAAAATAACTTTGGAACCTTTCCAATATTCGAAAATAAAAATGCCCGGGTTCTATAATAAAATGTATCTGCGTCGACAAATTGACACGTATTCGGGAATCCCGATTTGAATGTGAACTGAAAATATCCCAAATCCTCAAGTAATCTCTTTATTTGCGTCTGCCTATTTTGAGTCATTATCAGTCCTTGGTCTTTGTTTGAAGGGAAATTTCCCAGCCTAATTCCTTCTGGTTAGGAAAATTGGGGGAATTCCAGATTTGGGGTCTGTGATAGATTATGAGACAACATACTTACGCCTGGTATTATAAAATAAATTCCCCAGTCCCATTTTTACTCTTGGGTCATTTATGCATTATATACCTGGTGTAAATCAAACAGTGGCCATAAACTTGGGTCTTGGTAGACTTACCTCCTGTGGATATTTACTGGTCATTAGAAAATTCTGGTCTGCAGTTTACATTTGGAGGGAAATTGAAGCTGAAAGTATTTAATACCTGTAATAACCCGCGTGCGACACGTGAAAAGGCCACTTGAAGAGTCTATGGGACGTCCCCAGGTAAAACAAAAATTCCCACAGCTAATCCTCAGACAAACAGCCCTCAACTCTCCAGGCTCATTTTGAATTTACATAAAAGAAACCAATTTACCAGCAGTAATATAAATGTCACATGCAACCAAATTGACCAGAAGCTGTCTAAAGTAGTTCAAAATATTTAGAGCTGAATAGAAAGAATAAATTTTATCATCTATTTACTCCCATTTACTCTCATACAGTCTTCCCGAGAAAATGAACATTTTAGGCCTGTATTTTATAGGGCATTATTACCTAAAATGACAACCTCTTCAATCTTAATGAAATTATTTCTCTAACCTATTTGATGGCTATGAGTTAAAAGGCTATAAACCAAAGAAGAAGAAATTAATTTCCCAAAGGAATTTGTTATTTTTTGGGGGTATCTATTAACCGGAAATTAAAAGAAAACTGAAAATTACAAATTCAAACCGGAAATAAATTTCATGTTTTGGAAAATGTGATATTTTTTATTAATTGGGACAAAGAAAATCAATTTGAATGTTTAATCTTTGATCAGTTTCATCATCCAAAATTCCCAAATAAGTAATTTCATTTCCTGATGAAATTTATTTTGAAATTTTTCTGAACATTATTGGTAAAATATAGACATTTTATTGTGAATTATTTACTAATAATGGAAAATAATTCTGTTTTTAAGATTTTGCTATCCTCACTAATATTTGTCAACTTCTTTACACTTTTAAAAAAATGTTCCCGCTACGTGGGCACATTCTCATGGCGCGCTAAGCGCGCGGGTCGCTTCGCTCGCAAGTTTGAACGCGCCTAAGGCGCGCGACTGTTGGTTCTCGCGCTTCGCGCTCGATGTTGTATTTATCTCGTGCTTCACACTCGTTTTTGTCCAACCTGTCCACTTTCCTACATTATACACAACACTTTTATATCAATTATAATACATTTTTTATGTAACTCTGTCAGGGATTACTTATTAAAAAATTGCAAAATAAAAAAGCAAACTGTATTTATCATGATTATTTTTGTATTTGTTTCTTATTTTGCTTTAAATTGTATTCTAAGCTGCTCTGAAACGTGTATCATTTCAATAAATGTATATCATTACAATTCATAATATGCATAAAAATTGAATCATGCTAATTCTTATTTCCTTGTTTTTATAATTTTTTTATTTTTAATGTTGTTTTTTACGACTGAATAAAAACTACTGCGCATCTGCATAGGGTCTAATACAGGAACCTATACAGGGTCCTATATAGGAGCCTATGTCATCTTTCGTATTTTCTGCGCTTTTTCCAAAAAGTTCATTTTTGCATTTTTTATCTTATGTTTTACGATTAAAAGAAAATCTACTCGTCCTATCGAAAAATAATTAATAATAAATTTATCGATCTTCTTAGGCGAACAACTTTTGTCTGGTAATTTAAGATCATACCTTGTGTCGTTTTTTTAAACAAATTTAATATTTTTATTTAGAATGTTATTTTTTACGACTAAAGCAAAAACTAACTGTCCTATCAAAAAATATAAATCTTTTTTGGATGAACAAGTTTTGTCTCATTTTTTCTCGTAGCTTATATCGAAAAGTGATTCATTCTTAATTTGTAATTCTTTCCAGGGCGTGCAATTTGAGCTTTTTCATTGTTTTCGACCAAAAAATGGAATTTTTGGATTTTTCATTATTTTTGGTATGATCAAATTTGGATTGTTCAACTTCTCGAACAAATTAAAAAAGTTGTTATCATAATCTTGTAGGGGTTTCAAATAGCAAAGTTTTTCTTCTCTTGACTTTTTTTCATATCATGCGATTTTTGGCTTAAAATTTTCATTATAGTTTGTTTATTTGGATTTTGAAAATGATTTAACTCTGATAATTTTCTTTTTATAGAAAAAATTCAGAAGGATAAATTGTTTAAGTTTTAAAGTACTATGAGCAACCGTGCATAGAATTTTTACATCTTGAAAAAATGGGGTTTCAAAAATTTTTTGTACGATCAAATTTAAAATTTTTAACTTTTTGACCAAATTGAAAAAGTTGTTATCATAATCTTGCAGGGCTTTCAAAAAGCAACGTTTTTCTTCTCCAGAATTTTTTTTCGTATCATGCGTTGTTTGGCTTAAATTGTTCATTTTAGTTTGTTTTTCTGGATTTTGAAAATGTTATAACTCTAGTAATTTTTGATTTTTCAAAAAAAGTCATCAGGATAAATTGTTAAATTTTTTGAATTCTATGAATAACCGTACAGAGAATTTTTAAAAAAGTGGCCTCAAAAATGTTCAAAATGTGCCCACTTTTTGAATTTTCATCCAAAATGGCTGGCTAGCGAACTTGACCTTTAGTTTAGGACACTAAATGAGTGTACCAAAGGCAATCTAATAGATTAATTTTTTCAAAAGTTATCGTGTTCCCAGACAGACAGACAGGCAGACATACACATTCGTAAGAACCTGTTTTTCGGATTCAGGGGGTCTCAAAACGTGGACATTTGACAAAAACTAGGGGGGGGGGGGTCAAATTTTACACAAATCTAATACCTTCTCTGATGAGAATGTAATATGGAAAACCTGTGAATAATTTAGGTTTTATTTAAAAGAAATAAAAGTATGTGGAAGATTTTAAGACTATTTTTTCAGGTTTAAAAAAATCAGGGTGGCCGTTTTAATAAAAAAAAAATTATATAAAAACTCTGAGCAATTTTAAACTGGAAATATTGAAAATTGAACGATTACATTTTTCTTGTAAACTGAACACTTCTTAAATTAAAAGTTAAATTATTTTCATTTTAAACAGTTTAAACATTCTTAAAAAGGTTCAAAATTTTATTTCAAAACCTTGAAACATCTGCAATTTTACATGTTGTTAAACATTCGTTCAAGTTTTTAATTAATTTTGAAATTTTATCAGTACTTTTAAACATTTTTTAAAAGGATTCAAATTCGCCGTATTATTTTTTTATTCTTGCAAAATGACAAATATTTCCCTAAAATCTTCCAACTTCATTTTTGACAAGTTTGGAAATCTTTTTAAAGATTCTCTTAAAATAATTTCTCAACATTAAAAATCAATTTCAATTGCCATAAGAATCTTTAGACAATCTTTTGTATTTTTTTGAAGCTTTTTATAATTCTTAAAAAGCTTCTACAGTTTTTGTTGGAAATCTGAAAAAATTTATATTTTGTTTGAAATTAGGCCGTGGGCTATTTGCACAGAAATTTCGGCACGAATAGCCGGTTTCTGTTGGCATACGTAGACACTTCGTTTAAATTATTTTAAATCATTAAAAATTTTGAATTAATTTTAAATATTTTCAGCCCTTCCAAAGATCTCTTCAACTTACTCCAATTTTTTCTAGGAATTATAGAAGTTTAATATTTATTATGCATGAAAATTCAACAATAATTTTGCTCGAAAATTAAATTTTTTAAATAGAACAATTAAAATTGTAACGTTTAAACTTTAATTTTTTGTTCATTTTTGAATATTTGATTTATAAGTACTGATTTTACACGAACAATCAAATATTTCTAAATGCCAGGAAATTTTTATATTTCTTAATTTAAAAATTTTCAAAATTAGACAAAAACAATATTCGAAATTTAAATAAAGCTTTTAATTATGAATATATTATTATTCACTTGTTTTTTTAGCTGAAAAATTTTCTAGTTATGCAATGCAAACTGAATATTATAATTGAAAAAGATAAAAATTCAATTTATTATTTAAAAAAAGGGTTGAAATCAAACTTGGACAGATGATAGGAAAACTGATAATGATAGGAAACTGAAAATGATAGGAAAACTGAAGTTTGAAAAGATTTGGGAATAATTAAAATCTTCAGGTTATTTGAAAACAGTTCAAAAAATGTAATCTTTTTCAATTCCGAAAAAATATTGTTTTAAAAAGAATATTAAAAAATATCAAGTGAATAAAACAAAAAAAATCTTAAGATTCCTTGCAGAGAGAGGGGGGATAACGGGGAGATTCTCCCCGGGCCCGAAGTTTTCAAAGGAGGCCCGCATTTTACGGAACTGTTAGAAGATAATGTGTTTAAAAAATGAATCATCAAATTTTATTTACATTAATAACAGATTTAATGCTTTTATGATGATTCATTTGGATAAAAAGAGATATTTTGTGTTCTAATCGTGTAAAAAACTACGAAACGTCTGCAAAATTCGTAGTTTTTTACAAGACTAAATTAATTATTTTAACAAAAAATAATTCTACTAAATCTAGCATTCTGCATCAACCTGATTGTTCAAAATTACATATAACCCCGGTTTTCCTCTCGACGGGGCTGATAAAAACTAAGCTTGTTTTAATTTTTGAATACACTGTTAATACTGGAACACAAAAAAAATGCCGATACCGACAATAAGATTCCTGGGCGTTTAAAAAAAATGATTTATGTTTTATTATAAAGAATTAATTGTAAGATTTCAAAATATGTCAAAAAATAATCTGGACCATTTCTGGAAAATTGAATTTTTTAAAAAGACATTTAAAATAGTTGAGGGCATTTAAAAAGATTCTAAATGATTAAAAAATTTTCAGTTTTTCTAGATGACAAAATTTCAGAAGTTATTTTGAAGTTTTAAAAAGATTAAAAGATGTAGATTTTTGAAGATCTCGAGCAAAAAGTTTATAAGCATTTTAAGAACTTTGAAAGGTTTCAAGATAGTACAAAAAATGTTCTTGATATTTCTGGAAAAATTTTAAATGGTCTTTAAAAGATTTCAAAAATTGGCAAAATTTAATCCAGAAGATATTACGGCAATTTTTTTAATCATGCAGATTTTTTGTTAGGAAAAATTAGTATGATTTTACAAGAAAATTATAAGGTTTAGAAGTTTTGAAAAGGTTAAAAAATAATTCAAGATTGAAAAAGATTTCGATTTTTGTAACAAACTTTGAATCTGAAAATTATGAAACAAAATTTATAAGCGTTTTAAAATTTTTGCAAGTCGAAGTGCAGAGAATCTTTTCTTTAAAAAAGCAATCATTTATTAAAATTCAAACATTGTTCAAAAACTGATAAGACGCGAGAATAAGATAAAATTCAATTGTAAAAAAACATTCTTAAAATAAACGTACCTTCTAAGTTTAAAAATTTTATTATTGGAAATAATGTTTTTTATCTAAAAAAATTACCATCAGTAGTATTTAATTATTTTCATACTAAAAATCATCGAAAAACTATTTTTTCAGAGACCTGATTTTTGGCAAACTACCTTGAAGTTGATTGGCAAGGAAACTGCCTCTTTAATTGATTAAATTAAACATGATGCAATTCAAACGTTTAAAATGTTTCATTGTATAATACTACTAATAGATATTTTAACTTGAATGTAATAAAATTTTATTCTAATTTTTTGTGAACAAAGTTTTTTTTACAATCACGTACGAAATTTTGAAATATGAATAGCAAGCGTAATTAAAACTAAATTGCTTCCAAGATTGAATGACGCAATATAAAATGTTTGTTATTATTACATAACAGAAAAAAAAGCCCATGAAAAATGTGTTGTATCTAAAAAAATGCGTTTAAATTCCACAATTGTAGAATCAAAAACTTTATCTTGCAAAAAATGGTCCTCTCTCTTAAATTATTTTCTCTAAAACTATAGTAAACTCAATATAAATTGCTGGGTTTTGTAAAAGTAAAAAGTCATTTAATAGTTTCTTGAATTTTTGGTTTATATTTCTAAATAAAAATATACTAATTCGATATCATTATATAATTCATGACGACGATAAAACAATAAATTCCGTAGTCTTATTGATAAATAACGTTGATGCATCGCAATAAACGCGTTGCGCTTAAAAATCATACTTTATGTACAAACGAGAGATCTCTTAGAAACAGAAAATACACATTTTTACATTAAAAATCTACGTGCACATGCGCTCTTTTATTTACAACTTAAGTATGCCTAGGTACAGCGTAATGGTTTTTACTATTTACCCACGCGATTGTACAGCCTCTTGAAAGCAACTCATGAGAAAAGACCGAGACACTAAAGAAAATCTAAGAATTGAAACACAACTTGTTCATTTAAATTGGACTCAGAGCCCACATTTTTATTTTATTTTTCGGTCTTTTCAAATGGTAGCCGCCTTCCCTCAGGAACGAGCGTCCTCGTCCTGAGATTATTTTGTTTCCTACTCTGGAAGATGACCCTGGCCTACATTTTACAAAAGAAGAAAAGTCGCTGAGAATTGGTTACTTCCTAGTCTTCATACATACACTATTTCATTTTCAAGTCATGTGAAATACTTTGTACACTTTTGTATCTACTAGTCTAAATTTTCAATTTTCTAAAACTCCCTGTCACAATGGGATTTTTTCCCAGCACTCGCATTGAATACAATTCTAAAGGAAAATCTTTAAGCTGTAACAGCGGATATGCTGGTCTTGCTGAATCGTGATGATAATTGGTGTGGGAAAGTCTCGTCTTCCTCGCTCTCGGAATCTTCGCTTCCTGATTCGTCAGTCTCTGATAGTGGCTCCGTATTGGCGCCTGAATTTGCGAGGTCCATGGCCATTTGATTGTCCACGCAGAGGGCAATTTGGTAAGCGGTAATGCCAGCATAATTGGTTACATCCAAATGTGGCCTACACTCCTTCAGTAAGAAGTTCAAAACGGATTTAGCGCGATACTCGACTGATAAGTGCAACGCTGTTCTTCCGGCAAGTCCTTCTCTTCCGTCCAAATCGGCACCAAGACGAAGTAAAAGCTTCACCAGTTCCACATGATTACCAGCGGCTGCTATGTGAATACACATTTCACCTGAAACATAAAAATAAATGCCTCTTGAGTCTTTAATCCAAATAAAATAAAAAAAGAGAAAAGTTCCAATTAAATTTCGCGCCAAAATCGATTTAGTCCCACTTAAACGTAACATGTACACAAATTTAAAAACGCATTCAATGTAATTCAATTTTATTTCAGGCTCGTCTTGAGTTCCAATAAGAAGAACTAAACTGAAAGAGTTCAAATTCCGAGAAAAGTTCATTCAACCCTGATCTTCCACAATCTTTACTCTATAGTCTATCTAACTCTTCAATTTGAGACTACTAATTTTAGAACTCTAATTGTTCCGAAAAGAACCTTCTCGATAAGCTGAAACAGCAGTCCGATAGGCATTCCATAAGAATTAACGGCCGATAAAATTCTAATTATAAAAATGACCTGAGATGGCATTTTAGTTGGTTGTCTTTCCCATCTCGAAAACAAGTTGCTTAACTTCCCCATCCCGAAAACAAGTATTGTCTCATTGTTTGTCTTTTCACGAAAACAGAACAAAAACATATCAATTGTTAACGAGATAAATTTTCACTGAAAATTATGAATCTTCAACCAAAAAATATAATATTTGATGTGCCAATCAACACAGATTTTAATTATTAATCAAAAGAGTTGGATTTTTATAGTGGGTTCTTTTAATTTATTTCCAATTTAACCGACAAATGGGAAGTTTCTTGAAAAAGGGGGAATGGAGGAAAACGTAGTTAATCTTCAATTACAAAAAAATTAAACAAAATAGAAAATCTGTATCTAAAGATTCTGATTGCTAAACTGCCAGCGTCATCGCGAATTTTTAATTAATCGATCCTTCCTGAATGGTTGCCCAAAATGCGCAAGAATTCCTCTCCCATTTATATAAATTCTCTCAATCCGAAAATGTCACCAGTGCCATGTGACTACTCGTACGCCTACGAATCTTTCTCCGTTTGTTTTTGAACGTATGTAAGCTCAGTCGGTTCAAAGGATGAAAGCTAGTGCGTATGACTGCGTATGACCAGAGTCAAGTCACATGTTTCTGATGAATATAGAATACAACATAGAACTCGGAAGACTTGGTGAATCACTGTCGGAGGCTTGGCTGACTTCCCTTGGTCCAAACTAGGCTCGTGCCGATTAAAGTAACTGCTAAAATTAGCCGTTTTGAAGTTAACCATGCCGGTTGCTTCAATGGCGGAATCTAGGCACGGCGAGACGAAATTCCTCGTCGTCGGTGGTGACTTCCTTTTGCTCCTCGCCTACCAGACGCGTCTCTTCGACCCGTCTCAGACTTCTTGATTCCGATTTTGTCAAACTGACTAATACCCTGCCCTACCGAGTTTGTGAATGAACTCGTGAAAGCTAAATAAAGCGAATAAGAATATATGGATGGTGAATCAGCATTGAATCCGCTTTAATGAGAGTCCTACTCATGCCGAGATCATCGCCGGTTATTGTCGACATTGAATCATAACTTACAAGTTTCTCTCCGCTGAGTTTCCCCTCAAGAGGTCAAAAATCGGCGAGACCTTGTAACACTTTTGGGGTGGAATTCCCTACTGAAATATTAGCTCTGGGTAAAACCCAGTGTCGGAATCTGAATGAACGAGAATATAAAACAAAGAAATGTATCCCTTTCGAATTCCAAATCCAACTTCATTTTGGCTTTTGTATTTTCTGTGATTTAGTATTTTAGTCCCTAATGAAGGTTTGAGTTTAAGTTGAGCTCTAATGAGAAATGTTATCTCTATAGTTTTATCTTCGAAAATGGAACCTAGACATTGGGATGCACACTAATCTGGGCTTGATGATAAGAAGACAAGATAGTTAAGTGGTGCATGCCATTAAAGATTGATAATTATAAAGCCCAGCGATTTTGAGCTTTGTGGGGTTTTCCAAAGCAAGAGCGCCGAGCACTGTGTGTAAATAGCCCGCCAGATATTTTTAGGTGGCAGAAGCATTTGCGCCGACTTAAGCCTGCTAAAAATGATGTAACGTAGACACAAATCTCCCCACAAAAATTCTTCAATCACTTGACAAAAACCTCATATTAAATTCAAACAGCTTTAAACAATTATTTGTATTTTGGACATTAAAACCTTCAAAATTTAACTTTAAATTCTTCAAATATGAAGACTAAATTTATAACTCAAAATTCAAAGCTTAAAAGTGCAAAGATTTATTTCAGGAGCAAATAAAGAAACCCGTTTATAAAGAGAGACGAGGATTCGAGAGAAATCGACCTAAGTTTCTTGGAAAAAAGTTGGACTTTCCCGTGACTACCATCCTGCATTCTTTATGCTTACGGATTCGAACCGGAATGGAAATACCGATTTTTTAAATATGGCTTCACAATTTATTAATAAACAACATTCATTCTACACCAAAAGTCGCTACATTAACCACTTTACAGACAAATTTATGTCAAACTTAAGTTTTTTTAAATTCGTCTTTCATCAACTAAAAGGTGGAATTATAGAACTAGATAAAATTGCATCCAAAAATGGGTTTACTGCATTAAACAAACTTTGAAAATCAAATACATGTGATCAAAGGATTTCTTCCAGGTTTTCTGCCTACCCTGGAATATCCTAAATTTCACACTTTGAGCGTTTTAAATTGAAGAATTGAAATTCGGAGACAATGGACCTGACCATTATTGGGACTGGAGGGCGGAAGAATACGACTAACTACCTACTTGCGAGGTCATAAAAGGAGGGAGAGCGTATGACTGTATGTATGTTAATTTGGATTTGAAACGATGGCAAGACATCTGGTAACAATCACCTCCATACCATACCGAACGGTTCGAAAGTTTCAAAACGAGCCTCATGTGGGAAATTCCCAACCAACAGACCTCAATGCTAATGCCGTTATAAAGGTGAATGTCGTTAAGTTCCACTCCCCCCATTTTTTACACCCAGGTATCAAACAACACAACCTTGAAATATTAAACATTAAATACAAGCTCTACAATTTATCTCCAAATTAAAACTCAATACAATAATGACGAAATTAACCCAATATTCTTAAATCGATTTTAAAAAACTGCTTAGCTTTTCGGGCAATTTTAATATTACTAAAACCTTGGAAACAAAAATATGTAAATTGGGCCATGGTGAAAATTTTTAGTAGAAATGAGATTTGAAAAGCATTTAAAACACGTGCGTCTCGGAATAATATGCGCTGTTCTATGACAGTGGTCGGCACGCTCTTGCCCTGGGCAGGGTAGCCTGCCCTGGCTGCCCTGTGACCTACTCTCAGGGCAGTACCTGCGAGCTTGGCCAGACCACCCCTTTCCTCAGGGGTCCTTTGTTAGAAAATGGGACAAAAATGTGAGATTAAAAAATTCGTAATTTTGCGATCAGTGACTTAATAGTAATATATTTGGAATCTACGTATAGTTCCGATTCCAAATACATGTAATTTGTTTATAAAGGTTGAAAGTTTGAGACGTATTTAGTATTAAATTGACTGTCAATCTGATGTTTCTTGATTATAAACTCCTTCAAATTTTTAACTTTTGTAGGCAAGTAATATATCATTGGAATCGGAAAAATTCGTAGATGCTGATAATGCTATTTTCAAATCGCTAATTGAAAAATTAAAAGTTTTAAAATTTCCCTACTTTGACATTCCTGTGGACAAAAGACCCTTGCTGGAGTAAGCTAACTCGCACTAAGGTACATGAATAGACCGAAAAGTAGTAGAAAAAATTAAGTCGGGTGGATCCTGGCCATACCTGAAAATTAAGCAAAAAGTTTGCCTACCACTGTTTTATGAGTATATGCCATTCGAGAAAAGAATTATGACATCACGTGGGAAATCCAAGACTTAAAAATCTCATAATCTGGCGTAGAAAAACGTCAACAATTCAAGCTACTTTTTACGAACTTTATCGTATCTTATAGGTAGAAAATATGAGTAATCCTAGAGAATGCCAAACAAAAAGTGGACTAACATTAAACGACTGCTGTTAACTATTCTTACAATATGGTATTTCGTCACGTAAAAACTCCCAGGGATTCCCCAAGGCGCATCGTCACTGTCAACACGCGCCTATCTGCAAGGCATGATTCATTTATAAACATTTTCCACTGCGTTATATGCTTCCAGAGAAGAAAAAACTTATTTTAATATAATTCCTGACCCCGAGGAATGCTAGCAATCTTGAAGTATTTTTTTTTTTTATAACAAAGAAAAAAAAACAATTGCAGCAGCTTATTAAATTTCTGGAAAATACGCTGTTTTTTATCACGAGGTTCTTGTTTTTTTCCGGCAACATATTTTTCCCAAGAGAAGAGGCGGCTCGATTGCGTATATAAAAAAGTTTGGTTTTTAGTCACAAGAAAGTTTCTGGAAGAATTTTTAACCAAAAGAGATGAATAAGGGTTATGAACTTACCGTTATAATTTCTCTGCTCCAAGTTTTGCGGAAGAGCTGGGACGAGTTTTCCAGGTGGAAAGAGATTTCTTTCTCCTGGAGAAAGTGGATCTGTGAGAGCCTTTGCACAGGCAAGATCTCCACAAGCACATGCGAGGTGAAGGGCCGTATTTCCCCTTACGTTTCTTGCCGCGGGATTTGCGCCAGCCAGGATCAAATACCTCGTGACTCTTGGTTGCTGTGTTAACACAGACAGGTGAAGGGCCGTATGCCCTTGATCGTTCAAAATGTCATAAAGACAGGGATGTGGAGCCATGTTCACGAGACAAATAGCTGCTTCTACAAATCCTTGGACCACGGCGATATGTAATTGTCTGGAAAAAAAGAGATAGATAATTTAATTTTCAGTCTTTTAGCCTGTTCATTAATTCTAAAATGGTTTCGAATTTTATATGCTCTCATTACACCTAAACATTCTGAGGTTTAAAACGAACTGGATTGATTTTTATTACCATTTTTAGAATCTAGACACAATACCGGTTTCTAAACTTTCTGATTAGCAGAGAAATTAGAGGTAAGAATCATTGTGTAAAATAATTAAATAAAAAAGTTTCATTCGAAGATAAATTGAGGGTAAAATAAGACGAATCTTCAACAAAATAATTAAATAGCAGAATTTCAATTTAGGAGAAAAGAAGGAATTTCACTGAAAATAGGGGCAGAAAAAGAATTACTTTTAAAATGTGCAAAGAGAGAAATAGGGGAGTGATTGTGAAGCTTGTTTGTGAAAAAATAAAAAAGACCATAAAAGTGAAAAACCTTCAAGCTCGAGAAAATTCTCACGAAGTTCGCTTGCATGTGGAAACCATAACTAAAATTTAGGTTTCCCCATGGCCCACGTGTTTAGGCAATCAATGTGTTAATTTTCAAGAGTCTGTTCACCATATGTATGCTTTATTCCTTTACTGTTGGGAAAAGTGTTAGTCGTTAGGAGGTACCTGAAGTACCTGGGCCTGGATCTTTTAGAATGCCCCTGCAATGAATTGTTTACAGTCCCCTGAATTTTGATGAAACACATGCATTCTCTTACGTGCTCGAAAAATTTCCCAGTTATGTTGATTCACAAATCCTAACTACAGTACTCTATTCCTACAAAATAAATCAATTTGAAACTTTCTTTAGATTTACGACTGATTTGCAGATTTTACATTTAATCGCCTTGGAACTTATCCTCGATAATTCTTGAACCTTTTCTATGCCTACGTGACAATTTTAACATTATACAATTTTAAAAGCTCTGGTAATTTTAGCAAAATTTTGTTTATTTAATGAAATACAAATGAAGAGAATAAGATAAGAATTAAGTAAATTTACAAAATGACGTGAGAGTATACATTAATTTTGAAGAAACAAGAGAGATTTTCAGAAAGAACAATAAACCAACAGAACTGAATGTAGTTAATAAACTAAATGTGACACGTGTTTAAAAATGTTGATATTTAAAAAAGGAATAACAAATAATGTAATATTTAATAACAAATCTAAAGTACGAGAGAAAAATTCAAAGCCATGTAAGACCATATCAAATTCCATAAAAAGCGCGTAGAAAATGAAAATAATTGTTTATAAATAGGATTCTCAAATGAATGGAGATAAATGATAAAACATGGAATATCAATTATGTTTAAAATCATTATTTTTCTGAATAAGATAATAATTTAATTAACAATCAATCACCAATTTAAATTGGAAATAAAAATCATTCATATTGCAATTTTTTAACGGAAGCGACTAAAATACATCAAGTTTAAAATCTATATAAACAAGCAGTTCAAATTACAACAATCTCATACCAATTATCCAGTTTAATTAAAAAAATAAACTACTAAAAGAATATTTTAATCAATAAAATTGTATGAAGTTGAGAAATGAATGAAAGCTTATATAAAAAAATTAGAAAATGCATTCCAAATAATGTTATCGAATTTTAATCAAATTTAAAACCACTAATATTTTGAGTAGCAATTACAAAATCCATGGATAAAGTAACTAAAAGAATATTTAGGTTTAAAAAATTGTATACAATTGACATATTAAAAAAAGTTTACTTAAAAATAAATAATTAAAACAATGTCGAAAGTTTTTTCAGTAATAAAAGTATTTTTTACCTCTGATGTTTTGGCAAATAATCTCCAATTGAAATTGGAAAGAAAAATCAAATGAGTTAATATAATTTATATTAAAAATAAATCGAAATGATTTAAGTAAATTAAAGTAAACATCAATAAACAATCAGACAAAACTAAAGTAATATAATACCAAGTAAAAATTTCAATTTAATAATTAAAACATAAACAAAAAGTAGAAGAGTTATAGGTAAATTGTTTAAACGTTGCAAAAACTTAATAAATTAAAGAAAGCTTATTTAAAAGTATAAAAATCAGAGAATGATACAAAGGATGTTATATAAGTTATTAGTTATGTATATATTATTTAGAGTAGATATACTATATGGAAAATAAGAGAAGCAAAAAACAAATGATTAATTTTTTTGGAATACTCTAAATTTTTCCAACTTCTGTCAAATTATGACAATTATTTGAGAAACAATCACCAATTTAAATAAAAAAAATATATATAATAATCAATTCAATTTCAAAATTATTAGCTAAAACACTAAAAGAATAAGCCCATCTAGAAAATTGTATAAACTTAATAAAGTAAAGAAAGCTTATTTAAAAATACAAAAATTAAATAATATATTCCAAAGTATATCAGATTTAAAATCATTATTATTGTGTGTAGGTGTAATGAATGACAAATAAGAGAAGCAAAGACCAATAATTAAAATAATTCGTTCTTAAAAGTAATGCAAATATTTCTCATTTCTCTCAAACAATGACATTTATTCGATAAATAATCAATTGCCAATTGAAAGTCCAAATAATGTAAATTAAATAGATTAAGGTAAAATTCAATGAACAATCTAACATCAAATGACAAGTACAAATGAAAAAGAACCAACTAAAAGAATAGAAAAATCACTTAAATTGTACGAACTCAATAAATTAAAGAAACCTGTTTTAAAAATATTAATAATAATAATAATATCTTCTCTGATGAGAATGTAAAAATTATATGAAACACGATCAATATAAAAAAAATCAACCGCAATTCTCCAACCGCTAAAGTAGAAACTTTCAATTCGGGAAAAAATAAAATGAAATAAAAAAACTGAATTTAAATTATATAAAAAAACTCACGTGTCACCGTCGTCGTCTTGTGTATAATAAATTTCCCAGGGTTCTTGAGGAACGTACTGAACTTGATTTGTATCCTCAGGATCGACAAGGGAGGTCTTGACACTGTGATTGACAACCTTTGCACTGACCGGGGTTAACTTGGTAGGTTCGGTATGAACCTTATTCAACGAATTGAGTGTGTCGTGTTTCAGGGAGAGCTGGCTGAGGCTCTCGCTGAGCCCGAGATCCACGCCACTATCAGGGGCTCTCATCGGTTCCGGAGCGACGTCTGGAGTAGGCTCACAAGGTTGATTATTGGAGTCGAGCTCGGAACTAACCTCTGAGCTAAGCAACTCGCTCGTCAAAATAGCTCCCGAAATAAATCCAGAATCCACTAAATCCTGCTGGGAATTTTTATCAACGTCGGAGTCGATGCTCGACTTCGTCTGCTGCCACATTTTGACTAACTGACACGTGCACTGTCGCTTCAGATGAGGGCTTTCCGCTTTCCTGCTCACAATGCCAGGAATCAGGGACTCTTCCACCTCCCACCTCGCCAAACGTTTCTCAACTTTCACAAACTATCTGTTAATTATCCCCACTTAATTTTTCACATTCGGATTTTGGACCAGATGTGCTTAGTTTGGAAACCGATTTCGATCTCCGTTAAATCTAAACAAAATCGCCCTTCAGAAAGGGAAAGCCACTTTTTTAGGACGTAAATTTTTGGAGTTGGATTTTGAGGTTAGATTTTGAGTGATTTAACTTGCTTTTCTTGACATTCGTCGACTCAAGTTGAGAGTAAAAAGCGCTCTTACTCTTGGTAGTAAAGATCTGTTGCTTAAGCACTTTCTCACGATTTTATTAGAACTTTAACACACTTTAAACTTTACGCGTCGTTTCTTCTCGTAGAATCGAGAGTCGGTCGTTGGTCGTATTTTTGATAAAAACGGCGAATTTCTGGAGATTGACCGAGTCGTTAGACATCCAGCGTCTCAAGAAACCACAAAGCAAACTGAGCAGAACACTGCAATGCAAACACGTTTTCCAGTCTCGAATCAAGAAGCTATCTCTTTAATTTGATATATATGGATACTTAATATAGATAGACATGACATGATGCTAAGAACAAGGACGTGAAAGGATTCAGTGGCGCTATCTGAAGGAGATAGAAACAACTGTGAGGAGAAGAAAAGAATAGTAGAGGGGAGGAGCGGGAAAACCCAAGAATATAAATTATAAAGAGGGTTGAGTAACCAAGTGTAACTAATAAAAAGGGACCTGGCAACCCCTGAAATCATCGATATGGAGTTTTTGATCTTTTACATCTTTTCTTTCTCTTGCATTTATTTAGGGCGGTTTGTCAGGGAATTTTTATTCACCTGAATAAACTTTAAAATGCCAGGGAATTTTTCTTTAAAGTCAGGGACTTTCTTCGAGAGGTTTTATTTTAAATAGTTATACAAAATAAGGATGCGAAGTACTGTGAGCGTATTCACTATGGGTGCATTTTTTTTTCTTTTATGGCATGTCGAAAAGTTGTCTTTTTTTGTTGAATTCAACTATTTTTTATTAAAAAATTTAATATTTTTTTGGTGGAAATATCATCTACTACATTTTTTGTCCAGAATTCATCTTTTTGTGGAATAAAAATGTAATTATTTAGTTGAAAGAAATTCATCTCTTTTATTGAAAAATGCGCTATTTTGTTGAAAATTCGCTCTTTCTTTGATTAAAAAATATTGAGGCCTTTTGTTGAAAATTATACTATTCCAGTTTAAACTATTATATTGGAACTCTTTTTTTGTTAAACATGAATTTTTTACAACTAAACATGTAATTATTGAAGTTGAATATTCCATAATTTTATGCATAAATAATGTATCTCTTGAATTAAACTTTAATTGTTTTATTGCAAATTTAACTTCAATTTTTGGTAAAAAGAATTATGCTTATTAGATGAAACTTGTTTTTTAGTATAAATTAATCTAATTGATTGAACATTAATTTGAAATTGTGTTCAGGTAACAGTTATAAAAATTAATTTTCAATCAAACTGATGAGTTTTCAATAGTTTTTGTTCGAAATCTTCAAAAATCTACATTTTGTTTTCAACTAATAAAGATTTTTCTGCCAAGAAAGAAAAAAAAATGGTAGGCAAAATTATCCCAGCGGGCACGAAATTTACAGACGTTTTTAGAATGCAAGGTTTAAAAGACGTTATTAGAAGTCCAAAGAAATTTTCTAAAACATGTCAAAAACGTCCAATATTCCAAATACGTCCTAAAAACATCTTTGGAACATTGTATGTTTTTAGAACGTTATTTGGCCTGACTTAGGACGTTTTTAGGACTTTCTAAAAAAGTCTTGGGATATTCGTGCCCACTGGGATATCAACGGAAAAATCATTTTCAATGCAAAATAAAAATTGCAATTAGCTTTTTTTTAATTTCTTCATTATTTACTGCAAGAGTGCAAATTCATATCAATATAATTTTTCTAGGTTTTTCAGCAAATACAAAAAGTGGCTACAAAATTTTTAAGAAAATTTTCTTTTCTTTACAGAATTTGACAAAATTTACTTTATCTGGTTGAAAATGCATATATTTGGTTGAAAAATCCTTCTGTTTGGTTGAATTTCATTTTTTTTTGTATTACAAATTTAAATCTTTTTTTGGTTGAAATATCAGCGACTACATTTTTCGTTCAGAATTAATTTTTTTGGAATGAAGAATAAATTAATTACTTGATTTTAAAGTTACTCTTTTGTTAAAAATTAATTTTTTTAAATTGAAGATTTATACTTTGAATTGAAAATTCATCTCATTGGTTGGAAAATGAGCTATTTTGTTGAAAATCTGTTCTTTCCTTGGCTGACAATTAATTTTTTTATTGAGAATTTTCTAGTAGAAATTAATCTTCTGAGTTGAAAGTTAATCTTTGTGTTGGAAATTCAAGGATTGTAGTTAAAGACTTAGAATTTCATTTGAAAATTGATCTTTTTGTTTTCAAATTCAACTAATTTTAGTTGAGGATTTATCATTTTAGTTTTTTTTATTAGTTTGTTGACCGCAAAATGCAACTAATATAATTGAAAATTGCATCATTTTAGTTGAAAATTCATCTCTTTTTTTAAACATTAATTTTTTAATTGAAAATTTAACTATTCAATTTTTGCTTAACAATTTATCATTTTTAGATAAAAATTCATATATTTTGTTGAAAATTCTTCTTTTTGGCTAAAAATTTTAATATTCCAGTTAAAGGTTGATCATTTTAGTTCAAAATGCACCTTTCTTGTTAAAAATTTAACTATTGTAGTTGAAGATTTAGTAGTCTTAATTCATAATCTTGATATTTTATTTGAATTATTTTTTAATTGAAAATTTAGTTATTTCATGTTTAGTGAAAAATTGATATTTTTTAGTTAAAAATTTTGTTTTTTTAGTTAAATATTCAACTATTTTTTTGAAAATGCACGCATTTTGTTGAAAAATCGTATTTTTGAGAAGAAAATTAACTTGCTTGCTTAAAAATTTATCTTTTTAGTTGAAAGTGCAATTATTCCAGTGAAATATTCATCATATTAGATAAAAATTCTTCTTTCCAGTTGAAAATAAAACTGTTTGGTTAAAAGTGAAACCAAATTTGTTTTAAAAATAAATCTGTTTTTTTGTGCGTGGAAAATTATTCTTTTTTCAACTAAAAATTTACTATAGTATTTTTGATTGAAAATTGATATTTTTTAGTTACAAATTCAGTTGTTTGGTTAAAAATTCAGTTATTCTTTTGAAAATTGAAACTTTTCCTTTAAAAGTTAGGATTTTTTAAAGGTTAAAATTAGATAACATTAAATTTACCTAAATATGCACTAGATTTTAAGAATAGGAAGATAAAATAAAAATTGCCCTTAATTATATTCAAATTCATGGACTTTAGAGACAAATTCAAGAAATCATTAATAATTTTTTTAGTATTATTTAATCATTTAATTAAATTATTTAATATTAATTGAATTCCTGGAGACCTAGAAACTAAAAACAAATTATTTATATAATAAACTCCAGAAACTGTATACCTAGTAACTATACCTATAATTCCAAGTCGATTATTATAAAAATGCGAAATATTTCAATGGCTCCATGTTATGAAAAATTATACCAGAAAAAAACTTCAGAAATAATTTTTGTTTTTGGACCTTTTAAAGTTTTAATAAAAAAATATGAAATTTCTATCAACAAGATGAATTTTTTATCGAAAAAAGCGAATTTTCAACCAAGTACATGCATTTTTTTACCAATTCGCTGAAGTTTCTACTAAAAAGGATACATTTTCAATCGAAATTAAATAGTTAAATTTTCAGTTGAAACAATCATTTTCAACAAAACAGTTGAATTTTCAATCATATGAACGACTTTTGACTTTTGAACATAATTTTTAAAATTTCAAAAAAATAATCAAATTAACTTCAACATTCCTAGTCTTCGTGTCCAGTTTTAAATTCCCTGACTTTCCCTCACTTTCAGGAATTCCCAGTTCTCTGACCTGTAGCGAAACCCTGTTTTCAAGCACACGTGTCATATCTTGCCTTGAAAACTCGTAAATGCACATATCGAAATAAAATGAAGATTTTTAAAGACTTTGAGAATAAAAAAAATTATTGAGATTTCTGGAAAATTTTGTATTGATACTTTATTTTGAAAAATTAATTTCAAAAGAATATTTAAAAACGTTTCATACAATTTTTTATTTTAAAAAATCCGCGGGATTTTAATCTGAATTTTTAAATTATGCAAAGTGTTTTTCTTTTCTAAATTAGAAAAAACACGAATCATTCAAAAAAGATTTAGAAGATTTAAAAGTTTAAAAACGGTTAAACAATGTTTAAAACTTGAATTAAGATTTTTTAAATTTACAAACAAAATAAGACTTTTTAAAGATTTTGCAACAACATTTAGAAGCGTTTACAGAATTTTGAAAGGTTTCAAGAGAATAAAAATTTTTTCTTTAAAATTATGAAAATATTTCAAATGGTTTTTTATTAAAAAAAATTAATTCTAAGAGGAAATTGAAAATGATTTCAAAACATTTTTAATGATTTCATGAGGTTTCGAATTAAAATGACGAATATAATAGATTTCACAGAAAAATTCCGGAATGTTATTATTCGGAAATGTTACTATTCGGGGATTTTATTATTTGGGAAGTTTTCAATTCGAGAATGTTAGTATTCGGAAATTTTATTAATCGGGAATTTTATTATTCGGAAATTTTATTATTCGGGAATTGTATAATTCGGCAAATTTAATTTTCGAGAATTTTCCAATTGGGGAACTTCATTATTCGGAAATTTTATTATTCGGGAATTTCACAGTGTGGGGAATTTTATTTTTCTGGATTTTTATAACGTTTCATAGAATTTTGTAGAAAATCATTTGGCTTGAAAATTCAGCAATTTGCACATAATAAATTTCAATATAATAAAACAATTTGGTTTTCTGTCTTGACAAAAAGTTTTTTTTGGTTGAAAGTTCAGCTATTCAAACAAATTCGATCCTTTTCTGTTAAAATTCAAGAGTTTGGTTAAAAATTAATTTATGATGCTAGGGAATTCAACTATTTTATTAAAAATTCAACAATCTGGTTAAAATTTGATTTCTTTCCACTCGGAAAAATCTTTTTTTGGATAAAAAATAAACTACTTTGTTAAAAAGCCGTATGTTTTGAAAGAATTTAACTTTTTCTTATATTTAAAATTAAACTTATGTTTGGTTAAAACGATAACTATTATGTTGTTCTTTGAGAAGTCATATTTTTCGTTTGAAAATTCAACTACCTATACTTCATTTAAACTATTTTGTTGAACATTAATTTTTTGTTGAAAATTCCTCTTTTTTTATAAAAAAATTAATTTTCTTCGTTGAAAATTTAATTACTCGTTTGCATGTTGAACTATTTGTAAAAAAACTTAATTTAATTAGTTATATATTGATCTCATTACTTGAAAATTCAACAATTTAGTTGAAATTTTGTTTCTTTCTTGACTGAAAACTTTTTTTTGGTTGAAAATTCAACTTTTCGTAGAATTATCACCTTTTTTGGTATTTTGTGATTGCAAATTCAACTTTTGGTATTAATCTAATATTTTTTGGTTAAAATGCAACTGGTTGGTTGAAAATGAATTTGGTTTGATTTAGAATTCAACTATTTATTAAAAATGCACAGAAATGGTTAAAATTTGTTTTCTTTTTTGATTGATAAATCTTTTTTGATATTTTTTTATATCAACGCTTGGTAGAAGTCTATTGTGTTTGAGTTAAAATCCAATTTTTTAGTAGAAAATTAATTTCTTTGCTTAAGGATTCGACTATATTATTAAAAAGTCAATAATTTTATTAAATTTTTTTTAAATTAACAACCTATTTTTGGTTGAAAAATATACTATTTTGTTGAAAATTCGTCTTTCTGGATGAATTCAACAGTTTTTTATTTTTAATTAAAGTAATTTTTCGTTGAAATATCAACTATTATATTTTTTCAGAATTCAAATTTTTAACTGAAAATACAACTACCTACTTTATTAAAAATGATATTTTATGCTAATTCTGTTCTGTATAGTCGACTCATAATAATATTTAAATATTGACATAAGATCAACAGACAAAACAAGAATTAAATAAAATTACGTAATGAATTAATTATAAATATCCTGGTGAAAAAGTTATATATAGTTTATATATAGTGGCTAAGACAATGATATTTTTCATTTTCTTATGAACTTTTCTTAGAAAAGTGAATAAAAAATTTTCAGTTTACATATAAAAGTTTTCTATGTAAAACAAATAAAAAATATCAGTGTTTCGTCCACTATATATAAATTATGTGTGACTTTTTCACCGGGATAATAAAATAAAATAAAAATTAAACTGCTAAATAACCAAATTAAATTATAAATCTGTTCAATAATATAACATCATACATAAATTATATACTTTGTTAAAAGTTAAGCTACTTTGCACAAAATTAAGTTTTGTTTGTTTAAACTTCATTACTTTATTTGCAAATTCGTCTTTTAAAGCAGAAAATTAATCTTCTCGGTAGAAAATACACTTTTTTTTGTTAAAAACTCAAATATTTGTTTGAAAGTTCGTTTTTCCTTAGTTGAGAATTAATTTTTTAAACGAAAAATTGATCGCTTTTAGTTGAAAATGCAACTATTAAATTGTTCATTATGAATTCCGCTTATTGGTTGCAAATTAAACTACTTGGTTAAAAGTAGAACTACTTTGTTTACATGGAATATTACTGAATGAATATTTAACTATTTTGATGGCAATTATTTTTGTTTTTTTGTTATTGAAAATTCGTCTTTTTTATAGAAAATTAATCTTCTTGATTGAAAGTAAACATTTATTTTGTTTTAAAATGCAATATTTTCACTTGAAGTATTAGAAATAGGAAGCGATTCGATTTGAATTTAATATTAGTGCTTACATAAATTTCATTTAAACTAATTTTTCCCTTATTTTCATGATAAATCTACTCATTTACCCTGTTTCTTTAGATTCAACTTTCGGGCTTAGTTTTTTGATTCAATAGTTAGCGATATCTTTGTTGTCAGCGATGCCCTTAAAATCTACAAAATTAGAAAATAAATCGTTTAGGAAATATTTGAAATTAGTAGCATCGAAAATTTGAACACTTTTCGAAAGTCTTGAATTTCTGTTCATTATTCTTAAAAAATGAATCAGAATTTTGTAAAAAAAAAAAAAGGAGAAAAATTGGCCCAAAATCTCGGTTTAAGGTGTTTTAAGATTTAAGGAATTTTCAAATTGAAGCAGGAAAAAGGGGATTAGGTAAAAAAGGGGCCGGATTGTGACCTCTGAAGTTTCTACCTGAGGTCCTGAAAGTGAATTCTTCAGGGTTTGAAAGCAATTTTCGGGAACTTTCGGAGGAAAATAATATGTAAGGGTTGCAAGAATTTAGTCTGATGAGGAATCAACCGAATTGACTTTAGGATTTAGAGGTTTAACCAGATCACTTTGAGATTTGAGAATGCTTGTAATGACAATAGGTACATGTTGGGCAAACAGGGGATGTTGCTTTATGCGATAAGAGAAGGTAAATCTCTGGGAGTTGTTTGGACCTTAGAGATGAAGATTGCTCAGTTTTCGAATTTCAAATAAATATATATGCTCCACTTAGGTTTCAGGGCCGCCGGATGACATTTTCTTTTGAAAATTTATTATTTTTGGCGAGATGCCTAGTCATTTTTCAGAACATATTCCTTAAAAAAAAGTTGTATGAACAACAGTAGGGTGGTCCAAAAATGCATTTCAAATTTTTTTCTCGAATTTTCATGCATATCACCCGAAAATTTGATCGAATTCACACAAAAATTAATTAAATTAAAAAAAAAGAAATTTAGAGGAAAGCCCCATGAATTTTAACACGTACCATCCATAAAAAAAAACATTTGTTAAATTTTATTCAGAAACGTTAATATTAGCCGAATCGAGTTAAAAATCAACAATTCCCTTTAAAATTAGCCATAGAATATGAATAAAATATCACTTTTTAAATATTAATCACATTAGTTTATTTCACAGTGTCCCAACAAAATACCATAAGTGAGCAAGTGGGTTTTGCGAGTTTTTGGAACTAATTATGAGTTTTTGTGTGCTTTTTTTCTGAAAATTGTTTCTAATACATAAAATACTACTTTCTAATGATAATTAAATGTTTACAAAAATTTGTAAAAACAATTTCTTATTGTTTTTAGCAAGTTTGGCTGAGAATAGAGATCGAAAGTCGCCGTTTTTTTTCAAAAACTGCCCCCTTTTTGTCCAATTTTTGATTAAAGAAAGGTAATAGTTCATTAATGATAACAAACATAATTTTTAAAACAATTTATTATTATTTTGAATACTATTATCTTTGAATAATGCTAGAAAGTGCGGTTTTATCTAAAAATTTTAACTTTTTAAAAATTTTTCACTTGGAGTGCGTTAATTTTTAATTTGATATAGAAAAAATAATTTTTTAAGTAAAATATTATTGTTTATAGCTATTTTCTTCTATATCAATACTAGAATGTTGCGGTTTTTTCCGAATTTTTCAACTTTTTGTTCATTTTTAAATTCGAGTGAAAAGTAGTAATTAATTCAAGTTAACAAAAATGTTTATTTACACAATTTATTATTATTTTTAATATGTAAATATTTAAAACTCATTATAATGATAATTAGATGTTTATCAAAATTTCTAAAAAAAATTTGTGATCGTTTTTAATAATTTTGCCTAAGAATAGAGATAGGAAGTTGCCGTTTTTTCAAAAACTGCCCGCTTTTTGTCCAATTTTTAATTAGAGAACCATAATTGCACAAAAAATTCATTATTATTCTGAATAAAAAAAAGTTCTAGTTAAAGTTACTAGACGCGCCTGGTTAAAAAATGTCTAGTTATTTTAATCTGAAATAATGGTTAATATCACTAGAAAATTCTATATAATGAACTCTGGTTGTTTTTTTCTGGTTAATATTTATGGTAACAGAAGTGCCGCCATCTTTTGTCGATTTCCAGCTATTAAAAAGATTGTCGATTTGTAGCTATTAAAAAGAAGATTTTAACTGAGAATATCCAAGATATTAAAGGGCAGCATCTAAGATATTTAAGAAATATTTTTTAATTGTACAAAAATTACCTGTAAAGCATGCCATTTTCTATAAAATGCGAAAGAATGTTAATATCGTAGACCTCTGATTTTAAAATCCGAATCTTCAAGCATTCGTCTTTTTGCATAATTATGCGATTTTTGCGTTAAACGGATAACACGCTGTTAAAGGCTAATATGAAAGATGCCTGTAGCTGAGTCATCATTTTCTTGAGAAAATTATAAAATATCCAAAAACATTTAATCCATTTTCCACCAAAACTTATAGTGCAATAGATATCCGAAAACCCAGAATACACACGATGAAAGCTCCAGATACAGACAAAAGCGGGGTTAAAATCTTTGGTCGCCACGCCACACGTCAGCGACCTTGCTCCGATAAAATTGAGCTTTTTTAATATCTTAGATATTATATCGGAGCTATCAGACGTAACCTCGAATACATTAAAAACACAATTTTTGTTTGAAGTATTAGAACGCGCTCTAAAAGCATGAAATTTGCCAAATCTAGTAGGATTGTATGTAAGAATACATTTCTTTATCGTCAAATGTTCGCTTTGTTCAAATATTATCAATTGAAAAAATATACAATCATGATAAAAAATTTAAAAAATTATTTTTCACCAGAACCTTCTGTATGGAAATTGATCCTGAAAACGTAAGATTACCGACGCTATGTTTTAAAAAACTTTTTGCCTGATTATTATTCGAAAAACAGTAAATAAATGTAGCAAAATTTGCTAAATTAAAAGGGATTAAAATTTGTCTAATTCTTGGTAGCTTTGTGGTATTCAGCAAAATATTGTCAGCGCTAGTTCTAGAAAGGGATTCAATTTGAGAACTAACTCCGACTGTCATGGATATTCAAAACGGGAGGACAAAAATGGGATCCAGAAGTATTCAATATTTCTCATGTTACTACTGAGTGAATGCAATTTTTCAATACTTTTCAATGCAAGCCTTTTTACCGGGTTACTTCCACTTACTTCTTCCTTCCCACTCCGGCCTGCTGCGGCGCAGATCACAGTGCACCAGTTCAGGATAACCGAATACACTATTAACGAATAATTTCAGAAATAGAACGCATCAACAAAAATACGCTACTTTTGCTTCGAGTGTTGTATCTATCGCCATTTATTACTACATACATTCACCTATAGAAACTTTTTTGTATTATTTTCTTTGGGAAAATGTAACATGTCGTCCTTTTAATTTCATGAAGGTAGAAGATTACCATGAAGGTAGAAGAGTATCGAAATTCAGTAGTTGAAAATCGACATCTACCACAATATCTAGTTGAGTTTACCAAAGAACATCTGGTTAAGTTTATCAGAACATCTAGTTATGTTGACCAGAATGTTGTGTTCTTAAGCTACAAGAAAACTGACTAGTAAATATATTTCTTGTTCACCTTACCAGAACTTCTGGTTACATTCACCCGAATTTCTGGTAACATTAACCAGAAAATTGTCAACCAGAAACTTCTGATACTTTTAACCAAAATTTATAGTAAGGGCATATATAACAGTCTATTCCAGTTGAATTAAGCAGAGTTCTGGTTGATTCAACCAGATTTTTTTTGAGTGATACTATTATCTTTGAACAATGCTAGAAATTGCGTTTTTTTTCGAAAATTTTCAACTCTTTGTCCATTTTTTCGATTGAAGTGAAATAGTTATTAATTCAAGTTAACAAAAATGATCATTTAAACAATTTATTATTATTGTTAATATGTAATATTCTCTTTGACTAATGGTAGGAAGTTGCGTTTTTAATTTTTTTTAACTATTTGTCTATTTGTTTGTTGTATAAGCAATTTATTATTATTTATAACTATTTTCTCTCAGATATGTGTTAGAGAGTTATGTGTTTAGTTATGAACAAATAATAAATGAATATTAGAGAGAAACATTTTTAAACTATCTCTTTGTTCTACGTGAATATATTTTCGTCAAGGGGAGGGGGGCTGATATCAAAATATGTTCCATTCCAAATTTTTCTTTCACGCTTTGCAGTAAACTTCGTTTTGTAATTTTAAACAAAACTTTTGCAAGACATTTACAGACCGAGTCCTCCCTACCGACTTCTAATTATTCTAGTTTTTGTTTTTATCTCTTGTGTAAGATAGCTTTTTTGTTTAAATTTTTATTGTTTTAAATTGAGTAAAGATAAAAACAATTCACTTAAAAAAGTACGCTACTATTCAAATAATAATTCTTGTTGATTTTCACTTATTATTTTCTCATAACTGAAAAGTTTAAGCAAAACTAAAGATTTCAGGCAACTTTCTACACGAAAAGAAATTTCAAGATTTGAGTTCACGGAAGTGCGTAATTTTAAAGCTACGATCCTTACGTGCTTTAAAGTGTCGGATTCTATGATCTAAAAGCACAGAATTTGAGACCTGAGAGCGAAGGGGTTTGGCCTAATGCCTGAAACTTTGAGACCGTTAGTACTCGAGCCAAAAGTGCGATAAAGTCAAGGTGCAGTTCCGTGAATTAATCTCATGAAATTTCTCTCCGTGTAGTATTGGTCTAAGCTCTAAGTAGTCTAAAAAGACCCCCCCCCCCCAACCCGACCTAACAGATTTCAATAATCTTTTAATATGGTGTAATTCATAAAAAAATAACATAATAAACGTATTTTTGTTTATCGTCGGAAAAACGCTTTGAGGGGGTGAAATCACCCCTAAAAGTCACCCCCAAAATGAATCTTCAATATATATCAGGTGCTACTTGATATTACTCAATGAAACAAATTTCATTTCACTTCTCATTTAAATTCGCAACTAACGCATGTAATTCCGACCATTAGGGTGGCAACCTCTATTTTTTGAATGAAAAATCTCAATTTTCTATGACTATTTATATTGCAAAAATTCAAAATGAGCTATAAAAAAGTTGGAAAAGATATTTTCGTCAATGGAATACAAACATAAAGTTGATCTGTTTGAAATTATCTTTCAAAGCACCTTCAAACTGGAAAACCACACATTTAAAAAGGTTTTTCGATATACTTCATGTTCTAATTGATAATTTACTACGAAAAATTTCATTTAACAGTTTGGACCATAAGGGTTCCAACCCCTATTTTTTCAATGAAAAATCTCACTTTCCTATGCCTATTTATGTGGAAAAAATTCAAAATGAGCTATAAAAAAATTAGAAAAAATAATTTCGTTTATGAAATACAAACATAAAGTGAATCTGCTTAAAATTATCTTTCAAACCACCTTCAAAATGTAAAATTACCCCTTTAAAAAGGTTTTTCGATATAGTTTAGGTTCTAATTGATAATTTACTGTAAAATGAATTGCGTATTGCTTCTAATGTAAAAATACATAACTTGCTTATGTATAGTTCTGACCATAATGGTAGTAACCCCTATTTTTCCTACTGAAAAATCTAACATTATTCGACTTTTTTTGTAAGAACAAAATTCAAAATGAACTGAAAAATAGAAAAAATATGTTCGTCAATTGAATACAAAAAAAGTTGACGTGCTCGAAGTTAATTTTCAAAACGCATTTCAAATGGAAAAATTAACATCGCACAAAGGGTTTTCGATATACTCCAAGTGCTAATTAATAATCTACTTACTACTATGAAACAAATTAAGTAATCTTTCTAAAATGTAAAAATATAACTCATAATAAGGGATTGTCCATATATTACGTAAGACGTTTTTCTGTTGTTTGAATAAAGACGAAAATAATATTTTTATCAAGTTGAAAAGGACACAGCGATATAAACAAAAGAAAAAATTCTTACGTAATATATGGACGATCCCTAAACTTTTAATACAGAATATTTTGTCTAGCCTGACAGAATTTGGATGGAATTTGACATCATGATATTTTGTAGAGAACATTCTATGAGAGATTTCGTCATCAGCAATTGTGCCGCGATATAATTTTTAGAGGCTTCAATTAATTTTTGGTAATGACTTTCCAAAATGGATAGCGGGCTAAACATTTTGCAAATAACAATTCCTTAAAAAAACGGATAAACTAAGATTCTATGGATGTGTCGCTACTCTCTATGAAACTCTTTTTATGTCATAAATTTGAAAGAAAGTAAAACATTCTCTCCTTATATTATTAAGACAAAAAATGTTTTACAAACAAAAAAGCATACATATAGTAAAAAATGAACAGTCTAACTTTATTTTCTATGAGACACAATATGGACAATTTTAAAAGATTACAAGACAATAACATGAGAAATTTCGTTCTGTAAAAATTATTTGTTTAAACCAAACTTTTCTTTTTCTGCGAAATAAAGATTGAAGTTTAATCCTATCAACGCAAACAAGCTAAAGTCTATATACACAGTAAAAAAAAGTGTTCAAAATTATACCGAAATCAATATCATTTTGATATGCAACAAAAATTATACCGAATTCAAGAGTATTTTGATCGGCCGAAGAGAACGATCGACTTTTGAGATCGTAATGATCTGATTCGGGATCATGTATGATCTCAAGCCAATGGCTGACGTTCTTACAATACTTTAGCTCATATTCAAGCTTTTTATGGTTTCTGATCGTGCAGCGTACTTGAAAAGTTAAAAAAATAATGAAATCTGATATTAAAAAATATTACCTGTTAAATGTAGTTGTCATCTGCGTGCGGTTAGATACAATTTCTAGGTTATGTCGTTACGACACCGGCACCAATAATTGGCGGCAATAGTAATACTTTCAAGTAAAAAAATACGAGAATATAGTGCTCAAAAGGTCGATTACATGAAGAATTGACAGTTTTTGTTTTAAGGGTAGTTTTCAGATACTCGTGAGGGTGTGTTAGAGGTTTCAACTCCATATGCCTAATACATAAAATTCTTCTTTGGATAATTTGCAACAAGCTCCAATACTTTCCCGTCATATTTTTTCAAACCCTAAAAAATTATTCCAAAAACTCAAAAAAGCGATTTTTCCCCATGCATTTTACATGGGAACTTTAACTCAAAACCGGCACCTGTTAACATCGAAAAATAAAAAAATAAATAAAAATTAGGGAATTTCTTTTTTCAGATTTGGAATTAAATTGGGGGGATCGTTGCCCTCTAAGGAAAAAAAGTTTTTTTGAGCCACCCTATTGTACATGTGCCACTCTAGGAATAATTAATACTTCAGAGTTGTTGTAAAGGGATGATATGAGTTGTTTAAGGAGCTTTTTTGACGAATATTGGCTAAGATATGTTTAATTAAACATAAATAAAGAAAAATACATTGAATTTTAGAAAAAAGTTGCAAATGAACTGAGTAATTCGCAAGATATACCGCCGTTCCGTACGCTTATCATCTACCCCCACCCTCAGGTAAACGCACACTATCAGAAGCCGGCACTCTGCATTTTTTTATTATCTAGGACCCCCTGAATATGAAGGTGAGATAACTCAGCGGCGCCACTACCGAGAAACTGATGAGAAAAAGTATTATAAAAAAGTATTTTAAAAAATGACTAGACTAGATTTTTTGACTATTTTTTTTCTTTATAATGAGCTATGAATCGCTTTTCTAAAGTCGACCCTTATTTAAAAAAACTAACCTCCGTAATGAAAAAAGTAGTAAAAAAAAGTATTAAACAAGTAACTAGGCTAGCTTTTTTTGCTATTTTCTTTCTTTCAAATGTGATATTAAACACTTTTGTAAAATCAACCCTTATTTTAAAAAGCAACCCCCTGCGCTGCACAAACGTATTAAAAAATTTTTTTAAATCAAGATAAAAAACACTTATAAACCATGAACACGATATTTTTAAAGCATAACTAAGGAGAAAATTTATTGTTTATCCCTAATCGTTATAAAAATAACCCCCATATTTGTATTCGAATACAAACCTGAAGACTAAAGTAAAAAATGGTATAATTTAACTGTTGCGAACTGTTGGAACTGTTAACTCTTGTATCAAAAAACATAATCCTGTAATGAAAACACGTATTGAAAAAAGTCGCTACCTACATAGCTAGAATTTACTTATAAAATAGTAAGATGATACTTCTAAGCGTAATTATTTCTCACCCCTATTCGTTACAAAAATAACCGCCGCAATGTATATTATTTTCCAGTCTATGTATGTATATGCAAAAAATATATTTTCCTTTTTTTAATGCACCTTTTAATTCCTTTAAATAACTTCCAGCGCGACAATTAGGTCTATCATGATAGCACATCTAAAAACGAAATTCACAAATTTTTTTGTATCAGAATTTTGGGCTTTTTTGGGATCTTCACGCAAAAAAAAACCAATTTCCAAAAACCACTTCTACTAAAAATAAAACTACAAAATGCACCAGATTTTGGGCTTTTTTGGGCTCTCTAATGCACCAAATAAAAGTTCAGAAAAACCCCATATACAAAGGAAAATTGGTAAAAAGATTATATTTTTACAGTTTTGTATCTGCGTGATAGATAGGGGTTGATTTACATGTCAAGGGCTAGAGCCCAAAAATTGGAGATGGTATTATCGAGGAGCCCAAAAATCAGAGATTCCATTGACACTGGAAAATTCTCAAAAAGATGATGTTTTACAATTTTATATCTAAGTGGTAGAGAGGGGTTGATTTCAGACGTTAAGGGTTGGATGCCAAAAAGTCAGAGCGGGTGTTTTCAAGGAGCCCAAAAATCAGAGACTCAATTGACAATGGAAAATTCTCAAAAATATTATTTATTTACCATTTAATATTGACGTGGTAGAGGGGGGTTGATTTTAGACGTTAAGGGTTTGAGCTAAAAATCGGAAAGGGTATTTTCCAAGAGCCCTAAAATCAGGTACTCCATTGATACGAGAAAATTCTCAAAAAGATTATGTTTTTACAAATTTTTATCGACGTGGTAATGAGGGGTTGATTTTATACGTTAAGGGTTTGAGCAAAAAAGCAAAAAGGGTATTTTTGAGGAGCCCAAAAATCAGAGACTCCATTGACACTGGAAAATTCTCAAAAATGTTATTTATTTACAATTTAATATCGACGTGGTAGAGGGGGGGTTGATTTTAGACGTTAAGGTTTGGAGCCAAAAAGCTGTTAAAGCATGGGTCTAAAAGTTTCAGGCGTTAGACCACGCCCCTCTAATCTCAGGACTCGAATTCTATGCTTTCAGATCACAGAGTCCGATAATGTAAATCACGTGAAAATTCTTGCTATAAAGTCTCACGCTTCCGTGAATTAATCTACTGAATTTCTCAGCGGGTAGTATCGCTGTAAAATTCCGAAAAAGATTATTTCTGCTACGCAGATATCATGTCTGAGTAGTCATATTTAAGTAATATTTAATTATATCTTATTATATCTATGATTTTTGGGCTCCACAAAAATACCCTCTTCAAATTTTAGGGCTCCATCCCTTAATGTCTAAAATCAACCCCTCTCTACCCCGTAGGTATGGCTTTATCAAAAAATAATCTTTTTGAGAATTTTCCATAGTGAATGGAGTCTCTGATTTTTGGGTTCCTCAAAAATACCCTTTTCGCTTGTTTGCTCAAACCCTTAACGTATAAAATCAACCCCTCTCTACCACGTAGATATAAATTGTCCAAAAAATAATCTTTTTGAAAATTTTCCTGTGTCAATGTAGTCTCCGATTTTTGGGTTCCTCGAAAATACCCACTACGATTCTTGTGCTCCAACCCTCAAAGTAAAAATCAACTCCTTTCTACCACGTAGGTATAAATTTACTAAAAAATAATCTTTTTGAGAATTTTCCAGTGTCAAGAGTGTCTCTGATTTTTAGGCTCCTCGAGAATAACTTTTCCGGTTTTCGGCTCCAACCCTTTACTTCAAAAATCTACCCCTCTCTACCACGTAGATATGAAATTATAAAAAAAATATTTTTTAGATTTTTCCCCTGTAAACGGAGTCTCTAATTTTTGGGCTCCTCGATAATACCCACTTAAATTTTTAAGATCCAACCTTCAACGTCAAAAAATAATTTTTTTTAGAATTTTCCAGTGTAAATGGAGCATATGATTTTTGGGCTCCTCGAAAATACACTCTCCAATTTTTGGGCTCCAACACTTAACGTCTGAAATCAACCACCCCTCTCTACCGCGTAGATATAAAATGGTAAAAATATAATTTAAAAGAAAATTTCCACTTTCAATGGAGTCGCTGATTATTGGCTCCTCGAAAATGCCCACGCCGATTTATGGTTTTGAACCTCTAACGTTTAAAATAAACCCCTCTCTACCACAGAGATATAAAATTGTAAAAAATTAATCTTTCTGAAAATTTTTCAGTGTCATTGGAGTCTCCGATTTTTGGGCTCTTCAAAAATGAAAGATTGAGGTTTAAGTTTATACTTGTGGGGTGTGTTTTTGAAAATGTGGTAGTTTTTGGATTTTTTCGTGCATTCGGGAGCCCAACATCTGGTGTTTTTTGTTTTTCCCGTATTTTAGTTTTTAAGTAGGGGGTAGTTTTATTTGTACTAAGGGTGGTTTTTGGAAATTGGCTGTTGTTGCGTTCAAGATCCCAAGAATGCCCTAAATTCTGATTCAAAGAAATTTGGGAGTTTCGTTTGTAGAGGTGCTATCTTGATAGACCCAATTTTTCACGCTGGAAGTTATTTAAAGGTATTAAACAGTGAATCGAAAAACTTAAATTATATTTTTTTAATCTACACACATAGACTAGAAAATGATATACATTGCGGCGGTTCTTTTTGTAACGAATAGAGGTGAGAAATAATTACGCTTTAAAGTACCATGTTACTATTTCATAAGTAAGTTCTAGTTATGTAGATATCGACCTTTTTCAATACGTGTTTTCATTACAGCGTATTGCTTTTTTACATAAGGGTTAATTTTACAACAGCGATTGATATGGCATTGGAGATTAATAAAAAATCACAAAAATCAAGAGAAAAAAACTCCCAACAGTTAATGTATACAATTTTTGGCTTCATTCTGCAGGATTATGTTTGGATACAAATGCAAGGGTTATTTTTGTAACGATAAGGTGTAAAAAATAATTTTGATTCTCAGTTATGCTTTAAAAATACTGTGTTCATGTTTTATAAGTGTTTTCCATCTTGACAGTTTCATTTGTTTTAAATTCGCTTTTGCAGCATAGGAGGTTGCTTTTTAAAATAAGGTTCGACTTTACAAAACCGATTCATAGCTCATTGTAAAGCAAAAAATAGCAAAAAAAAACCTAGTCTAATCATGTTTTTAATACTTTTTATGAATACAATTTTTCATTACAGGGGGCAGTTTTTTAAATAAGGGTCAATTTTACAAAAACGATTCATAGTCCATTGTAAAGCAAAAAAATAGCAAAAAATCTAGCCTATTCATTTTTTTAAATTTAATGATTTTTTAATAATGTTTGTAGAGGGCGCCACTGAGTTGCCGGTAAGCTAGCGCCGCCCTGTTTTTTTGAAAACTAATAGAGCAAACAAAATTTTTTTTGGTAAAAAATAGCAAAAAAATATGCATTATACAGGGTGGAGACGTTGGGGCTTACATACATGGCGAACTTGATTGCTATCCGAATTGCACAACAGGCGGGAAGAAGCCATTGTACACGGGTATTTTCATATTTCGCGCCTTTAAAGTTGCATTCGGATCGGCCATTCGTAAAAGTGTTTCATTAATAATGAAGTGAGACTTGTGGACTAAGAAGTGAACATCAATTTTCTTCTGTGCTAATAACATTATGGAATGGCTGCTAAGTGACAAATACTATAAATTGGTAATACTATTGTGCGCTTTTAGTGGGTGAAGAGTGAATTGTGTTTAACGCTTATTATTGGCATAAAAAAGGTATCTTATGAATGGACAGGATATGTTTTGAATGAAGCGAATAAAATATTACATGCGAAAATTTGTAATTGACATTACCTATACAATTACTTACAGCGATTTGGGTAAAAAGGTGAAACCAAACGTAACCTCGAAATAATGACAGATCGGCCCCCGACATGTTTATTATACTTTTGATTGATTATTCTTTACCAAAGAAACGTTTTGTGGTTTTTTATTTTTATTACTAAAAGTGTCGGAAGTAATAATTTAAACAATAATTACAGAATAATAATTTAACAATCATTGCTTATTAATAATTTTAATAAGTAACACATTATTTCTAAAATTAGTAGCTGATTTCCATTGGTTTTTTTCACAGATCGATCATAGATGAAATACACATCAGGAAACGCAGATGGATTTGGTGCATTTCAGCTGGTTCATTTCAATAAACATTATTGAAAAACCGTTTTCTCTAGACCGTATCCCGTATGGAAATCAGATCCAGAGACAGCAATTTCGAAAATAGAATAATTTCTAAAAAACATGGAATAACAATTCTGGTCTGAATTATCTTGTCAAGATAAATTTTTTAAACAATCCTATCACCAAGGAGTCTCTAATTTGTTTTGATGGTTGATCAAACAAAATTTTAGGATGAGGTTCAGAGAAAACATTTTCTAAAATACAAAAAAATCCCTAAATATTTTATTAATTAAAGTTCAGGTAAGTTAAATGACCTCGAGATATATTTTTGATACACCTATATCATCAGAATGACTCAGAATTAATCTTAGGCTGATAAATCCCCAGTCTTGGGATACGGTCTAGAGAAAACGGTTTTCCAATAATGTTTATTAAAATGAACCAGCTGAAATGCACCAAATCCATCTGCATTTCCTGATGTGTATTTCATCTATGATCGGTCTGTGAAAAAAACCAATGGAAATCAGCTACTAATTTTAGAAATAATGTGTTACTTATTAAAATTATTAATAAGTAATGATTGTTAAATTATTATTGACTAATTATTGTTTAAATTATTACTTCCGACACTTTTAGTAATAAAAATACAAAACCACAAAACATTTCTTTGGTAAAGAATAATCAATCGAAAGTATAATAAACAAGTTGGGGACCGATCTGTCATTATTTTGAGGTTACGTTTGGTTTCACCTTTTCACCCAAATCGCTGTAAGTATTTGTCTAGGTAATGTCAATTACAAATTTTCGCATGTAATATTTTATTCGCTTTATTCAAAACTTATCCTGTCCATTCATAATATACCTTTTTTATGCCAAAAATAAGCGTTAAACACAATTCATTCTTCACCCACTAAAAGCGCACAATAGTATTACCAATTTATAGTATTTGTTACTTAGCAGTCATTCCATAATGTTATTGGCACAGAAGAAAATTGATGTTCACTTCTTAGTCCACAAGTCTCACTTCATTATTAATGAAACACTTTTATTATTTGTAATTACTACATAACATAAACTATATTTTTTGACACTTGTATCCATTTAAAGTTTGGAATGCAACATTGGAAACTATGATAAACTTGATTCGAAGATGCACGGAATTGACCGAATGGCCGATCCGAATGCAACATTAAAGGCGCGAAATATGAAAATGACCCTGTACAATGGCTTCTTCCCTGCTGTTGTGTAATTCGGGTAGCAATCAAGTTCGCCATGTATGTAAGCCTTAGCGTGTCCACCCTGTATTACATTTTGTTTTTCGTTAGTGGCGCCGCTGAGTTGTCTCATCTGGCAGCATAGTATATTCGACGCAGACTAATAAATAACTAATTCGTTATTACATATTTGTTATCAGCTTTTACAGAATTTTTTGATTTTAATTCAAATTCACAAAATATCAAATCAGTTTTATTGAAAGTTGAGCGTGTTTTTAAATACATAAATATTTCCCGAGATCACCCTTCGAATTACAGGGTGAAGAATACCAAAGAACTTTTATATATTGTGATTTGATTTTTCCGTTTGAAGGTGATTTAAAAAAATCACTTTAAAGAGATTACCTGTATTATTGTATTAAATTATTATATTAAATCAAAGACGTTTGGTAGAAAACGCTTTTGTCTGTTCACGCCTGAGCGGCCGCCGCTCACTTCACAATAATACACAAAATAATAAATTATTTATCAATTAAAACCTAGAGTATGTCGAAAATCATTTTTTGAGGGATGGTTTTTCCATTTGGAGGGTGTTTTAAGAAATAATTTCGGACATGCGAACTTTATTTTCGTATTCAATAAACGAAAATATTTTTTCTATTATCAAATGATTTTGTGTTTTTTTGTTAAGAGGTAGGTGCGTATAGATGGCGAAAAATTGACGGGAACTTTGGGAATTTTTTTCTCAAAGACTGTTCAATATTTTTATTTGAAAATTGGACAAGTTCTTGTTTATTATTAAAAAAAAACAACAAAATTGTTTTCACACAATCATTATAAACAATTAAGAAGTAAAAACACGTTGAAGGTAATAACTTTTTTCCCCTCTCCATTTGTGACGTGTTTTATAGCAGCTGTGCTACTCTCAAACATAAAAATCAAATTGTTTTGTTATTGTAACATAAAAATCTCGTCCATAAACTAAATCTAAAATTATTTAAATGTTTTGCAAAACAATGGCAAACTTTTAAACAAATTTTGAAAAAAGTTTTTTTATTGTTATTGCAAAAAAAATAGTGAAACAATTTTTTCTCGTAAAAACCTTCTAGTTCATAGATTAGATAATTAAATTTCCTTTAAAATGGTTTCTTTATGTACGTCCAAAATTCGCTGAATAATCGCCGGCACAAAATCGGAAAATTGAAGAAAACTGTTTTAGAGAAAAACGCGTTTAAAGTTTGCGGTACATGAAAATAGGCGTTCTGCGCTCCGAGCGACCTTTACAAAAGTAGCGATAGAATCTATACTGCTTCGAATTTCGCTCTAAAATTTTAACAGCATATTTTTGAAATGTTCTTTCGATTTATGCACAAAAAAATCGATTTTTTTAGCCATCTATAAGCACCTACAATCCGAAGAGATATCATTATATCATTATAAATTTTTATATTGCAATTTAGGTTATTTGGAGATATCATTGGCTAGTGGATCGTAACAAGCGGCAATGAGGGGCTTGATTATGGTTTTTTTGTTAATCTCTAAAGTGGCGCATATGAGCGCATTTGTCATCCCATACGAAGAGATCATTATACATTTTTATATTGCAATTTAGGTTCTTTGGAGAT
>NC_046664.1:68628825-68641406 GCF_010883055.1 Belonocnema kinseyi
GATCATTATACATTTTTATATTGCAATTTAGGTTCTTTGGAGATATCATCGGCTAGTGGATCGTAACAAGCGGTAATGAGGGGCTTGATTATGGTTTTTTTTGTTAATCTCTAAAGTGGCGCATATGAGCGCATTTGACATCCCATAGGAAGAGATCATTATACATTTTTATATTGCAATTTAGATTGTTTGGAGATATCATCGGATAGTGGATCGTAACAAGCGGTAATGAGGGGGTTGATTATGTTTTTTTTTAAATCTCGAAAGT
This sequence comes from Belonocnema kinseyi, assembly GCF_010883055.1. NCBI lineage: Eukaryota > Metazoa > Arthropoda > Insecta > Hymenoptera > Cynipidae > Belonocnema > Belonocnema kinseyi. The sequence goes on from NC_046664.1 coordinate 68,629,094, forward strand.
AGCAAATATGAGCGCATTGGAAACTCCATGGGAAAGTCACTTCACCAATGCGGATTGAAAATTTTTTATTTTATTGCTCATAATTCGTAAAATTTTTGTACTACCATATCTTGGGCAATTTTCAAAATATTCGAAAAGAAATGTATGACGCATATGAGCGCATTTGATGACGAATGAATTCATGGCCTTTACTTTTTATTGCACATCACTTTCAGGATTCAACACCTGCGTGACACTGACCGGCCCTCCAGAATATGATATCTTTGTTAATAAGCTAGCGAAAAATTTCTTAGTAGTAGCGCATTTGAGTGCATTTGAATTTATGGAAGATAGGTATGATGAATTTGGAAAAATGTTGTTAGTTCAGAAAAATAACGCCAGCTCCCCGCCCCCTCCATTTTGATCACTGAAACGTTTTTAAACCCTTAAAATCCCTTAAAATGTCATATTCAATTACTGTAATCAATTGAAAATTCCTTGCAATCTTTTAAAATTCTCTAAACTTTTTCAAATCCTCTAAAATCTTTTGAAACACCTAGATGGTTTCCTTAAAAAAATTTCAAAATACTTTAGAAATCTTTAAAAAAATAAGTTGTAGGTGTTTCAAAAGATTTTAAAAGTTGCGAGATATAAATAGAAGACCACCTAAGTCTTCCGAAGGCTTCAGATCGGCAATCATCGCACAGCAGAATTCCGAAGTCGAATCGTGCATTTACGGCTTACATACGAACTCACAGTGGTAATCATGCACCTTCTGTTTTGCGGCTCCCAAAGGGTAGGTATGGTGGGGGTAAATTTCATCCACAATCTGGCAGCTCTGCTTCCGTTACCATACTTGTAGCAGAGGGCGGTGCGGTCTGGATCCCGGCACCCTCTGGATTTGTGACCGTAACTCAAGCACTTAAAGCACCGTTCGACTGCAGTCCTCCATTTGAACCTGCCGTACACCCAGCCCACTTTTATGTGGGCAGATTCTAGCAGCTTTTTAGCTTCTGGTTCGTTGATTTGTACTATTGCCAAAAACCTGCTCCATTCTATTTGGTTTCGTTATAAAAACCCTTGCGTCTCCCTTCGTTCCGTCGAGGTCGCGCTTAAGCGCATCTAAGACTTCTTCCTTTGTTGTGACGCAGTCGAGATCCAGTAGTTCGATCGTAACTCTAGACACGAGATTTCTCATGGTGCCCATATCTCCAACTTTCATCTGAAGATCCTCGCTAAAGGCTCTTATGTCCTTCGTGTTTTTCCCGACTTCGAGCAAAAGATCTCCATTGCGGGTTCGGCGAATAGACTTAATATCCGTCTGAATATCTTCAGGTTTCACCTTACTTTTGATATCTCGGAGCACATCAGCATAGTCCTTCCCGTTTCCGGGTTTTATGAGGACTGCTTCCGATCGGTGTCGTCTCTTATCCTTTTGACGGCCTATCTTTTCTCTTTCTGCCATTTCAACAGGTTTGCTGTCTTTTGCATAATTACTTCCTCTTTGTGTGTTTCCTAAAGTTGAGTGTTTCCTAAAGTTGATTGAGTGTTTTTCTTCCTCGTTTCAGTGATTAATGCCCAACTGACCGGTGTTGAATTGTCCCTCTTCCTTTAATCGATCGGCGTAGCTTTCGAGTCCACTTTTCTCTCGCATGTTGTTCTGCGATATAGCAAGAAGGCTATCTTGCGCCTCTTTCTCTATCTCTCGCACTTCTTTGAGTGTTTGAAGAGCAGCTGTCATTTCGACAAGTCCATCTTTTATAGTGGTGCTTACATTCCTCTGTCGTTCCTCTGTCTATCATTTCCTCTTCTCTGTTTTTTCCTTGTTCATTTCTGTATGATTCCCCCCCCCCCCAATCCTAGGGACAGGAACTGACCATCGGGGTTGGAACCCGATCGGAATCAGTGAGGAGATTTCTACTCCCTTGGGCTATGTAGTTTTTTACACGCGTGCAAATGATTGGTTTTAATTCGGGGTTCCTTCGCCTAGCTGGTTTTTGTCCGCCCCGGGTTATTTGATTTCCCCGGTACCAGCCATATCTGGGAAGCGTTCCCCTATCCGCATCCTGGGGAGGCGCTCGATGGAGGACCAGCAACCCCAAAAGGGTTAAATAGTATAATATTATTATAATATGTATAAATTGTGCCATTTAATATTATAAGTCTATGCCCCTGTCCCCATCTAGAAAAAGGCTATAAACCGCTTCTGAGTTCTCAAAACACCCGGAAATGTCAGGGAATTTTTCGTGAGCGTACTTAATTTTTCTTTGAATTAGAATATTAAATTGAATCACACTGATTCTTTATTTATAAAAGTAACCTTATATTACTTGTTACTGTAATAAACTATTTTTCAGGAAAATTGGTTGAAAATTTATCGGTTTTAGTTAAAAATTCAAGTATCTGACTGAAGAAACATATATTTTGTTGAAAAATCTCTCTTTAAAGTTGAATACCATTTTTTGTAATATAAATTTAAATCTTTTTTTGCTTGAAATATCAGCGACTACATTTTTCGTTCAGAATTCACATTTTTAGAATGAAGAACAAATGAATTACTTGGTTAAAAGTTACTTTTCTGTTAAAAATTAATTTTTTTTAAATTGAAGATTTATCATTTTAATTGAAAATTCATCTCATTGGTTGGAAAATGAGCTATTTTGATGAAAATTTTTTTCCTTGGCTGACAATTAATTTTTTTTACTAAAAATGTAACTGCTCCAATTGGAAATTTAACTGGTTTGTTGAAATTAAAAAAAAATTTCATTTTACTGAAAATGTAACTATAAAATTTTTCGTTGAAAAACTCTCTTTTTTAGTGAAATATTCGGTTTTTTTAGAAATAGTCATTTAGTTAAAAATTCACCTCTTTGGTTAAACATTAATTTTTTAATTGAAAATTTAACTAGCGTGAGTGATCCAGTGGTTGAACAGTCACCAGTGAATGTAAGGTAAACTTTGAGGTTAGAAATTTAATGCTTCTTATGCATTTAGAAAACGTTTTTTAACTATGGAAAATATTAATTCGTGATAGGTACTACTTCGCACTAGACAATATATATTTATAAATGTTTACAGGATTTCCATTTGTAGTCACTAGATAAGAGTTATCAATTTTTAAACGAAAAGTTGTATTTTTTGTAAGGTTAAAAGAACTGATAAAAATGTTTTAAAAATAAATATTGCTATAAAAAATTAGGAAAAGTTAACCTAGTTGTGTGTTCAACTTTTGTATTACCTCCTTTCTTTATATCTAAATGTCTTGTGGTTTTTATTGAAATAATTTATTTAAAAAATTTCGCAACGCTTTCTAATATTTTACATTATTTAATTGCTCATTTTGTAATGTACCCATGTAATTTTATACCTAAATTCTAATTCTAATTTGTAGTGATTATAGTGTTCGTTTACTGGTGCTCTACTGTTCATTCATTGGCTCACAGTGTTCATTCACTGGTGTTTTCGTTAATTTTGCACTATTTAATTATTTTTTATAAAGCTTTTTGGTAAAAACAAAATTTGTTTATCGGATCATGAAATTTGAACTCTTAAAAATCTATTTTCAAAAGTTTTGTACGAATAATCAATTATTATAACTATATAACGTGAAATGGACTAGCTCAAATCAGTGTTTTCCTTAAGTGTTCATTCACTGGGTCACTCACCCTATTCAATTTTTGTTGAAAATTTATCCTTTTGAAACGAAAATTCATATATTTTGTTGAAAATTCTTCTTTTTGGCTGAAAATTCTACTATTGCACTTGAAGATTGATCGTTTTAGTTTAAAATACATCTTTCTTGTTTAAAATTTAACTATTCCAGTTGAAGATGCAGTAGCCTTAACTCATAATATTTATATTTTATTAAAATTGTTTTCTAATTGAAAATGTAACTATTTCATGTTTCGTGAAAAATTCATCTTTTTCAGTTAAAAAATCAACTATTTCGTTGAAAATTTAGCTTTTTTAGATAAATATTGAACTATTTTGTTGAAAATGCATGCGTTTTGTTGAAAAATCGTCTTTTTGGGAAGAAAGTTAACTTGCTCGTTTAAAACTGTATCTTTTTGGCTGAAAGTGCGATTATTCCAGTGAAGTATTCATCATATTAGTTAAAAATTCTTTTTCCGGTTGAAAAGCAAACTGCTTGGTTGAAAGTAAAACCAAATTTGTTTTAAAAATAAATCTGTTTTTTTTTTTGTGCGTGGAAAATTATTTTTGTTAACTAAAAATTTACTATAGTATTTTTGATTGAAAACTGATATTTTTTCGTTACAAATTCAGTTGTTTGGTTGAAAATCCAGCTATCCTTTTAAAAAATTGAAATTTTTGCTTGAAAAGTTAGGAATTTTTAAAGGTTTAAATTGAATAACATTAATTTTACCTAAATATGCACTAGATTTTAAGAATAGGAAGATCAAATAAAAATTGACCTTAATCATATTCAAATTCATGGACTTTAGAGACAAATTCAAGAAATGATTAATTATTTTTTTAGTATTATTTAATTATTTGATTAAACTATTTAATATTAATTGAATTCCTGGAGACGTAGAAACTGCAAACAAATTATTTATATAATAAACTCGCGAAACTGTATACCTAATAACTACATATATAATTCCAAGTCGATTATTTTAAAACATGCAAAATATTTGAATGGCTCCATGTTATGAAAAATTATACTAGAAAAAAACTTGAGAAATAATTTTGTTCTTGGTCCTTTTAAAATTTCAATAAAAAAGAGGAAATTTCTACCAAGAAAATTAATTTTTCACCGAAAAAGGCGAACTTTCAACCACGTACATACATTTTTAGTTAAAACAATCATTTCAAATCAAATTAACTTCAACATTTCCAGTATTCGTGTCCATTTAAAATTCCCTGACTTTCCCTCACTTTATGGAATTCCCACTTCTCTGACCTGTAGCAAAACCCTGTTTTCAAGCACACGTGCCATATCTCGCCTTGAAAACTTCAAAATACACATATCGAAATAAAATGAAGATTTTTTAAGACTTTCCGGGGGATTTTAAAGTGAATTTTTAAATTATGGAAAGTATTTTTTTTATTAGGAAAAATACGAATCATTTAACAAATATTTAAAAGATTTATAAGTTTTAAAAAGGTTCAAAAATTTGCAAACAAAATAAGTATTTGTAAAGATTTTGCAACAGCATTTAGAAGCGTTTAAACAATTTTGAAAGGTTTCAAGAGAATACAAATTTTTCTTAAGGCTTATGAAAATATTTCAAATGATTTTTCATTCTAAAGAATTAATTCTAAGAGAAAATTGAAAATTATTTCAAAACATTTTAAATGATTTTATGAAGTTTCGAATAAGAATTACGAATATAATATTTTTTAAAGCAAAATTGAGCAATTTTGTAAGACAAGATTCAATAATATTTTAAAGCTTGTAAATATTACAAAAAAATGTATAACAACATCCAGATTTTGGAAGATTTTAAACTACAAATTTAAATATAGTTTTTAATTTCTTCGGCATTAGCTAGTAATTATTAATTAATTATTGGAGTTATTCCAAAAAACCATTACAAAAAATAATAATTTTAATATTAAATAATTTTTACATGAACTATGTTATCAACGCATGTAATTATAATTTAAATGCCACAATAAAAGTTTTAAAACAAGTTTTTGTAATTTCTCTTAAATAGTTAACCATCAGCTAATTGCTAATACCAAAGACATGATAACTTATATCTAAGAATTTTTTAAACGTTATAAAAAAAATAAAAAAAAGTAACAGCTGTTGTGTTAAGCAAATATGAGCAGATTTACTCGGGACCATATACATTATAAAAATATTATTTTATCTAAATATTAATTAAAATTAAATTAATTACAAATCTTCAAGAACGTCAAAAATTAAAATTTTGAAAAGATAAATTCTTCAAAAAACTTTGAAAGTGAAATTTTCAAGTTATTAGCGTTTGCAAATAAATGTTATAGCTTATTAAAAAATCTGTTGAACACTTTAGCTTTAGCACTTTCTAATTTCCAATTGTAATTTCTAATTGAATAAAACTCGCAAATAATAAAATTCCAGAGATTTTATAATATTACCGAATTCGACATTATGAGAATAATAACATTCCCGACAGAAAATTACCGAATTTAAAAATTCCCTAATATAAGAAATTAATTTATCTTATAAATATTATTTATTTATTGAAAAAAGAATTTTAAAATTATTCTTTCAACTTAAAATAAGAATAATTGAACAAATATATTTCTGGTTGAAATATTGTTTTCAGTTATTTTAAATTTAAACATTAATTTTTAAAATTTGAAACAAAAAAAAAAATTCTATAAAAAATTTGATTATTGTGTTTCTAACAAATAAATAAAATTTATTTAAAATTTTCCAATTCGGGAATGTTATTATTCGGAAATTATATTGTTCGGGAATTGTATTATTTAAGAATTGTATAATATATGGGAATTTTATTTTTCGGGAATTTTATTATTCGGAAATTTTATTATCTGGGAATTGTATTATTTTGGAATTTTCCAATTCAGGAATGTTATTTTTCGGAAATTTTATTATTCGGGAATTTCATTGTTCGTAAATTTTATTATTCAGGAATTGTATAATTTGTGAATTTTATTTTTCGAGAACTTTTCAGTTGGGAAATTTTATCATTCGGAAATTTTATTATTCCAGAAATTTACATTGTCTGGAATTTTGTTTTTCTGGATTTTTATAGCGTTTCATAGAATTTCGTAGAAAATGCATTTTTTCGGCTTGAAAATTCAACAATTTGCTAAAAATAAATTTCAATATAAGAAAACAAATTGGTTTTCTTTCTTCAAAAAAAATGTTTTTTAGTTGAAAATTTAATTATTAACAAATTCGATCTTTTTCGGTAAAAATTCAAATGTTTGGTTGTTATTTGAGAATTCATATTTTTTGTTTGCAAATTCAACTACCTACTGGATTTAAATTTGTTATAAAAAATTAATCTTCTTCGTTGAAAATTCAATTACTTGGTTGCATGTTGAAATTCAACTTTTCCTAGAAATAAAATATTTTTTGGTTAAAATGGAACTGTAAGGTTGGAAATTAATTTTTTTGGAACAGATTTCATTTACTTTATTGAATATTCAAAAATTTGTTTGACAATTTTTTTCTTATTTTACTTAAAAATCTTTTATGATTGAAAATTCAACTTTTAGTATAAATATAATATTTTTGGTTAAAATGCAACTTTTTGGTTGAAAATTAATTTGCTTCGATTAAGGATTCAATATTTTATAAAAAATTCAGCGAATAGGTTAAAATTTGTTTGCTTTTTTGACTAATAAATCTTTTTTTAAATTTTTTAAAAATTAAACGCTTGTTAGAAGTTTAATCTGTGATAGTTAATGTGCAACTTTTTAGTTAAAAATTAATTTCTTTGTTTAGGGATTCAACTATAGTATTAAAAACCCAATAATTTTATTATTAATTGTTTTCCTTTTTGAATGAATAACCTTTTTTTGGTTGAAAAATAAACTATTTTTTTGAAAAGTCCTCTTTCTGGATGAATTGAACAGTTTTTATTTTTAATTAAAGTATAGTCGGCCTACTATATATCAATATTCAAATATTGACAAAAGACAAGCAGACAAAACAAGAATCAAATAAAATTACGAAATGAATTAATTATAAATATAATAAAATAAAATAAAAATTAAATAAGAATGAAGTTGTTAAATAACTAAATTAAATTATAAATCTGGTCAACACTATAACATCATATATCAATTATACTTTGTTAAAAGTTAAGCTAATTTGCTTAAAATTAATCTTGTTTTCGTTTAAACTTCATTATTTTATTTGCAAATTCGTCTTTTTAAGTAGAGAATTAATCTTCTTAGTTGAAAGCACACCTTTTTTGGTTAAAAGCTCAAATATTTTTTTGAAAATTCGTTTTTCGCTAGTAGAAAATTAATTTTTTAAACTGAAAATTGATCCTTTTTAAATGAAAATTTGAGTCTTACATTTTTCATCATGAATTCCTTTTATTGGTTACAAATTCAACTACTTAGTTGAAAGTAAAACTACTTTGTTTAAATTTAAGTTTATTGGCTGAACGTTTGACTATTTTGATGGCAATTATTTTAATTTTTTTTGTTGAAAATTCGTCTTTTTACAGAAAATTAATCTTCTTGGTTGAGAGTGAAACATTTATTTTGTTTAAAAATGCAATATTTTCACTTAAAATATCAGAAGTTGGAAGTGATTCGATTTGAATTTAATATTAGTGCCCCCTATTTTCGTGATAAATCTACTCATTTACCCTGTTTTTTAAGATTCATCTTTCGGGTTTAGTTTCTTGATTAAATCGTTAGCGATATCTTTGTTGTTAGCGATGTCCAATCGAAAATTTCAAAACTTTTCGAATGTCTTGAATTTCTGTTCATTATTCTTCAAAAATGTATCAGAAATTTGTAAAAAAAGGAGAAAAATTGGATAAAAATCTCGGTTTTAGATGTTTTAAGATTAAGGAATTTTCAAATATAAGAAGAAAAAAGGAGATTAGGTAAAAAGGGGCCGGACTGCGACCTCTGAAGGTTCTACCTGAGGTCCTGAAAGTGAATTCTTGAGGTTTTGAAAGCAATTTTCGGGAACTTTCAGAGGAAAATAATATGTCAGGGTTGCAAGAATTTAGTCCGATGAGGAATCAACCGAATTGAATTTAGGATTTAGAAGCTTAACCAGATCACTTTGAGATTTTAGAATGCTTGTAATGACAATAGGTACATGTTGGGCGAACAGAGGATGTTGCTTTATGCGATAAGAGAAGGTACTCTGGGAGTTGTTTGGACTTTAGAGATGCAGATTGCTCAGTTTTCGAATTTCAAATAAATATGTATGTTCCACTTAGGTTTCGTGGCCGCCGAATGACATTTTATTTTGAAAACTTATTATTATTGGCAAGATGCCTAGTCATTTTTCAGAACATATTAATTAAAAAAAAAGTTGTATGAAAAACAGTAGGGTGATCCAAAAATGCATTTCAAATTTTTTTTTCTCGAATTTGCATGAATATCACCCGAACATTTATTCGAATTCACACAAAAATTAATTCAATTAAAATAAAAGAAATTTAGAGACAAGCCCCATGAATTTTAACACGTATCTTCCATAAAAAAAAAACATTTGTTAAATTTTATTCAGAAACGTCAATATTAGCTGAATCGAGTTAAAAATCAACAATTCTCTTTAAAATTAACCATAGAATATGAATAAAATATCACTTTTTAAATATTACCCCCATTTGTCTGTTTCACAGTGTCCCAACAAAATCCCATAAGTGAACAAATGGGTTTTGCGAGTTTTTGGAGCTAATTATAAGTTTTGTGTGCTTTTTTCTGAAAATTGTGTCTCATCCATGTAAAGACGCATGTAAAGACGCAACTAACACACGTAGTTTCAACCATAAGGAATGCAATCCTTATTTTTACATTCTAATCAAGAGAAGGTATTGGATTTGTGTAAAATTTGACCCAACCCGTTTTTAGCAAATGTCCACGTTTTGAGACCCCCTGAATCCGAAAAAAAGGTTTTTATGCAAGTGTCTGTCTCTGCCTATGTGTGTGTGCGTTTCTCTGTAGATTTTTAGTATGTTAGTACGATAACTTTCCAAAGAATTGACAGATTGGATTGGCTTTTGATATACTCTTTTAGTGTCCTAAAATAAAGGTCAAGTTCGTTAGCCAACCATTTTGGGTGACAATTCAAAAAGTGAGCGTATTTTGAAAATTTTTGAGACTACTTTTTTTAAATTCTAAAACTGTCTGTACGGATATTCATAGAACTCAATCAGACGAACAATTTATCCTTTTGACTTTTTTTTAAAAAACCAAAATTTACCGAAGTTATAGCATTTACAATATTTCACACGAAAATCAATTTTTTAGGGTTAAGCCAAATAACGCATGATATGAAAAAAAGTCAAGACAAGGAAAATATTTCTTTTTCAATGCCCTACAAGATTGTTTGAATACCTTTTTGATTTAAAAAAAATTGAAAATTCAAATTTTGACAGAATAAAAAAGAATGAAAAAAAAATTACATTTTGCGGTTAAAATATGCAAAATAGGTAAAAAGATGACCGAACAAAAATTGTGCATTTCAAAAAGATCTACAAATTTATTATAGATAACTTTTTGATAACATGTGTATTTTCTGTTTCAATCGTGAAATACGATATTAAAAATAAAAAATCAGCCCGCTGCGTGGGCACATTCTCATCACAATTTATGTTTTGAATTTCTTTTTCATCTAATGTGTGGGTTTATAAAAATTTACTGTTCTTAAATATTCTTAATGCTATTTCTCACAAAAAAACCAAAAACAGAAGTATCAAAACATTATTCATGGCAAATTAATGAATTTTTACATTCTCATCAAGAGAAGGTATTAGATTTGTGTAAAATTTGACCCACCCCGTTTTTCTCAAATGTCCACGTTTTGAGACACCCTGAATCCAAAAAACAGGTTTTTACGAATGTGTCTGGCTGTGTGTGAGTGTGTCTGTAGATTTTTAGTTTGTCAGCACGATAAGTTTCGAAAGAATTGAGAGATTGGATTGGCCTTTAATATACTCTTTTAGTGTCCAAAAATAAAGGTAAAGTTTGTTAGCCAGACATTTTGGGTGAAAATTCAAAAAGTGAGCGTATTTTGAAAATGTTTGAGACCACTTTTTTTTAATTTAAAAATTGTCTGTCCGGATATTCATATTATTTAATCAGACGAACAATTTATCCTGATGACTTTCTTTTATAAAACCAAAATTTATCACAGTATTAGCATTTACAAAATTTCAAAAAACACACGAAAATCAACATTTTAAGCCAAATAACGCATGATATAAAAAAAGTCAAGAGAACAAAAATCTTTCTTTTCCAAGGCTCCACAAGATTGTTCAAACACCTTTTTGATTTTTCTTAAAAAGTTGAAAATTCAAAATTTTATCGTACCAACAATTTTTGAAACCACTTTTTTCTGGATTTAAAATTTCTATGTACAATTATTCATAGTACTCAGAAACTCAAACAATTTATCCCTATGACTTTTTTCTGTAAAAACAAAAGTATCAGAGTTAGAGCATTAAAACAAAAAAAAACAAAAAAAAATGAACATTTTAAGCCAAACAACGCACGATATGAAAAAAAGACACAAAGAGAAAAATGTTGGTTTTTGAAAGCCCTACAAGCTTATGATAATAACTTTTTTAATTTGGTCAAATAGTTAAAAATTCCAAATTTGAATTTACCAAAAATAATGAAAAATTCGAAAATTCGATTTTTTGGTCAAACTATGCAAGATACGAAAAAAATGAATAAGCTAAAATTGCGCGCCCTGGAAAGGCCTACAAATTTATAATAAATCATTTTTCGATACGATGCGTAGATTTTGTTTTAAGTCGTAAGAAAAGCATTAAAAATAAAAAAATAAATTTTTTTTGGACTAGCAACACAAGCTACGGAAAAAAATGAGACAAAACTTGTTCATCCAAAAAAGAGCTATCATTTTTGATAGGACATGTAGTTTTTGCTTTAGACGTAAAAATTCAAATTCAAAATAAGAATATTAAATTTTTTGTGAAAATGACACAACGCATAAACTAAAATTAACAGACAAAAAATGTTCGCCTGAAAAATTCTATTAATTTATTATTAATTATTTTTAGATAGAACGAGTAGATTTTTGTTTAATTGTAAAGAATAAGATTAAAAATAAAAAAATTAAGTTTTTGGAAAAAGGACAGAAAAGACGAAAGAGGACACAGGATGCTATATAGGACCATATATATATATATATTTTGTTGATTGAAATAAAATATGATTAAATTATTAAAAAATTGACAAAATCTGACAAACACTCCTCCGTCTTCACATATTTTTATTGACATTTTATTATCAACTATACGAGTTACCACATGGTACTCGACTAACCATTATTCACACGGAGAAAAATGTTTGGTAGCTCTCACCCTAGCAAGGGTGAGATTTACTAAACGGAGTAGTATATAATGGACAGACTAAGCTAGCGGTTGAATTTATGAGTCGGAATTGAATTTAAATGATGATTCATTCTCAAAAAAAATTTGTTTGGAGAACGTTGTCGATTTAGAAAAGTGATTCGATCATTCTTGAATAGGCGCATGGCGCCTAACTGCAGGCCAATACTGTAGTTAAAGCGGACAACATGGAAGGAAATCAATCTGGAGCCCCGGACCCTAAAAAGCAGAAAACTGGACTCCACTCATCATTGGGCAAACCCAACCAAAGCTCAACAAGCACCAATGTGCCCGTA
>NC_046664.1:68641506-68642885 GCF_010883055.1 Belonocnema kinseyi
CTAATGGTCTAGCATTTAGTAACGAAGATAGGGTCGAAGAATTAGCTGAAAATTTTGAAAAAGTTCACCACCTGACTGAAAACATGGGGGATGATGAGACTGTTGGGATCATTTACAGAGCCGTCAATAGAATTAAGGAAAAAACTGTTAATGCCGTACATGTCACAGAAGTCACGCCTTCTGAGATCAAAAAAGCAGCTCTCAGAACAAAATCTAAAAAAGCACCGGGACTAGATAACATACAAAACATTGTTTTAAAAAACCTACCTAAAAAGGCTTTTGTCCAACTGATGCACATTTTTAATGCTTGTCTCATCTTATCATATTTCCCCTCATGCTGGATAAAGGCAAACATTTTACCCATACACAAAACTGGCAAAAATAAACTTTTCCACCAAAGTTATAGACCTATAAGCCTTCTGCCTACACTGAGTAAAATTTTTGAAAAAATTATCTTGACTAGAATTAAGAGTTTTTAGTCCATACACAAATATTTAATTCCTGAGCAATTTGGATTTGTTGAGGGTAAAAGCACAGTTCAACAATTATTCAGAGTAACAAATTACATAAGTACAAATTCTAACCTCAATAAACCCACAGCTCTAGTAATGCTAGATTTAGAAAAGACTTTTGATACGGTCTGGCCTGAGGGTCTTATTTACAAAATCTCAAACTTAAACTTTCCAGTTTATATCCTAAAAATTTTAATAAGTTATTTGAAAAATAGATCTTTTGTGGTAACTGCAAATTCTGTAACTTCGAGTGAAAGGAAAATAAATGCAGGGGTGCCTCAGGGTTCCATAATAGGCCCGGTGCTTTTTATTTACTATACTAACGATGTACCGAGAACTGAAGTAGTTAAATTATCTATGTTTGCGGATGATACTGCGCTGTATGTATCATCTTGGAGAATTAGTTTAGCTATCGAAAAGATTAAAATTTATCTTGACATCCTTATTGAGTATTTTAGTATGTGGAAATTAAAAATAAATGTTGAAAAGACTGAATTTATTATTTTTAAGCATAAGAAAAGGAAAGAGTTCATCCCAGATTTGTACATGAAAGGAACGAAAATATTACCAAATACTAGCGGTGTTTATCTAGGTTTAACAATTAGCTCTAAGTTGAAATATAAAGAACATATAGAGAAAATCAAAAAGAAAGCCATACAAATGATAGGATTTCTAAGTTGTCTCATAGGAAGAAAAAGTAAATTAGCTATAAAAAATAAACTGATATTATACAAAGCAATTGTTAGGCCACTATTAACATATGCAGCACCTATCTGGTCTGGAACTTATCATTCTTATTTAAATATACTTCAGCGAATACAAAATAAATGTCTACGAATTATTGTAAACGCAAATCCTAGAGATGGA
>NC_046664.1:68642985-68645182 GCF_010883055.1 Belonocnema kinseyi
TATGCTATGAAACTTATATTTAAAATAAGATACATTTTGGAAACAATTACGCATACTTATTATATAAAAATATACACAGATATATTTACAATTACTACAATGCATGCCTGAGTGACAAAACATCTCGTCCGTCGTTTAGGCAATGATGTATCGCTAAATACGGAGATACCAAATTCTTAGCCAAACAACATGTCTTTTCAAAAGAGTTAATTACTTCATATGCATGTAACTCTTCAATAAAAGATTTTGCTATGATTTTCTTGCAGGCAAAAAGAACTCATTCCTCTTCATTGGCAAAAATATTAAAAAATTTTCCAAATTCTACGAAGCCTTCCAAAACAGGATTCTATATAAAAGAAAAAACGCTGTATGACTTACAGGAAATTAACTGTGATGAAATTTAAAAACATGCGCGAATCCTTGGATGTAAACATTTTAGATAATGACCTAATCCATTTCAAATATCTCGGGGGAAAAATATGTTTATTTTAAAGCAAATTAGACGATAATTATTTTTGAAATTTGTGAAAAAAGGCACAGGAAGTTGTGCGTATTTGAATTTTTTGTTTCCATTTAGTAACTTTTACTTTAAAACACATATGGGGCATTATTCCTCAACTGCCCCAGCTCAAAAAGACATGTTTTTCGATTGTCTCTAAACTCTGGGAATATGTTCGCCTACCCAACAGTAGTTAATCCACAAACTTATAGACCAGGATTACCAACCCTCCCCAAATGAGGGGGGGTTGAATTTTCAACCCCAATGCCTGCAGGGGTAGTTTCAAACGCCTGTAACTTCCTTTCCAATTACGCGATTTAAAATTTTTATGAGGGTTTTGGAAAGTTCTTTTTACACGCTTTCATCCTATTTTATTATTTATAACAAAAAAAATGGTTTAAATAATTTTTTCAATAAATAAATTGTTTATTTAACTTTTTTCACAATTTAGGCATCTACAATTTTTTTTAAATAGTCTCGAAAGAAAGCTTGACTTTTTTACTATGAAAAATGTCTAATAAGAAAATGGACAAATTGAAATTCATTGAGTTACAGAGCCGGTTGTAGAGGGAGTCCTCGCGCTCGCACTCGGGCGTTATGCGGCAGCATACCGCGGAACAGTTTTCAAGTATGCCATTTTTTTGTATTACTCACATTGATCCAAAATTGCATGAAGTCATCGGAGAAAACTATTCAGTAATGTTAACCACTAAGTTTGAAGAAGTTAAAAATTTGTAAAGTTATTATGAAAAAATATTAAGTAAAAAGCACTTTTTTAAAAATGAACAGTATTTTTCTGAAGATAAATGATTTCTCACTATTATAATTTATTATCCGACAATAATTGCTTATTGCACTTGCAATTTTTTAAAACAAATACATGATTCAACCAACTTCTTACGTATAAAGTGTTTGAGTAAATAAAGTACTAACGGATTAGTAATTAACGCCTGTCGTCAGTTGAACATTTCTTGATTATGTTCGATTTTGCAGAAAACTATGCTTACGTGTTTCAAAATGCGATCCAATCTTCTCATTGGAATAATGATCAAACGTCCATTTTTACAGTAGTTATTTACTATAAAGAGAAGAACGAATTGAAGCATGGGAGCATAGCTATTATTTCAGACAACTTGCACCATGACACGGTTGCTGTGCATTTATACCAAAGGTTAATTGTTGACTATCTTAAGAAGCGTTTCAATCCTAAGAAATTTCATTATGTCACAGATGGAGCACCACAGCATTTTAAGAACAAATACAACTTTGCGAACCTTCTGTGCCATGAAAAAGATTTTGGCATCCCGGCAGACTGGACTTTCCATCCAACTGCCCATGGAAAAGGACCATGCGATGGAATCGGAGGTAATCTGAAGCGTCTTGCTGTAAAAATGGACGCCTGATCATTATTCCAATGAGAAGATTGGATCGCATTTTGAAACACGTAAGCAGAGTTTTCTGCAAAATCGAATATAATCAAGAAATGTTCAACTGACGACAGGCGTTAATTACTAATCCGTTAGTACTTTATTTACTCAAACACTTTATACGCAAGAAGTTGGTTGAATCATGTATTTGTTTTAAAAAATTGCAAGAGCAATAAGCAATTATTGTCGGATAATAAATTATAATAGTGAGAAATCATTTATCTTCAGAAAAATACTGTTCATTTTTAAAAAAGTGCTTTTTACTTAATAT
>NC_046664.1:68645282-68646511 GCF_010883055.1 Belonocnema kinseyi
TAACTTTTCAACCTAAAATATAAATCTTGAACAAAAAAAGTGATTTCTTAACAAAGCGATTCAACCAAACGTTTTAAACAAATAAGTTGAATTATCAAGCAACGAAGAACGATTTTTAACCAAAAAGTGGTTTTTTCATACAACAAAGGAAATTTATTCTATAACAGATGAAGTCTTAAATCAAAAAGATAAATTTTCCCAAAAATAGTTAATTTTCTATTGTAACAGATTTTAGTCCAGTTTTGACGATCAAACTATGAATTTTTTAACAAGAAATAATTTCCTATCCGAAAAATTTATTTTCAATCCAAAAAGGCGAATTTTTAACCAAAAAGGATGACTTTTTAAGAAAATTGTTGAATTCTCTAGGAAATAGTTGCATTTCTTCTAAAAAAATATGAAATTTATCGTAAAGCAGAAGAATTTTTTATTACAAAAAGAGTTGAGTTTTCATCCAAAAAAGATTCCAGTTAACTCAGTAACATCCAAAATTGAATTTTCGTAACAAAAAAGAGTTTTTACAAAAAAAATTGAATTTTCTATCCAAAAAGACGAATTTTTTTTAACCAAATAGGATGCATTTTTAACAAAATAGTTAAATTCTCTACCAAATAGTTGCATTTTTATCCAAAAAATATTAAATTTTGTACTAAAACATATGATATTGTAATAAGAATGTCAAATTTTTTTATAACTGGAACTTTCATTCAGAAAATATTTCAGTTCATTTTTTAACACCAAAATATAAATTTTAAACAAAAAGTAAATTTTCTACAATATAGTTAAGGTTTCAAGAAAATAGTATAATAGCTTACAGGGTGGCCGCTCGATCGGGAAACCGGGAAACGACTAGGAATGTTCTGAGACCGGAAAAAACCGGGAAATGACAGTAATTTTTGTTGTTGACCAGAAATTTTACAAATTCGTAGAAGAAAAATCTGTCCACGTTCCATTTCGACAGTTTTGAAATAATTAGTGGGATTATTACGTTGTTCAATTCAGCTATTATTTAGCTTACGATGCGTAATTCACAATTTTTTTACTTTAAAAATTTTCCATTTAAATTTTTTATTTCTGAACTTACATTTTTAATTTTAAGAATTTTTAAATGCTTTCTTAAAGACTTAAAGAAATAAAAAATAAAAGCCTTTGATGTTGAAATGATTTGACAACACGATTTTAAACCAGTTCAAAATTTAAGAATTTTCAGATTTTAACGTTAAAACTTA
>NC_046664.1:68646611-68655688 GCF_010883055.1 Belonocnema kinseyi
GAACTCGATCACGCAAAAAACTCCACACAACGTTAGGAACACTATATACTTCGAAGCTTACGGTAATATGTTTGCACTACACACGCGTCCAACCAACACAAGTAGGCACTGTCCATAGAAAGAGCTGGGGGAAGAGGGAGGGGATGAAACTGAGTAGTTCCTTTTACTAAACGGCGAGGTAGAGTAGTTGTATTTAATAAACGATGATGCAGAGAAGTTGCTTTTACTATGCAGGTAGTCAAGGCCCGTACTACGCTGTTCAGTAAAAGCAACCGAATGAAACTAAACAGCGTGTAGTAGATTTTAACCATCACGTAGTTACTATTACGATACTTTAGCTTACTAAACGGAAATAGTAGCATATACTACAACAGTTCTATCCGTGCAACGTATGTATAATTAGGTTACAAGATTAAGAAAAACTGACTTGCGCTGGGCCAAAGTGCCACATATATGTATATAGCCGAAATTAGTAGTGGAGAAGTCCAAGAGGTCAACCATTACAATAGCTCATTTTGAATTTTTTCCACATAAATAGGCCTAGGAAAATGAGATTTTTCATTGAAAAAATAGGGGTTGCATCCCTTATGATCCGAACTGTGCAGGTTTTCCCTATATTTAAATGATAAGTTAAATAAAATTTTTTCGTAGTAAATTATCAATTACAACCTGAAATATATTGGAAAATTTTCTTTGGGGGTTGATTTTTCCATTTTGAGAGTGGTTTGAAAAATTATCTCGGACTGATCAACTTTATTTTTGTATGCTATCGACGAAAATACATTTTTTAATATTGGTAAGTCTATTTTGAATTTGTTCTTTATGAAAATGTCCTAAAAAGGCATGGAAAAGTTAGATTTTTCAATTTAAAAAAACAGCCCGCTACGCGGGCACATTCTCATGACGCGCGGCTCGCTTCGCTCGCAAGTTTGAGCGCGCCTGGGTCGCACGAATGTTGATTCTCGCGCTTCGCGCTCGATTGTACATTTATATCGCGCTTCGCGCTCGATTGTGTATTTATCTCGCGCTACGCGCTCGGTCATTATATTTCTCCCGCATTCGTGGACACACCTTTTAAAATCAAAGGTCAACGGACTGACAACTATAATTTTGTGATTTTGAACTCTCTTTTGTTAAAGCGCTTTCGGCTTTAACGAGCACATTCTAATCACGTATCTCGTACTTCGCACTCGATTGGTCCAAAGTGTCAACTTTTCTACATTATACACAACACTTTTATGTTAAATATGATACATTTCTTATGTAACTCTGCCTGGGATTGCTTATTCAAAAATTTGAAAATAAAGAGCAAATTGTATTTATCATGATTATTTTTATATTTGCTTCTTATTTTGCTTTAAATTGTATTCTAAGCTGCGCTTAATCATGTATCATTTCAATAAATTTCTATCATTGCAATTCACAGTATGGCCGGAGTGGTAGGAGGAGTCAGGATATGGTCACTCGCATATTCAGATGACATAGTGCTGTTGAAAAAGTGCAAAGAGGCTTTAAAGGAGATGATGAAGAGGTTGGGACGTTACTTGGACAAGAATAGGTTAGAGTTAAATGCGGACAAGTCGAAGGTTATGGTGTTCAGGAAAGGAGGTGGGGGAGTTGGGGGAGATGGGGGAGGGGAGTGAAAGTGGAAGGGAAAAGCGGTACAGGAGGTGAAAGAGTTTGTGTACCTGCGCTTCCTGTTTCGAAGAAATGGGGGAGTGGATGATCATATAAAAGAGAGAATAAGAAGGGCAAATGTGGTGATGAGACAGGTGTGGGGGCTGGGGAAGAGATTGTTTTCAGATGATTTTGAAAGGAGAATGAAATTGTTTGATTCGCTAGTGATGAGTGTCTTATTTTACGGAGTGGAGGTGTGGGGTTGGAAGGTTAGTGAGGAGGTAAACAGGGTACAGGAGAGGTATGTAAAGTGGATACTGGGGTTGGCAAGGAATACGCCGAACTATATTGTCAGGAGGGAGACAGCAAGAACGAGTTTAGAGATTATATCAGGGAGACGAGCGTGTAAATATGAGGAGAAATTTTTGGAAGAGGGGGGGAAGTCAATTTGTTAGGAAGTGTTGGTGGGAGAAGGAGAAGAGACGTAGTGGTGCAAAGATGGAGGTGGAAAGGGAAATATATTTTAGAACGAATGGATTGCAGATGAATGAAGTTAGCAGAATGCACGAGAAAGGAAGGAAGGTATATGAGTTGGTTCAAAAGAATGGCATGGAGAAAAAAAGGAGAGAATAAGAGAGTCAAGGTATAACGGAAACTATGCGTGGATTATGTAAAGGAAGAGAGAGCCATTTTTGTGTAAGAAGGGAGAGCAAGGAAGTCAGGAACTTATAGCGAGAATGAGGTGCGGTTGCATGGAGAATTATAATAGGTTCTGGATTTCTAGAGAGAAGAGAATGTATGAATTGTGCAGGAAGGGGGATACAAAATTGGAGCATTGGTTGGAGGAATGTGAAGAGGTGGAAAGGAGGGGGATAAGCATGGAGGTATTTTTGCATGAAAGGGGTGACAAAAGGGCAGTAGCATAAGTGAAGTGGGTGTTGGGTAAGATAGAGAAGAAGAGAAGGAAGGAGGAAGAGGAATGGAGAAGGAAAGATTTGTAAATAGGAGAGGAAGTAGGTGTAAGAAAACGGTAAATATTGCAAATAGTAGTTAAGTATTAGGTGTTAGCCGCGGAGACAGAGGCTGGCAATGCGAGGAATAGCGACAAAAGAGCGAAATGCGGGCGAGGCGAGGCGCAGCGAGGAAGGTTAGGCTATAGGAGCGAGCGGATTAGTTATAAGGTGTGGATGGATAGAAAATTCTGTAGAAAAATTGAAGTGTAAGGTAGTCAATCTTTTAAGGCCAGCAGGCCGAAAAATAAACGTTTATCTATATAAGTCCGAAAGGACGTACAAAGGTTAACATTTCCGCAAAAATTACTTTTTTATTTATTGCTTTTTTTAAATAATAATAATATTATATAATAATATTTAATAAACAATTTCAAAATCAACCTTTAAATTGAAATAATTTCTAATTATAAATGCTTGAAATTAAAATTGTTTAAATTAGGGATTTTGTAAATTAGTCGATTTTGCCCCCGGCCCCACAACTTTCACGCACGGGGAGAATCGCGGGTTTAAGCTAGTTTTAATTAAAACATTTCAAAGGATGTATTTTTGTGTGGGTTTCAAACATATTTCCGGGCGATATGCATGAAAATTTGAGACTAAAAGATTCGGACCACTCTTATGAACAGGATGACTAGTAAAATCTGGTAAAAAAATTTCCTGACAATTCCAGATTTTTTTTAGGTATCACAATTTTTTTGCGTGTCTAATTTTTCTTAGTATAGAGCCATTGAAATATTTCGCATTTTTAAAACAATTGAATACAGTTTCGCGAGTTTATTATAAACAAGGTTTTTTTCAATTTCCAAGGATTCAATTCATATGTTTAAATTAGAAAGCTTTAATGAATTATATTACAAGATAATCGTAAATATATTAGCACCATAGATCAACTAAATAATTAAAAAATACTCAAAACATAATTAATCACTTCTTGAATTTGTTTCTAAAGTCCATGAATTTGAATAATAATTCAAACAAGTATTTACTTTGTCTTCGTATACTTAAAATTCAGTACATAATTAGGTAAATGTAATGTTGTTATTACAATAAACTCAATTTAAACTGCTTCAAATTCCTGCCTTTTCAATTAAAAATATTAAATTATCAACAAGATAGATGAATTTTTAACCAAACAGTTAAACTTTCAGCCAAAGTGATGAATTTTCAACTGAAACGAGATATATTAAAATATATTACAGAAAATCTTGATGAAGCAAAGTAATGAATAGAGGAGATTATTAAATTCTTATTAAATATATATTGCATACATTATCTTTTAAAAATAAATTTGTTTCAAATGATCAAATGGTTCAAAATCTTAAAAATAGTCAGTTTTTGAATTAATTAATGAAAATTATTTAAATAGTTAATAATTATTGTAAATTTACAAAGTATCCTAGGAAAAAGTGATTCAAAATACATTCTTGGTTGATTCCGTAAACAAATTGAGTCTATTCTTCGAAAAATTGGTCAAACTCTTAATTAAATAATTAATAATTCTTGCCAATTTAACAAATAACTTAGAAAAGTGTCATCGCAAAGGTAAAATTAGTTAACTCCGTAAACAAATTGTGTTTATTAATTGAAAAATACCTAAACTCAGAATATGTTTATGAAACTTGTTTTAATGATTAATTATTACTATAAATTTACAAACTATCATAGGAAATTCGCATCGAAAGACATTCTTAGTTCACTCCGTAAAAAAAAATGAGCCTATTATTTTAAAAATAGCTAAACTCTCAATTTGCGTATAACACCTTTTAAAATAATTAATAATACTTGGGACTTCACAAAGTAACGCAGTAAAAAGTCAACTGAAAGATATTCTTAGTTCGATCCGTAGAAAAAATTGTGTCTCTTCAAGCTCTTCATTCAACAATAGCCAAGCTTTAAATATCTTTCTAAACATTGTTTAAATAATTGATAATTGTAAATTTTCAAAGCATCATAGGAAAAACATAGAAAAGATATTCTTAGTTAATTCTGTAAAAAATTGAGCTTATTCCTGAAAAATACCAAAATTTTAATTTTCTAATCTAAATTGTTTAACTAATGAATAGTTCTTGTAAATTTACAAAGCAACATAGAAGCGAGTCGTCGGATAAACATTGTAACTAGACTCCGGAAACAAATTGGCTCGTTGAAAAAAGGCCAAACTCTTATTTTTTAATCTCAATTGTTTAAATAATTTATAGTTCTTCCAAATTTACAAAGCAACATAGAAAAGAGTCATCGGATAAACGTTGTTAGTAGACTCCATAAACAAATTGGCTCGTAGAAAAAAAGCCAAACTCTTAATTTTTTAATCAAAATAGTGTAAATAATTATTATTCTCGTAAATTTGCAAAGCATCATAGAAAAAAATCATTGGGAAGATATTTTTAGTTAATTCTGTAGAAAAATTGAAATTATTCGTAGCACAAAGACAAACTCTTAATTTTTAAATCTAAATTGTTTAAATAACTAATAGTTCTTGTAAATTTACAAAGTAGCATAAAAAAGAGTCATCGGATAAACATTGCTAATTGATTCCGTAAACAAATTGACTCGAATAAAAAAACCAAACTCTTAATATTTTAATCTAAATTATTTAAATAGTAAATAGTTCTTGTAAATGTACAAAGCATCATAGAAAAGTGTCATCGGAAGTGTCATCGAAAGTGCCATTGACCTGTTCTTGTAAATTTACAAAGCAACATAATAAATATTCATCGGATAAACATTGCTAATTGACTCCGTAAATAAATTGACTCGTAGAAAAAAAAACCAAACTCTTAATATTTTAATGGAAATTATTTAAACAGTAAATAGTTCTTGTAAATTTACAAAGCAACATAGAAAAGTGTCATCGAATGAACATTCTTAGTTGACTTCAAAAACAACTTGACTCGTGGGATAAAAGCCAAACTCTTAATATTTAAATCGAAATAGTTTAAGTTATTAACATTCTTGTAAATTTATAAAACATCAATTAAAAAAATTATCGGAAAGATATTTTTAGTTAATTCTGTACAAAATTTGAGATTATTCGTACAAAAAAGATCAAACCCCAAACCAACTGATGAATCTTCAACTTTAATTATGCATCTTTAAGTTTTAAAGAAAAAAGATTAATTTTATACCAAAAAGATTCATTTCTACCAAAAAGGATGAATTTAAAAAAAAAGCGTTGTTTTTCAACCAAAAACTAATGTGCAATCAAAGTGATGGATTTTTGACTGAAATGATGGAATATTTAACGAGTATTTTTAGCTTAAAAAAACTAATTTGCGGCAACAAACATTTTTATTTTTTAATAAAAAACAGCTAAAGCAATTATTTCTTCTAGACATATTTTTCTCATTAAGAAAAAGTGTTGATTATTTAAACAACACCACAACCCGTGTAGAAATTATGACCGGATTCGGGCCGGATTTCGGCTGGGTTGCCCTGATTGTATCCGGAATCTGGTCAGGCTGCCTGGTCGGATTCTGGTTAGTTTCGACACGCTACGCTGGTCGGATCCCGGCCGGGTATACCCAGTCGGCTCCCGGCCGGGTTACCCGGCTGGATCCCGTATACAAATAGGGTAACCCGGTCGGGATCCGACCGGTTTTTGATTGGGCTCCTCGATCGCATTTTACTGGAGCCTTTTTACCACAGCGAACATATTTTACCAACTGGTAGAAATAAGAGTATTTGTCAGCACTTATTTCCACCTCTAAAAAGATGTTGGAATTTCAGTTTAAGAACTGCATTCATAATAATAAATATATTAACTACAAACATTGATTCAATGTAAGTACTAAAATAGAGGTTATGATTCTTAAGTTTCTGTAAGAAATTGCAATGTAAGAAATTAAAGTTAAATTGCATAAAAAATTTACCCTAAGCGTAACTTAGTGTGCATAGGTTTTTTTACAAGAGATAAAATAAATTTCAGGGGTTTCACGTGATATCACAATCTATGAACCCGGTTTAGAAAATTGATTTAACATGAACGTTGAAGAATATTAATAATGCTTACTTATTAACAAAATAATTCACTTACCTTTATAAATAATCCACTTGCTCCAGAAAATTGGATACAATTTTGTTAAATTTAACAAATATCTTACCGGATATTTTGGCGCCAACCGACGTTTTACTGCGCTTTTAGCATTAAAGACTCCGGAAGTCGCCGAATCGTCATTACGTGCAAGCAGGATAACGTAATTCAAAACCTCGTTCGGGAAAAGTTATTTTTTTTCTTATTACGTTTTTTGGTTATTCAAGATAATATATAAAAACATTAAAAATAAGAAAAAATCGTATCACAAAAAAAGTATAATTTCATTGGGAAATTATATTTGAAAATAAAAAAGAAGTTGGTCAACGATTTCGAAGTCACGGCAAGTCTGGAAACCGCAGAACCAAAAGTGGGAGGACATATAATTAAAATTAGTTTAATTTTTCTTTTATAATTGATAAAAAAACACCCAAAGCAAAAAAAATTGGTCATTTATAAAAATTGTTCAAATAATTAATATTTTTTATCAATTTAAAGAAAATTACAGCTAGGAGTTACTGACAATACGTTTTTAGTTGGTTCCGCAAAAAATCTGACCTATTCGTGGAATAATATTGAAAATGTGAATTTTTAATAATTATTGTTTAAATAATACATTTTTGTTGTTAATTTTTAAAAAATGACAGGAAAGAGACATTTTGGGTTAATTTTGCAAAAAAAATTGAGTCTATTAGTTGACATACGAAAACTGTGTATCTGTTTATAGTAACCTATTCATAACTAATAATAATTAAGTAAGAATTCTTTTTACGAAAAATGGCTTTTGTTTATTCATTTTTTTAAAATATCATAGGAAACTTTTTTTCTTAATCTTACTGAAAATTATAATTAGACAGTTATTACACTGTATTAGGATATTTTTTAGTCAATATGAAGATCTTAAAAAAGGTATATCTGAAAAGTTAGGAAAAAAAATATTGTTGATTTTTTTCTAAAATAGAAAATTCTTATCTAGTCAGAGTAAATTTTCTGCGCCGACTTATTATATTTGTAAGCCCTACTTTAATTGAAAAAAACACACCAAAATCCACTGAAAATTTGCTTTTTAATAGACTTTTTGTCAACTTTTGACTACATGAAGTGTTTTTCGACACACTGTGTTTCCCTGCAAAATATGGGAATAAAATTAAAGTTTCGAGCATAGTGGTCTAGGAAATGAAATTTCTTGATTTTTTATATTTTAGGATGACATAGAAAATTTTGATCTTTTATTGCACAATTAAATCTCAATACCTTCAATTTGATTTTGACCTAGTAAAATTGATTTTTTATTGCACATTTACATCCGAAGACCTTCAGTTTGAGCCAACTTCGGAAAAAGTTGGACTAACAAAAAGCTTCACGCATGGACATCTTAAAAAGGAAAAGTCTTCACTTTTCTTATTCTTCAATTTTTTATGACTAAAAGAATCATGATGACGTAGCAAATTTGATTTTTATTGAATCATTAGGATCATAAGCAACACCATCCGATATTGGTGTACATGAATGAATAATATGTATTCTATAACTTTACTGAATTATTGAGCAAGATATTGTCAAAACATCTTTGGAAATACCGCGATTACAGCAATCACACATATAAATCACCTAACATTATGCTATTAGAGAGAGCATCTGATAAGTCCGCAATTCTTGGAATTTTCTTTCCTATTGCGAAAACTTTCTGGAAATACCGATTGTCGTAATTTCTGGCCGACTCAATCATAATAGATGATTAATTGTTGCCAGAAAAGGAGGTAATTAATTAAAATAGCTCATATTCTTATTTTAAAGTCAGCCTAACCAATGTGTAGCAATCTATATATTTCGGCGTGCTAAGTTCGAAAACGATATTGATTTTTCCGAAAAACCTTGCATTTTTTCCTAACTAATTTTTAAAAAATAATTGCTTTAAAAAAACAAATTGTTATATTTTTCGCGAAAATTAAATAAAATCACATAGAAAACGTATCGTGCCATTTTTTCCTAAGAACAATGGTGTTCGAGCACCAAGCAGCTGCTTGGTACAAAATCAAAACTCCGCATGTGCTGTACGTACAGGCTCAAGTTGTGATGTGTCGAGTCGGACAAAGATGTCCAAGCAAAGAAATGGTCAAGCGACTACGGTTAAATTCGGCATGCCATACATGGCGTTTGCGGATTTCTATTGTTGTATCGAGGGCCGAACGCTCGATAACTTTACAGTCAAACACTCCGCAAGTAACTTTGCGTACTTTTTAGCTGGGATTTGATTCCAGAAAAATCCGCAAGTACATTTTGTAATAGAAATTGTTTAAAAAATCAATTTTTTGTTTCAAAATCAAAAAGAGCACTTGCGTTTGACCAAAAAGGGGCACTTTGATTAATGTAAATGTGTTGATATACTAAAGTTCTCAGCGCAAATGTTTTTTCTT
>NC_046664.1:68655788-68659410 GCF_010883055.1 Belonocnema kinseyi
AGGCGAACCAGCTCCAAAGAAGGCAAAGACCGTAAAGTCAGCTGGTAAGGTTATGGCTACAGTTTTTTGGGATGCACGTGGAATTATACTTATTGACTATTTATCAATGAATAACAATTTTTAATCAAAAGTGCGTTAAAGATGAAAAAAGGAGAATAAAAAACATTATACGAAAATCAATATAGGAATAAATAATATTAAAATCTTGAAAGAATTAATGGAAAAAATAGAGAAATTACAAAGCACTTATTTCGTATCAATTTATGAAAACGTACTCCTTACCAATAAGATTAATTTTTACCAAAAAATACGTATTTTGTACAAAAAACGTGAATCTTCAACTAAAAAATAGATATTTTCAACAAACAAAAATGAATAGTTAAATTTTCAGTTCGAAAAAAATAATATTCGACCAAAAAAAGGAAGAAGAATAATTGCATTTTCAAACAAAAGATGAATATTTACCAAGAAGATTAATTTCTACCAGAAAATACGATTTTTCAAAAAAAATAATTAATTTTTTCAAAAAACAATTGAGTTTTAAAATAAAAAATACAAATCTTCAACTAAATAGTTTAATCTTTTGAACTGAAAAAGATTAATTTTCAAACAAAAATGGAAGTATTAAATTTTCAGTTAAAAAATTAATTTTCAACCAAAACTGGGTTATTTTCAACTAAAATTAAGAATCTTTAACTGGAATAGCTGAATTTTAAACCAAAAGATGATTTTACACTTAAAATTAATATATCTTTAAAAAGAATAAATGTATTTTTATACAAAAAGATGAATTACCAGTCACGGAGATTAATTTTTACAAAAAATGACCAATTTTCAACCAAAAATTAATATTTTCGTAGCAAAAAATGAATAGTTACATTTTTAGTTCAACAAATTAATTTTTAACAACAGAAGAATGCATTTCTACAAAATAGCTTATTTTTCAACCAAAGAGATGAATTTTCAATTCAAATTATGAATGTAAAAAATTAATTTTTAACAAAAGAGGTAAATTTTCAAACAAGTTATTAAATTTGTATACCAAAATATAAATTTTAAACAAAAAATATAGTAATTGATATTTTAACCAAAAATGCTTGTAATATTGAAGAAAAAATAGTTGAATCAAAGTAAAAAGGCCACTTTTCAAGATGAGTTAAATTTTCATCTGAGAAAGATTTTTCAGTCGAGAGCGAAGAAATTGCAAACAAACTGTTGCATTTTTAAGCAAAAAGATGAATTTTCCACAATATAATTACATTCAGTAACATAAATCTACTTTTACAAATGAAGAATCATAGCTATTTAATTTTGTATTGCAATTTGAAAATAAATTAAGCAATCCCTTGCAAAAATTCTCTAAGTCTAGACGAAAAAAATTCCCTGATATTTCCAGGTTTTTCCAGGTATAAAGAAATTCCCTGGCGATTCAATGTATTATGTTTTGCAGATATCAATGAGGACCTGTATACTATCCTAAAAGTAATAATTTGATAAATTATTTTTGCTAAAATAATAAACAAAAATATTTAAAAATGAATGAAAGTTCACAAAAAAATTAGTTCCTATAAAAAATGAACGAATGTATTTATTAATTAATAATTCATTGAACAGGAAGCTCACTTGAATTACAGTAAAATTCGCTTATTCGTCAATGACATCAGATGATAAAAATCAACATCACGTCATGATACAATTCAATTTTGCAATCGACGGAACCTTCCTGAATAAAGCGTTTTTTCCTATGAAATTTCTTTAGATTAATTGACTTTCCTACTGACACAAATGCATCACAGTTTAACATTTTTTCCTACGTAGATTTTTCTTTATACTATTATTATAGATACAAATTTATCGATATTAATGCGATAGCAATAAATATCACAATTTCAGTTATAATTTATATATTAACATGTTCGAGAATTCCCTGCCTGATGAGCGTTTCGCATTCTGCTCTCGGCAGCAAATGATGAGTATTTTTTTTCAAATTCACTATTTCACCATCGAACTCGAATCTTCCATAATCGACTAGACAGCGGACCTAAAAAAAATTAAATGTAAATTAAAGTTGAAATTATATTTAATTCATTATTCTTTACCTGGAATTAAAATTTTGGTTCTATTAATAAGGGGTCATCCATAAATTACGTAAAAGTTTTTTTTGGATGAGGGAGGGGTGGATTTTCAAAAGTTGCAAGAAAGTTAAAGAAATTTTGAATATTTCAAGACAGAGAGACACCTTTAAGGTATTTCCGAAGATTTTAAGGAACTTCAATCAATTTCAAGGAATATGAAAGGAGTTTAAAGATTTTAGGGCATTTTAAGATTCCAAGGAATTTTTAAACGTTTTAAAAAATGTCAAGCTATTTTAAACCATTTCGATTCCCAGGAATTTGAATAAATTTGAAGAATTTGAAGAGATTTTAATGTCCTCTAATTTAGATTTACAAACTTATTTTTTCGAAAAAATGGAAGTTGTGCTAAATTGTGCTACACTAGTGCTCATTTGTGCAGTAAACGGTTTTATGAAAAATAAAAAATTACGGGCACAATTTTTAAAAATCTTTTTTTTGCTAGATCCGCAACTTTTCACTAGCGCCAAAAGAAAGGTTGTTCTAGGCGGCTGAAATTATACACAATTTTGTGCAGGAAAGACAAATTCCAAAAACCTAACAGCAACTAAATAGAATAATGTTTTTTTACGTATTGAGCATATTTTGGGGGTGTTTTCATACCTTAAGCATCCAAGTATAGAAACAATAACTATTTAGGAACTAAAGTCACTAGAGATTTTTTATCCAACTGCTACGGTTTAAGATCACGTTTAAATAAGTAGAGGAAGCGTGCATAACAAGAATATGTCTTTGAATTATTAAGAGAATAAAATAATATAATTATTGATATATAATACATATATTATATATAATTATAAGTGGACTAAACTTACATCTTTACTTAGACTTTCGTCATATTTCTTCCTTTGTATTTTTTTTTATGTTCTTATATATAATAATTATTTATATTTTAATTATTATTACCATTATGATCGTCTAAGTGTAAGTGCACTTGACTTACATTTTTGTGATAATTTTTACGTGTTTGGAAAAGTATGGTGTGATTTATCTTGGGTTGTTTTCTGTCCTAATATTGATATCAATAATCAGATTAAACATTGGTACATAATAACCCAAGATTACGCATACCGTAAATGTTAAGACATGAAAATATTATGACAAAGAATGTTAGTCAAGTACACTTACACTTAAACGATAATAATGGCAGTAATAAGAAAAAGAAAAATACTCGTAATACACACGGAGAAAAAGATATCGCACAATGACATTGCAAAACCTCTATATTGAAATAAAACGTAATATGTTAACGTACAAGCAGATTCCGGAGCTTTGTACGATATTATAATGCACTATCATCGTTTAGTCACTACTAGAACCCTCGTATATATAATATAATAAAATTGGTGATGCGTGGTGGAATGATGAAATTCAGGCTGCCCAAAAACCAAAAAGAGAAGCGTACAAGAGAACTTTGAATATCGCAGGTCTTAGCAATGAGGAAATAAGTAGACGTAGAAATGATTATAGACGCGAAAACAGGATACTTA
>NC_046664.1:68659510-68662304 GCF_010883055.1 Belonocnema kinseyi
TAAATGAAGGTAAGAAGGTTATTGGTAGAGTAGGTCCCCTTATCAGAAGTAAAAATATATCAAATAAAGCTAAAATGGCAATACATAATTCTATATTTGTACTAGAAAAGTATGCCAGGACAGGAAAGTATGGCGGAAAATAGTTAACAAAAAGAGTGTCAGTAGAGTGAACGACGCCTGAAACAAAGACCTTGGCTAATAATGGACCCAAGTGGGGAACCTTACATAACGGCTTCGTGAGGTTCTTCGCTTGGGGTGATTGCTAGAGAGATTGATCAGCAACCTGGGTCGGAGCAGTGTTGCGGAACGAACGTGTTATTTACTTATATAGCACGAGAATTCTGAATCAATCTGAAAAATCTCTATCCTATCCACACACTACTCCTTTCCCCTGCCGAGTGAGTCACGCCTACCCCGAAAGGGAAATAGCTTAATGGTGTAATAATAATAATATAATGTAAAATTTTGCAATGTAGGATATTACAATTTTACGCTATTATAATGCGATTATTACGATATAGCGCAAGAATTACAGTATATATTGCAATTCATGCGATATCATTTTCTCCGCGTATATAAGAACATAAATAATAATAATAGTAATAATTAATATTATTATACATAGCTTATATATATATAATTTCATACTTTTATATTTTAAGCAAAACATTCCTTTGCGTTTTTGTTCATTCAGGAATGCAATTTTCCTGGTTTCAATATTTAAGCGATATTAAAACATCCCTTACAATTAATTCAAAGTCATAATCATGCTATGCACGCTTCCCCTACGTATTTGAAAGTGATTTCAGACCGTAGTAGTTCCATAAAAAATCTCCAGTGATTTTGGTTACGATGATTTTGGTTATGATGATTTGTCGAAAAACTGTCCCTTATTTCTTAGTTTTTTTAGAATTTTTCTCAGAATGTTCGAAAATACAAAAAAAATTTTTTTAAACAATTTTTCACAAAAAGCCATTTACTGTACTTTCGACAAACTAAAACTTATGCTAAATTGTGCTCAATAAATGTAATTTTTTCGCCTTTAACAAAATTATGAAAGATCAACCGTTTTCCTATTAAAACCCAAAATGTCATACTTAAAAAACGTACCAGACCCAAAGATTATCAAATTTCGAAAAATTAAAACTTTTGCTGAGTTGTGCTCAGGGTCGGCCTTAGGGGTTTTGGCACCCAGGGCGAAAATATATGTATGTATTAATATTATAATACTATATATTAATAACTAGTTGTGCCATTTAATTAAATTTTGCTAAAATAACTTATTGGTAAATGAAAAGTAATGTCAAATTACCTCAAATAGTTTAATATTCAAAACTGTATTATACATATGTATATGAAATAATTTAAATACATACTATATTCATATAGATACATTACATACAATCATACATGATGGCTCATGGAACGTTCCACACAGAATCAATACCTAGTAGTGGTACTGTGTATCATGAATTATCAAATAAATCTCACTTTTCGAGCATTGGCTCTCGCAAACGTAAATATATATATAGAATGTAATATAAGGACAAAAATTAAACAGGAGATTCAAAATAACTGGGAGAGGATACACAAATATACCTATTGTAAAGACTATGGGAAATGGAAAACTGAGATGGGCAGAGAGCAATTTTGCGAAATCAAGGATTTAGGATATCTGCAAAAAGAACAGTGGGGCAGACTTTTGTGTGGAAATGTCGGAAATGTCAAAAATGCCACATAATAAATGAAGATTTTCCATCGCTGAGATGAACCACAGAACAGAATATAGATCCGCTGGATTACCTTAAAAACAAAAATAGTTGCATTGCTTGATTTTTCTACATCACAAATAACAAGATTCTTTGATATCAGTGCTTTTTTCTTTGATATCATCAGATGGACGAATCAGTGCTGCGTGAAAATGTCATACGCCGCATGTTCATCTCTATTTTTTAGACTTGAAGGATTGTGGCTGGTAATTGCCAGTTGCGGTACTCTTAGTCGAAGGATAATTTCTACTTTTTACATCACTTACGTTTACATTGTTATCAACTTTTTGTAGCGAGATCGCGCCTGTTGATTGTTCTAAAATATGAGAAAATAATAAATTGCAGGATAAATTAAAGTTAAGGATATAACCTACTTAAATAAAGTATTTTTAAACAAACGAATTTTAAATAAAAAACTAAAATATGTCTTATTCAATTTTTTTAGTAAAAAAATCGTTTCTTTGTCTCCTGATTGATTATCATGGTGTACACTTTAGTATAAATACTATTAAACATGTATCAAAATAACGTACTTGCATTACAGTTACCCAAAAATTCGGACGCTTTCACGTATCCCGTAAAGTCGTACACTCTAATTGACATTTATTTACTTAAAAATATACACGGTAAAAAAAATTGAGCTGTGACAGGGATATTATTCCTTATTATAGCCAAATATTAGGCTGAAAACGAACGAAGGAATTTAGAAAGATCCCTGGACCAGCGAAAATGAATATCTTTGACCATTTTCCATATACCAGGGATATCGTATAGTCAAACCCCTAATAAGTATAGCTATAATAGGGAGATTAAGAATAGGTGTCTGAAGCAATTGTCGGAAGAGCGCCGGTGCATTATGGGAGCAGCGAAATAAAATGGCGACGGTCTAATCGGGAGCAGTGACAGTTGGGATTTACTTTGGACAATTAAGGGCATGTGACACAGCTAAATACCTATATTACCGACCACAGTTTTTCAGTTGACTGAATGTTTTTTTGAACCTAAGAACTTTTTTTGTAAATAAA
>NC_046664.1:68662404-68670679 GCF_010883055.1 Belonocnema kinseyi
GTAACTAAATGTGTAACTCTTCTAACTAAACGTTTTACCTAATCCAAGCGTACACTTTCTTTGAGTTTAATATATTCTCTATTCACTTGTTCGCCTTAAGAATTTTTTTTCTGTGTATTTGTACTTACCAGATGTTAGAAGATATTTTTTGAAAAACTTTTCACTTTTCTAAAAATCCTCAACGGCGCAAAGTTTTCGTTAGAAATTTTCTGAACCAGATGCCTTCTTTATGGGCAGAATTTCAATAGAGAAGAATTTTTCTAAGCACTTGTGTTTTCATTGGGGAACAGAACATAAATCTTTAACTAGGTTGGTGCAGAACTTGCATTAATGGGACAATGGGAGAAAAATCAGTAGAAGTAGGTAATATAGAACAGGTAACATGATTGCATTAAACTTAGGCCTCCCGTCCATGCACTAGAACAACCGGATCTCGGAATGGCCAGAATGAGGCATTGACCAATCAGAAACCTTCCGCGGAAACAGCGTCATTCTCGCGCCGAACTAAGCTGAACTCAGCCAAAGTATTCAAAATTTTTAAGTACGCGCCAAAAGACGTTCCGTTCAGTTTTAAAGTTGTCAAACACGTAGAACCGAATGACCGGAGCATCAATTACAGAGCACCTTCGGAAAGACGAAGAAGTGCCTTCTTGTCAAAGGTGATCTGCGATTGATGTTCCGGTCATTCCGGTTCATGTATTTGACAACTTTTTGAAATGAATGGAACGTCTTTTGCGCGAACTTAAAAATTTCGAACACTTCGGTTAAGTTTAGCTCGAGAATGGCACTGTTTCCGCGGCACGCTTCTGATTGGTCAACGCCTCATTCCGGCCATTCCGAGATCCGGCCGTCTGGTGCATGGACTGGAGACCTTAAGTTTAAAACTATGAATCACTCAAATTAGGGACAATAGATACGCGAGTTGGGCTTTGAAAATTAACCTTCATAGTAAGAAATCAAAATGAGCCATATACAGTCCGGCAAGAGACCGTAGATATACTATGAATAGTTTGGGTCACATTTAGTGCATTCAGAAATATATTATACTATCGTCGGAAATTGTCAGCATGATCTGCGAAAGCACTATGAAAAATCACCGCTGACTTTGCAATATGGCTACTCGTTCAAAAATTGATCGAGAAACTTTTTTAAAAAGCCGTTGAACATCTTATTACATTAAGCGTCAAATGAGCCCTAATACAGATATTTTTTACATTTTGGAGAGAATATACTGCGCGATAAGTTTGGAATAAAATTCAAGAATTTCCCGAATTTTGTACCTCGACTTCAAATTGTGGCATAACCTAGGAAAGTTGTAGCAAAAATCTTAAATTCATACAAATTAGTCTTTAAAATCTTATCTTTAATTTAACCCCATAAAATTTAAAGAATCTTCACGGGTTCTCGAGATACGACTAATGAATGGGTTGACATGCATTTGCTACTTTTCTTTTTGGGACAGCAGTATTGTCTGTGGTTGGGCAAAGTTGTATAGTCAGGTAATTTTGGACGCAGCACCCAGGGTGACCACCCCAAAGGCCGGCACTGGTTGTGCTCGACAAATGCATTCTTTATTCCCTTTGACAAATTCTTTTTCACATTTGAGTTTTAATATGACAACTATTGATCTTACATAATTTTTTCAGAGGGAATAAAGACTGCATTGGTCGAGCACAACTCAGCACAAGTATTAGTTTTTCGAAATTTTATTATTTTTGGGTCTTTTATGTTTTTTTTTTGAGTTTGACATTTTGGGGTTTAATATGAAAACGATATATATTACACAATTCTGTTCCAAGGAATAAAGACTGCATTTGTAAAGCATAACTCGGCACAAGTTTTAGTTTTTTGAAATTTGATCATTTTTTGGTCTGGTACGTTTATTGAGTTTGACATTTTGGGTTTTAATTTTTTATTAATTTAAAAATTTTTTAGGGGTAAAAAATACTACATTAGTCGAGCACAATTCAGAAAGTTTTAGTTTTTCGAAAATATAAAAAGTAATACAATTTTTTTATAGAGCTGTTAGGTTTTTGGAATTTTTCTTTACTAAACAAAATTGTATATACTTTGAGCCGCCTAGAACAACCTTTCTTTTTGCGCTAGTGAGAAATTGCGGATCTAGCGACAAAAAGGTTTTCAAAAATTGTGCCCGTAATTTCTTATTTTTCAAAAAAACCGTTTACTGTACAAATGAGCACAAGTCTAGAACAATTTAGCACAACTTTTGTTTTTTCGAGAAAACAATTTTGCGGGTCTAACTACCGGGAAATGAGATTTCAAGAGATATATCAAAGGAATTTAAAAGATTTTATTGCATTTAAAAATGTTTCAAGGAATTTTCAAAAGCTGTAAAGAATTTCAAGGTATTTCCAAAGATTTTAAAGAATTTCAAAAATTATAGGATATTCTAAAAGATGTCAAGGAATTTTCAAACGATTCAAATTGTTTAGGGTATTCCAAAGAATTCCAAGAAATCTTTAAAAAATTTCTAAAATTGCAAGAAATTTCCAAGGACTCAATATTTCAAGGGATTTCAAGAAAGTTCAAGAAAGATTCAACTAAACATGGTGAATTCTCAACAAAATACACATATCTCTAGCCAAATAGTTGAATTTTTAAACTAAAAATATCAATTTTTAACAAAAATATGATAGTGAAATGTTCTTTGACAAAAATTAATTATTAATAAAGAAAAAACGCGTCGTCTTCTATTAATGAGATGAATTTTCTACCAAATTCTTGAGTTTTCAAAATGAAACGACGAATTTTGTATGCACAACAGTTGTAAACAAATTAATTTTCATGCCGAAAAAGGGAAGTTAGAATGAAGTAGTTCAATTTAAAAAAAAAAAAGATTAAATTTCCAATAAAATTATGAACCTTTAACCACACAAATGGTTGTTCTAAGGAATTAATTCATCTTTTAACCATGGAGTTGCATTTTCAATCAAAAATATAATAGTTGATTTTTCAAGAACTAAACAAAACATTTTAATTTTAAACAAGAAGAAATTTAATTTAATAAAAAATACGAAGTTTCCAAATATTATTTGAATCCTCAACCAAAATAGTTAATTTTTTACTAAAGCAGTTACATTTTATAACTACAAAAAATTTATTTTCAACCAAAAGAGGCAAATTTAATACAAAATGCAAATAGTCGAATTTCTAACCAAGAAGATACATTTTTAACCAACAAAGACGAATTTTCAGCCAAATGTTTGAATTCCGAGTCTAAAAAATATCACATTTACATCAAAAATGGAGTAGTAAAATTTCATATAGAAAACCAATAATTTGAAAGGACGATTTTCAACAAAACAGTCGAATTTTCACCAATGAAAATTGCATTTTCGATCAAATAATTGCATTTTTTAACCAAAAATACGAATTTTCTATAATATAGTTGAATTTTCATCACAGAAATATGAATTTTCATTAAAAAGTTAATTTTCAACCAAAAAGTTATATTTTAGTAAAGAAATTCGGGCATTAACCTAAAATAGAAAATGTCAATAAAATACATACATTTTTAATCACATATTTGACTTTTCAACTAAGA
Organism: Belonocnema kinseyi; assembly: GCF_010883055.1. NCBI lineage: Eukaryota > Metazoa > Arthropoda > Insecta > Hymenoptera > Cynipidae > Belonocnema > Belonocnema kinseyi. Next base: position 68,665,970 of record NC_046664.1, read on the forward strand.
AGATTATTTTTTTACAAAAAAGACGAATGTTCAACAAACTACATATATATTTTCAAACCAAATAGTTGAATTTCTAAACTAAAACTTAATTTTTGATTAAAAAAAATAATTGATCTAAATTTTCAGTATAAAAAATACTTTCAATTAAAAGAAACAATCTTCTCCTAAACAGTTAAATTTTCGAACAAATTGTTGAATTTCCATGACAAAAAGAAGTGTTTTATATGCAAAATCGGAGACCTTATTTCTAACAAAACCGTTGAATTTTCAACAAAAATAGTTCAGTTTTAACCACATAGCAGAATATTAAAAAAAAGTTCATTTTTAATCAAACAGTAGACTTTTCAAATTTCAAATAAATTTTGAAGCTTCACCGAAAAAAAATAATTTAATAAATTAGTTCAACTTTTCACCAAGGAGTTAAATTTTCGACCCAAAAAGATTAATTTTGAAAAAAAAATAGTAAAAATATTAAAATTATGAATATGGTATCGAACACAAATTTGAGGATATTTTCAATTAATACCAATATTGGAAATTAAAAAATTCTTTGTATTTCCAATTTCGATTCCTGATTCTTGTCGAGCTTTTTATAACGTATTTATATGCTAAAAAACATCAAAATGGTCTGAAAAATTTTAACAAGAAGTTATAAAGATAATTTAATTAAATACCAAATCGAAAATTTATAAACTCGTAATTGAAGCGGGGAAAGATGTATGAATGTAACCTAATTTTAACCTGAGTAGATTATTTTTTTGTACAAGTGGATGGGTCAGCTCAATGAACGTTGTGTGAAAAAACAGCGCTACACGTGCCTGTAATAATCTTATGGAAATTTCGTTTAGCGTTTACTGGTATTATAAATAAAAATAGTACAAAAATCGTTTAAAAAATCATATGAAAGATATTTTTTATATAAACAAATCACACTATTTTAAAGAGAAAATTGTAATATTATAACATTTTTTAATTTTTACGATAATATCTGGAATTATTGAATGTTTGTTAAACTCATATGATGACCATCGAATTGTTAAAGATGTCGAATATTTAAGTATAACTCATTCATGTGGTTTCAATTATTTTAATTTTTAAATATTGGAATAATTTAAAAACGATTTAAAAAGTTTGAAAATCTCTTCAAATTGTTGAAATCCTTTGAAATCGTTTTAGTTTTTTTTTTAAATCTATTGACAATTTTAGAAAGATCAAAGTACGAATTAATAAATTAAGTACACGATAATTAAGTAAGAACAGTTTGTATTCAGAAAAATCAAGACAAATCAAGAAGACACAAGATAGGGTACCAAAGTAACACAAAACAAAAAACAATCGTAGCACATAGATTGTATCGTATGTAAATTATAATTTTAACACTTCCCCTTGAGACAAACTCTGCCAAATAAAAAAAACTTAAATACAGTGAAACTCTTTTATAGCGTCAATTTTGACGCTGACCTTGAGTGTGAATTAACTCATTGCAGCCCGCTCCGCGTTTGTTTGTTCACGCTTGACTGCTCGCCTGAGTGACAACCGCAGACCCTGCGGACCCCGAGCAGTTCCTGTTATATCTACCTACGGCGCAGCTTCAATTCTCGGAATGGCTATAGAAGGCAGGGCTATTAAAGTGTTTCACTATATTTGCTAATCCTAGGAGACGAATACATCTATCGTGCTTTGGTTTTGTTAACGTCTTAGCCAAAACGTCAGCAGCCATATTCTCAGATGCTACATGCTCCAAATGCACTTGATTTGATTCCATAACTTTGCGAACAAAATGATGTCTAATGTCGATATGTTTAGACCGAGCATGATAGATAGAATTAGTTGCTAATTTCTGAGCACTGTAATTATCAACTTTTATCCTGATTGATTTAACATTTGACGCTCGAAGTTCTAGTAGAAATCTTCTGAGATGTACTGCTTCCTTGGCTGCTTCACTCAAAGCCATATACTCGGCCTTAGTCGATGATAGAGCAACGGTATGTTGCTTTCTGGAATCCCATGAAACGATCTCATTGTTGATCATGAAAGCATAGTCTGTGAAGGATCGCCTGTCGTCAAATGAACCTCCCCAGTCTGCATCAACATAACTCTCCAGAGGAATCACCACTTCTGTAAAAAATCCCAAGATCACTTGTTCCTTTTAGGTATCGAAGCACTCTCTTCGCTGCACTCTAGTGATTCTTGTCGAAGCAGTCATTAAATTAACTCAGTAGACTTTTGGTATGAGCAAGGTCTGGTCGTGTTGCCACAGAAAAATACAACAAACACCCAATCAGTTGTCGATAAGGTGGTTTCTCGCCATCTGCATAAGACCAAGGTTTGTTTCTAACTGGCTTTGCTACAACTTCTAGAGGAGTTGATACAGAATTGCAGTCCTGCATTCCAAATCGATGAAGCACGTCTTTAGTATGCGTCCTTTCGTTTATTAGAATTCCTTTGTTTCGCAAACAGCATTTGAGATTTCCTATATCCTCAACCTCGAAAAATGTTCTTAGATTGCAAACAAATTTTGAAATCTCTTCACTATCTTCGCACATCACAAGGATATCATCAACGTAAATAACAGTAATCATTAACTTCCTCTTTTTGTTATTTAGATAGACACAGGGATCTGTTTTGTCGGTTCCACTCCAATGGATCGTAAATTACTATTCAGGCGTTTGTACCAGATGCGTCCAGCTTGTTTTAGCCCATACAGGGTTTTCTTCACCAGACATACCTTGCCACTACGTTCCAGTTCGTTCAACATGATTTTAGCCTTGTTAATCAAGCCATCCTGGCTTTTTCCCTGACTGATAATGTACTTAGGAACTTTTTCCAATCTTGGAGCTTCCGTAAATACTGTTTCTTCTAGGTTCCCGTTGAGATACGCTATTTCTACATCATTTTGTAGAATATGTATCTTTCTTTGAGTGGCATAAGCTATTATCATTCGTATGGAACTCAAACGTGCGACTGGTGCATATTTCTCATAAGAATCTCTCCCATATTCCTGGTAGTATCCTTTGGCTATGATTCTAGCTTTTCTTATCACTAGAAAACCGTCCAAACCATATTTATTTGTTATAATAAAAAGATTATCAATTACTTTGGATGATTCAGATTTGTCAATCATATTCCATGTATCCTTCATTAAAATCGATTTTACCTCTTCAGCCATAGCCACCATCCATTCGTCCAAATCTTGACTGGTCAATGCTTAATTGGGAGGAATTTCACTTGCATTGAAAGATATTTCGAACAGATCATCCAGTTGTTCATTCTGTGTAAAACCATGAAAATTCTCATTTTCAGAATCTAGTTGATCATCTCGAGCAAAACCACGAAAATCAACGTTGCCCAATTTTTCATCACCATTATTAGGCATCTCCTGTACGATCTCATTAAACTGATGATCCAAGTTCCGATCACGACAGAAATCGATTTCGAAAAATTTATCCTCGTTTTCGACTTCGGTCACATTGTCCAATGAACTAGTCGTTCCCCTAACAAGGTCTTTATTAGGATCGAAAACCTCGTAGTTCTTAGTCGTTCGAATCTGAGATTCCTCTAAGATTTTTACGTCCCTGGATATTACGACTTTCTTTTCGTTTGGTAACCAAACTCTATAACCCTTCGATTCTGAGCTATGTCCAACAAAGATACCTCTTCTTGATCGCGAATTTAGCCTGCCCTTGCTTGGTGCTCTATTCAGGACGAAAACTTCATTTCCAAAACGTCTGAAATCAGCCACATCAGGTGGTTCTCCCAACCAAGACTCGTAAGGCGTCTGTCCGTTCAGTTTACTTGTCGGTGGTCTGTTTCGAATGTAATTCGCCATATTAATAGCTTCCGCCCAGAACGTTGCAGGCAATCCCGATTGTATCAGAAGACACCTCGCCATGTCCATCAATGTTCTGTTTTTCCGCTCAGAAACCCCATTATGTTCTGGATTATAAGGAGCTGTTAGTCTTCGTAATATTCTGTATTTCTGGAGCAAATCGTCAAAATCCTTATTGACATATTCCTTTCCATTGTCAGACTGTAAGTATTTAATATTCATACCTCGATGCGTGCTTATAAAAACTCTAAATTTTTCAAATTCATCCATTAGTTTATTCTTTTGGCTTATGAACCTAACCTGACACCACCTGGAAGAATCATTGATGAAAGTGACGAAATAGACTTTCTTTCCAAGAGAAGCCACGCGCATTGATCCACAAATATCGGAATCCAATATCTCTCCAACACTCGTCACTCTTTGCGATATTTTAGGAAATGGAGGTCGACACATATTTCCCTGTAGGCAAACAGCACATTCAAAATCTTCATTTAATCTTTTTATTGTTGACACCCTTAATGCGTTCAGCCCTGATGGCTTTACGAAGAGATTGAATATTTAAATGATCCATGCGGATGTACCAATCTTCCAGAGAATTTTTCTTCGGCCTTCTAGTTTTGACATTTGTCTCAAAAATTTGCTTACACTCTGCATCGTTTGTCCCACTAAAAAGACATAGATCCTTTTCGCGGTTTGCAGTGAGCAATACGTTTCCACAATTATCAACTATCTCGGCCTTGGTTTTACTGAAAATAACATCATGTCCCTTATCAGTAATCTTTACGAAAAGGCGAGATTCGTTCGTAAGTCCGAAACGTATAAAGTGTCACTGAACTGTATAACTTTTTTATTACCATCTATTTTTGTTAATGCCGTCGCGG
>NC_046664.1:68670779-68671797 GCF_010883055.1 Belonocnema kinseyi
TTACGAAAAGGCGAGATTCGTTCGTAAGTCCGAAACGTATAAAGTGTCACTGAACTGTATAACTTTTTTATTACCATCTATTTTTGTTAATGCCGTCGCGGTTCCTTTCCCGAATATGTCCGTGCTTGCATTGTTAGCCAGATTTAATTTTTCATATGCACTATCTTGACAAATTTTCGCAAAAGATTTGATATCATTACACATGTGGGATGTGCATCCACTGTCAATACACCAGGTATCACACTCCCCACTATGTCCGATTTTAAACAATTCCTCTTCCAATAACACTTCAGACGTTCCTAGAAAATATATACATCTTCGGAACTTTTTCCAGCCTGTTCTTTGAGTTTATTTTTTTACAGTTTTTCGCCCGATGTCCGATCGTACCACGCTTAAAACGCTTCATGATAGAATCATCCTTTTCCGTATTCTCGTGCCGAGCTTGCCTGTAATTCATATTTTTATGCCCCGACTTTTTCGCGACCTTCGCGTTTTGTACAATCTTAGTACTCATATCTTCACACGCGTCAAATTCTTCTCCGATTTTTATTTGAAGTGTTTCTAAAGTCGGTAATTCGTTACGAGATGACATTGCACACCGAAAGTTATCAAAACTTTCTGGTAAACTTCGTAAATGCATGACCGTCAATAAATCATTATTAATTTCGACTTCCAGCTCTCTGCCAACTTGTCCACCGTATCAAAGAAACTTCGAAAATGTTCTCGTGCACCATCTCCTTCAAATATTTTCAAAGACATTAACTGATTTAACAGGGCGGCCTTCCGCGCTAGGCCCTTGGAGTGGTATATAGCCTCCAAACACACGCATAATTTTTTATTAAAACTGCACGCATCTGCAGTTTCCAGGTATCATAATTGTCTTTGCTGAGTACTTCGAATTTTACCTCGGTTGCGTTCATCGTTGCGATACACTATAGCTCACGGTCTCGAAACGACACAAACCTCAAAATTCACGACAGCTACCTGAGTTCGTGATACTAAAGTTAAATTTCGTTTT
>NC_046664.1:68671897-68678435 GCF_010883055.1 Belonocnema kinseyi
TATGGAACCTATGGAACTAAAATTATGCAAAAATTTTATTGAAACTGCATTTTTTGACAAAAACAGCGAAAAAAATGACGACTTTTTTTTATTCCGTCATTTCGTATTTTCTCATGTATATTGAAAATTATAGTTCCATGGGTTGCTGCAGTTTTACTGAATCTAAAACTATGTGATATTTCTGTTTCAGGTCAATCGTTATCGACATTTTAAAAACACCGCACACCTTCCTCCTTTTCGAGGAGTTGATTTTAGCTGCAGTTTTCGAGCGTGAAAAGTGTATAAAATAAATTAAAAAATTTTTTTAATACATTTAAAAATTGTATTTATTATGCTCTACAAGCACTAAATTAATATATTTCATTTGACTACCAAAAAAAATCACAAAAATAGCTTTTTTTGCTAGCGTTCAAAGTAGAATAATGCGTTTAAGATACCCTAAAATATTTCCAATCCTTTAAAATTTTTTTCAATTTATTGGAATCTTTTGAAATCCCTTGAAAATTTTTACAGGTTTTGAAAATTCCTTGAAATATTTTGAAATGCACTAAAACCTTTCAAACCCCTTTCAAATCTCTGAAAATTATTGAAATCAATTAAAGTTGCTAGGAATCTCTTAAAAAATACTGGAATTTTTTTAATTCATCAAAGTTCTGGACATACCTTGAAATATGAAAAATCCCTCAAAAACATTGCAATATTGGGGAGGTTTTGAATATTTCAAGAAAGTTCCAACGATTTTGAAGAATTGAAATAATTGTAAGATATTTTAAAATACTCCCAGGAATTTTAATAGATTTCAAAGCATTTTACAGATTTTAGGATATTTAAAAAGATTCCAAGAAATTTTTAAAAGGTTCAAGATATTTCCAAACACTATGAAGAATTAAAAAAAATCGAGGATATTATAAGAGATTCCTAAAAATTTCAATCGATTTAAATAATTTGAAGAAATCTCAAAGGATCTGTTGAGATTTTAGTGTATTTTAAAATATTTCAAGGAATCTTCCAAACCTGTAAACAATTTTAAGGAATTTCAAAAGATTTGAAATTATTTAGAGTATTTTCAAAAATTTCGAGGAATTTCCAAGGGATTTGAAAAATTGCAAGGAATTTTCTAGAATTTCGGAAGATTTGGAAGGGTTCTAAAGGACATTTAATGTTTGACGACATTAAAAAAAATTCTGAGGGACTTTTAAGGGATTTCAGCAGATTTCAGTAAATTTAAGGTATTGGGTGTAAGGTATTTTAATTAATTTCCCAGGACCTCAAAGGATTTTTTTAGGACTTTCAAATATTTAAAGAAATTTCAAGGCATATCATCAGATTTCATTTAACTTAACATGATTTTAAGGAATTTGATAAAGCTTTAATGAAATTTAAAAGAATTTCTTCAAATAATTGGGGCATTTCAAAACATTGCAAGGATTTGCAAAGATTTGCAATATTTCAAACGATTTTAAACATTTTAGGATATTTTAAAAGATCAAAAGAAATTCGCAAGAGCTTCAAAGCATTTGAAGAGATTTCTAAGTATTTTAAAGGTTTTAAGATATTTTAAAAGATTTCAAGGAATTTTCAATATTTTAATCAAATGTCAAGGCATTTAAAAAAGCATCGCCAGATTTCATGCAATTTCACGCGAATTCGTGTGGTTTTATAATATATTACTGACATTTTTGAGAATTTATTCACAAGAATTGAGGGATTTCAGAGGATTTCAAAGATTTAAAGAGATTAAGATTTTTAAAGGCATTATCAAATATTTTAAAGAATTAAAAAAACTCTAGGACATTTAAAAAGGTTTCAAGGAATTTCAATAAATTTCAAAGGGTTTTCGAAAGATTCCAGGGAATTTTCAAGAGCTTCAGAACATTTAAAGGAAGTTCAAAAGGTTTCAAAGGATTTTGAATATTCTAGGGTATTTTAAAGGATTTCAAGCAATTTTCGATATATTTAAAAAAATTACAGCGAATGTCAAGAAATATAATTAGATTTTATCTAACTTCACGGGATGTCAAGTGATTTTTTAATACTTTAATGCAATTTCAAAGAGTTTATTCACAAGTATTGAGGAGTTTCAAAGGATTTCGAAAATTTGAAGAGATTTTCAAACATTTTAAATAATTAAATTATTATTAAATTATTCAAATATTTAAAAATTTGAAATAGCTCAAACTACATGAATAAGTTCTACTTAAATATTTAACAATTCAACGGTCATTATACGATTTAGACAAATATTTAACAATTTGACATATTATTATAAAAATTAAAAAATTTTCTAACAATACTGCAAATTTTGTTTTCAAATAGTGTCATTTGTTTATATAAAAAATATAATTCAGATGATTTTCTTAACGATTTATGTACTATTTTTATTTATGATACCAGTGGACGCTAAACGGAATTACCCTTAGATTATTACAAACACGTGTGGCGCTATCTGCTTTTTTACACAACGGTCATTGAACTGATCCATCCACTTATACAAAAAAATAATCTACTCAAGTTCAAGATTCAGATTTTGGTATTAATTGAAATTATCTTAAAATTTTTGGGCAACAAAATTTCTCAACATGCTTGGGTATGCCAGATTTCTAATTTTGACATTTTTACACCTTTTGTTAAAAATTCATGTTTTTTAGGTTGAAAATGTAATTCCTTGGTCAAAGTTGAACTACTTTATTAAAAATTCATTTTCTTCGTTAAAGATTCATAATTTTAGTTGAAAATTCTACTGTTTGGTTAAAAATTAACTTTTTTTGTTGAAAATTCAACTGTTTGGTTAAAACTGAACTTTTTGTTGTTGAAAATTCAACTGTTTTGTCCGAGATCAGGTGCCTTATTTTGTATATAAAATTCTTCTTTTTCCATGGAAATTCAACAATTTGGCAGACAATTAAACTGTTTTGCAGAAGATTGTTTTTTTCTATTGAAAGTAATTTTTAATGGAAAATTTAACTATATTCCATTTTTTTATTATAAAAAAATTTCTTTCTTTGGTTTAGAAACTCAACTATTTGGTTCAAAATACATGTTATTTTTTTGAACATTCGTCTTTTTTGTAGAAAATAAATCTTCTTGGTTATAAAGTCAAATATATAATAAAAAATGTATGTATGTTTTTTCCAACTTCTTTTTTAGGGTAAACCTTAATTTTATACCTTGAAATGCAACTTCTTGGTTTGAAATTAACTTTTTTGGTTGAAAATTCATATCTCTATTTTGTAGAAAATTCGTTTTTTTTGGCTCGAAAAATCCACTATTTGGTCGAAAATTTGATCTTTTTTAGACTCTAAATTCAAACATTTGGCTAAAAAATTCTTCTTTTTAGTTAAATATTAATCTTTTTCTTTGGAAATTCGATTATTTGGTTTGAACTTAATGCATTTATTTTTGAATTTGTCTTTTTTAGTAAAAAATGAATTTTGTGGTTAAAAATCGAACTGCTTTGATCGAAAATTAATCTATTTGGCTAAAAATTTAAATATTATTGCGAAAATTCGTATTTTTGTCTGTTAAATTAAATTGTTTATCATACCAACTATGATATTTTTTATTGAAAATTCATCTTTTTAGTTTGAAAATTCAACTACTTTCTTACACCAAACATTTTTTGGTTTGTTAAACGTTCATAATTTTAGTAGAAAATTAATCTCTTTGTTTGAAAATTGAACTACTTTGTTGAAACTTCTCTTTTTTGGGGTAAAAATTAATTTCTTTACACCTGTTGTGTATACAAAATTCGTCTTTTTATCTTGGAAACTCCAGAATTTGGTAAAAAATTCAAATCTTTTGTAAAAGTTTCGTGTTTTCTTTATCAATAATTATTTTTTTTTAACGAAAATTTCACTATCCTATTTTTGGTTAAAAATAAATCTTTTTAGTTTAAAAATTCAACTATTTGGATGAAATTTCATGTAATTTATTGAAACTTAATGTAATTTATTGAAAATTTGTCTTTTTTTGTAGAAAATAGTTTTCATAGTTGAAAATTGAACTATTTAGTTGCAAATATTTGTATTTAGCTAAAATTTCATCCTAGTAGTAAAAAAAATATCTTCTTTGTTAAAAAAGCTATCATAAGGTTAAAAAATTATATCTTTTGTTGAGAATTCATCTTTTTTTATAGAAAATTAATCTTCTTAGTTAAAATTTTATCTTTTCCTTGAGAATGTTATTATTCGATCGAGAATTTAACTGTTTTGTAGAAAGCTCGTCACTTTAGCTTTACATGTCCACTATTTGTTTTAAAATTGTTGTATTTTATTGAGCATTCGCCTTTTATAGTAAAAAATTAATATTCTTGGTTGAAAATTCATCTTCTTTGATTTGAAAATTCTGCATTTTAAATAACATTTTTTTTATTGACTGAAAAATTTTTTATCGAGGATTCAAGTACTTTCTTGAAAATTTATCTTTTTTGATTCAATTCAACTGTGGTTTATTTTTTAATGGAAATCTTTTCTTAGTTAAAATATCAACTATTACATTTTTTTGTGAAGTCATCTTTTCTGGCTGAAGATTTGCAACTATTTGTTTAAATGTTGAACTATTTTGTTAATCCATGCGAAACAATAAAATTTGACTAAACCACTTAATTGTCAATTTAGTTTCTGAAATCTCAGGGGTGGGGCCATCGCCCTCTCTGCGGGTCCACCCATGCACTAGAAACCCTGTTAAAGAAAAGTCTGATTTTTTTAAAGATTAAATAATTACCTCGATATAAAGAGCCTTCGGTGGAACCATATCTTTCATGATATTTAGTCCTCCTTCTTCTCCAATTGATCTCATATAAGTTGCTAGAGATCTATTATACGAATTGAACCACCGCTCTTCAGGATTAGTTAAATTAACTTTAATTTCTGCCGGAAGAATGCTTCCCAATTCCCATCGCAGTTTCCTCATTCTCTTCATTCTGTGATATACATAAGTCAAGAGGAGTCGCTTGTTTCTGTTCAAAACCGCATGACGAAATTGAAGGGATCTGTAGTGCGTATTGCTTGCACCTGCACTCGCATGTACGCTGAAATATCAATAAATTATTAAATTTAGATATAGAAAGGGCAGCGCTCGGGCTCACGTCACTTTTGACACTATTTTTTACTTTTTTTTTAGCGATGCCAGTACTTATTCACTTTTTCTTTAACCTTTAAGTATGGTCGTGCGGTATCACCGACCGCACCATTGTTCTGATATTCGGGTCCCTCCCTCGCAAAATGTGACACACAAACAAACTTGGGTTTGATGTGGCTACACGCGGCTGTCCCAGAAAAATGTTATGTTCCGATTATAAAATTTTAGCAAAAAGTGACAAATTAGTATAGACGTATCGACATGCGGTCTAACAGACCGCACCACGCTTCTGTTATGCGCGTCCCTCCCTCTACGATTGTAAAAAAGTATTGTTAAGAAAATTTGATAAAAGTTATTAATTTTTTACTTATTCAAATGTCCATTCATATGCTTGTATAAGTTATATAACAAAAACTTCTTTACTTATTTATTTAGATATAAATATCAGAGAGAAATTTGTTGAAAATTTATATTTTCAGTTTTAAAATTCAATGGTTTTGCAGAAAATTCGTCTTTTTGGCATGAAAATTTAATATTGTGCACATTTTTTCCTGATCATCTACATATTCTTTTTTTTGACATTTAACATTTAACCATCTTTTTCAAAATTATTTTTTGTTTTGTAAATTAATTATTTTAGTTAAAAATTCAACACAATACATGTTGAAAATTCGTCTTTTGTGATAAAACATTAATTTCTATGATTGAAAATTTAACTATTTCGTTGGAAATTTAGTTCTTTTTGTTAAAATTCTTTTTGCAATTGAAAATATTTTTTGTTAAAAATGTATTTTATTTAGTTGAAAACACACGTATTTTATTGAAAGCTTGCCTTTTTTTATAGAAACTTAATCTTCTTGGCACAAAATTAATCTTCTCAGTCGAAAATGAAACTCTTTGGTTAAAAATTAATTGCATAATAAACTGAAAATTTAACTATTCTATTCTTGGTTGAAATTTCATCTTCTTTTGTCAGAAATTCAAGTATTTTGTTGAAAATTTACGTCTTTTTATGCACATTGATCTTTTTTTTATACAAAATTCGTTTCTTTTTACTGAAAATTAATTTTTATAATTAAAATTTTAAGTATTCCATTTATGTTGCAACTGTATATTTTATAGTTGGAACCTTATCTTTCTGTTTGAAAATTTATCTATTTTGTTTAAAATTCGTTTGTTTTTGCTGGAAATTTATTTTTTTAACTGAAAATTTACCTATTCTCTTTTTTGTTGAAAATTAAACAAATTGGTTCAAAATACATTTTTTTGTTCAAAATTCATAATTTTAGTTAAAACAATATTTATATGTAACTTTTCTATTTTTGTTTGAAAATTATTTGATTGAAAACTGCTCCTTCTTGGTACGAGGGTAGTTCAATAAGTCCTTAGAATGACCAACATATGGCGCGCGAATCGCTCCAAATCATCTGTTTTCAGTCAGCACCACTCCCGACTAGAT
>NC_046664.1:68678535-68692657 GCF_010883055.1 Belonocnema kinseyi
AGAGCTCCAAGGAGATTATGTTGAAAAATAAAAAAAATTTTACCCAAAAAAAATTGTTTTTATACTTCATTCTAAGGACTTATTGAACTACCCTCGTACAATATTCAATTATTTTTATAGAAAATTCATGTTATCTATGACTTGAAAACTGAACTATTTTCTAGAAATTTGTTCCTTTTTTAATTGAAAATTCAACATTTTCAATTTCTCTTATCACTAAGAAATATTAATTTATTCATTGTTGAAATGTTTTTTTACTGAAAATTTAAGTCTTCCATTTTTGGTAGACGATTCGGCAAATTGGTTCAAAATACATTTTTTGTTAAATATTCATCATTTTAATTAAAACTTCATTTATACGTAACTATTCCATTTTTGCTTGAAAATTTCTCTTTTTTAGTTCGAAGTTTATTTATTTTGTTGAAAACTCCAGTTTTTTGGTACAATATTCAATTATTTGGATAGAAAATTCATATTATCTACGACTTGAAAACTCAAATATTTTGCAGAAATTTCATCCTTTTTGGATTGAACATTTTGAATTTTTTTTTCTTTTGTCACTAAGAAATCTTCATTGGCTTAAAAATGAATAATTTTGTTCAAAATTCCTTGTTTATTCAAAATTTATCTTTTGTAGTTGGAAATTAATTTATTTTTCTGAAAATTCTCTCTTTTTTTTTACTGAAAATTAATATTTTTAGTTGAAAATTCGTATTTTTTATAGATCTTTAACCTTCTTGATTGAATCTTAATGTATTTTGTTGAAAATTTCCTCTTATTGTCAAAAAAAGTAATTTCCTTAAACCTTATCTTTCTGTTTGAAAATTTAACTATTTTTATAAAGGTTAAAACTATTTTCGACAATATTTGTTGACTGGCAGTGTTTGATAGTAACGCGTTACCCAGAACATTACATTTTTTAGGAACAGAAACGGGCTAATTAATTATTTTTAAAAGTAACTTTACTGTAAAGTTTCGTACGTTACAGACAAAAATTTTAAGTAAAAATACATTAGATTAAAAAAATTGTTGTCAAATTTAGATTAAGCTAAATTATTAAATGTTTTAATGAAAAAATTATTAAAATTCAAAGAATATTTATAATTTTTCAACATATTTATTTTATGTTGTGTTTGATCTAAAATTGGTATTTTTAAACAAAAATAATTCGATTTAAATCCAATGATTTTTGCTTGAAATAAAATAATTTACAAGTCTGAGCAATTTCGGATTCTAGCAGTTTTTTCGTCGAAAATAGAAATTAATCAGTTGGGAATAATCGTCGGAAATCCAAAATATATTACAAAGAATATTCATAATTTTTCAACAATTTTATACTACGTTGGCGTTTTGCATCGAAAATTTTATCTTTAAACCAAAATTATTATAATTTGAACAAGATTTAGAATTTTTCAATAATTTTGGTTCATGTTAGTATTTTCATTCGGAAATTGGAATTTTTAATTGAAAAAAATATATATTTTAAAGAATATTCACATCTTTTCAACAATTTTAGACTACTTTGCCATTTTACATCATAAATCGGTATTTTTAGTTATAAATTATTTGATTTCAGATTATAATATTTACAATTTCGAACAATTTATTCTTACGTTATGTCCACATTTTTCGTAGGTAGTTATTGGTATTTAAACAAATATATTTCAAAAAATAGGTAGAAACAAGCTTGAAGCATTTCGGATAGTCAGTTTTAAATTGGCGTTTTTAATCGAAAGTCAATTCTTACTGTTAAAATATTTCGTTTGGGTGATGAACTCATTAAAAAATTAGTTTTATTGGTAGAAAAATAAATTCTATTAATAATAATAAATTCTATTAATTAAAATATAGTTTTAAGGTTTGAAAACATTTTCAAATAAAACAAAACTATCCAAAGATTTTGGGAATTTGAAATAACGTATTAAAAATTTAATTATTTAATGATAATTTAATTAATTTAATAAATATATGACATTTTCTAATTTTTAAAGAAAAAATAGTGAAAATTGTAGCATTTTAATTTTTAGCGCTTATTGTTTGAAAATCTTAAAATTATAAACGTTCAGGATTAATTTTCCAACGAAATATGTTTTTGTGTGTGAAACATAAAGAGACATATATTTTTTTAAATTTATATAGCGAGATTTTGACATTTTTTATGAATATAAAAAATTGGATATTTTTAAGATAATAAGGCATTTCTTGTTTCGGTTTATACAGTTTATTGCCCTCTTCAAAAATCTACAAAAAAGAATGAAAGAGTGTTAAAGTTATTTCAATTTTTTGATAAATAGAAGAAAAAATATTCTAAAAACCCTACCTTTTTTTGTCTGAAATTTTAAGGAGTCTACTTACTATAAATTTTCTCTTTGGTATTTTTTTCGGGAGAAAATAATTATAATTATTTTTTTTTAGGGTCAAAACCTTGTCCGTCTTGTAATTTTTTAATTTGAAGGTTGTTCTCATTCCAGTTTGTCAAGTTTTTTCACTCTTTAGAAACCGATGGAATTAGAGCATATTATTCCTAAAATTTTTAGAAAAAAAGTATCCTTTCTGAGAGAATTTCGTTTCGTTTTTTTAACAAATTTAAATAACTTCACCATTTTTTATCCTTTCTTCGCTTTTCTCGTCGTTTTCGACATAATTAAAAAAAACTTGATAAACTGGAAAACGAAAAAAAAATAAAATCTAAAAAATTGCAAAAAGGGCAAGGTTTTAAATAAAATCAAATATAATGTTTTTCTGCGGAAACCCATAAAATACTAAGCAGAAAATGAATGTTGAGTAAGCCTGATTACTACCTAATATTCCTCAAAAATTTCAAACTAGCAAAAAACTCATTTCACTCTTAACATTTTAAAATATTCGTTATAAATTGGTAAAAATGTCGTTATGTTAGTTTAAAAAAATCCTTGTATCCTTTTTTTCCACGTAAAAAACATATTAAATTGGCAAACTAATCCTGAATAAAATTGACAGAATTAAAAAATCAGTAATATGATTTTATCACATTCAAAAGAATAAATTATCAAATTTGAACCGTTTAAATTGATAAAATCTTATAAATTAGCAATTATAAAATAAGTAAGTTCAAAATTTAACAAATCTTAATTATAAATGACTTCAAGAATAAACAATACCAAATAAAAGCATTAATCATTTATAATATTCAAATTTTCAGTCTTCTGTTTTAATAATTAGTTCCTATTAGAAATCCTTCCCAATCAATAAGAATTCAAATAGAAAAGTTTCGAATTGGGAATAGAATAAAATTGAAATGAAACGGACCATAAAATTGAAATTTTTCAAATTTTCAGAAAAAAATCAAAACTTAGAATGATTTCAAATTGAAAAACCTTTAAATTAAAAAAATTCGTAAATTAAGGCAACTCATGTTCGAAATATATTTTAACTATTTTATTGAAGAATAATTATAATATGGGCATCTATAAAATTGTAAGTTCATTTATTTCTAAATAATTTAAAGTATGTAGAAAATGTTGGGATTTAAAAACAAAAAAATTATTTGTCCCTTGTAGATTAAAAAAATAGATTGCCAATTTAACAATTTCAAATATAAATATTAAGAATTGGACAACTAGCAAATGGAAAACCTTAGTAGCTGAGTAATTTAAAGTTTCAAGCCTTAAATATTGAAGAAACTGACTTTTCAAAATTGTAGTATTTTATTTCAAATTAAAAGGATTTTAAGTATATTTTTATAGATAAATTGATGTATTGATTTTGATAAACTTTTAATTGAAAGCATTTAAATTAAGTAATTTTTAGATTTGAAAATTTAGCATTGTTTTTAAATTAAAAATTGAAAAGCATTGTCTGAATCACTACACTATTATCTGGTTTAAAGTTAAAATTGGTCGAAATGGTAGAAGTTTCAATTGAAAGGCTTAATATTAAAAGTAACTTAATTGGGATCGTAAAAAATCGAATAAGTTTAGACTGAAAATTGAAAGTCTTAATATTTTCAATTCTTCTTATTCAATTAGTTGAATTTTGATTGTCCTGAATGTAAAATTGTTCAATTTTGAATTAGTCCCGCTTTAAAATATTCAATTTAAATTATTTTTCTGTCTGAGGTCCTTGAAATAAAAATTGTTTAATTTTAAAAGTTAACAAAGTTTAAAAGTTTAAAAATCGGTATATTGTGTTTCAAAAAACCTGGAAAACACGTGAAATTTGGCAATCAAAATTTTGCAACAACCCTGATATAAGAAATAGAATTAAATAGCTTCGTACAAAATGTCATCAAATGAATTTACAGTTTAAACAAATGAATGTTTTAGAAATTTAAAATATCTCCATAAAATGTAAAATGATCGATATTTTTAAAGAATCCTGAGACTATTTCGCTACAATTTCCCAAAATGTATAATACCGTTGACACCACTTTTTATTTCTGAAATGAGTCCGAGCCCTGAAATGTAAATGTTACACGGTCATTATATTTCGAATAAAAAATAATACTAACGCATCAGCTAAATTTGCTTCATAAAGGGTGTGGATTTCATTCAGAACACCACGGAACACATGATCCTGTAAAAATAATTATTAAATAAAAAAATATAACAAAGTATAAGTTAGTGCCGAGTGTCTAGTTTAATTGAAGGCCTCCCTCAGTGCTAAAAGTTAGAAAGGAAACCCACAGGGGCATAAAACAAAAACGAATATTGTGGGAAAACCCCACTTAAATAATATAAAGGTGAAAATGTGGGTAACAATTGGAAATCTCAATTTTAAATTTGGAAACCTCGATAATGAATTTGGAAATGTACCAAGAAGCTTTCAAAGTTATTGTTTTAATCAATATTATTTTTAACAATTTCAAATTATAAACTGACATTACTTAAATATTTATATTCATGATGTTTACTAATTTTTGCCCACTAAATTCCCGGTTATTTCTCGGTTTTTCCCGGGTTGTAAATATCGAATCATGACAGATGTTTCTATTTATAAACATATCGTTGGTTTATTATTTTTTGTTTTCTAATTGGTATAAATTCTTAGATATAATTCTTACTTTTTTGGTATTAACGATTAAAAATTGATTAATTATTGAAAAGTGACTACAATAAATTATTTTTAATATTTAATAGGAACGTTTAATTATGATTCATGTGTTTATAACATAGTAAATTTAAAATTCAATCAAAGTAAATGGTTTTTATAATGGCTGTTTCTAATCACTTTTTTAATCATTAATCGATTAATTAGTCGCTGATACAAAAGAAATTAAAAATTAAAGCTAAGAATTATTTACCAATTAGAATACGAAACATGCAGAGAATTAGGACGTAGAAATTATATTATATTTTCCATATGTTTAATCAAATTTTAGAATAAATATCTGAAGAGCCAAACTTAGAAATATTTACATTTCTAGTTTATATCGAAAAAAGTGAAGAAAACAATTATCAACAAATCTTCATTCATATGCGACAAGAACCTACAGGCTTATTAAAAAAATATTACAGATCTATGTCATGATTTGAAAAATACAAAATAATGTTTACTTTGAAAAATCATTACTTATGAAAACATTAAGAAAATTATCTAAGGTTTCAAATTGAAAATGTAGAATTTCATAATAATTCATAATTATTTTTTATTATATCGCTTAGAGAATACTATTTCTTCAAAGCTTAAACATTGTTCTGAATTGTTATAAAATTTGGGAATGATATACATAGTTTCTAAATAATTTTTTTCTATAATATTTAGTACAATTTTAAACAGTAAAGATTCAAAATTTATTTGTCTTGGCATAACGATTAACATAAAATATCACAATTTCAAAAACTTTCAATGTAATTCCCGATTTGAACTTGTATATCAGAATAATTTCTGATTTAATTTGATTTTTCGGATATTTTGAATAATTTTGCATTGAATATCAATTTCTAAGTTGAACTTACGAATTATACTACAAGCTGCAATTTCTACTATTCAGAATGAAGCAAATTGCAATTAATAATTCAATTAATTGAAAAAAAGTATACGAGATAACGAAAATTGCGAAATATTACGTATAAATATAAATTAAAAATATTAAATATAAATATTACGAAATATTCTCATATTGAAATGTTTCAAAAACCACAAATTCAACAATATTTATCTTTATTAATCAAAATATTATTTTAAATGTTAAATATATATAATACATATTGAATGTGATTTATATTTATTTAAAAAATCATTTAATTTGGATAGTGAAAACTTATGAATTTGAAGGTTTAAATTTAAAATATGTATAATGCTGAAATTTAGGAAATTTCGATTGAAAATTTGGAAATTTAACGAGAAGATTTAACACTTATAGTTTTAAATGCTCTTATTTCATAAAATCTCGAATCATAAAAGTGATGAATTAAAAAAAAATCATAACACTCACTTGGAATAGGGAATTTTTCAAACGATTTATAATTATGGGTTTAAACTGAAAAGAACTAATTGAATATAAAAAAATCCCAAAAGTAATGATAATTTTTACTTTAGAACAGGAAGTATCGTAAAGAATTATAATTTTGTCTTGAAATAGATCATTTTTGACATGGAACGGGAAATTTGGGAAAATCATTTTTAGCCTGATTTAGAAAAAGGGAACATTAAAAATAATCCCTGTTCCAACTGAGAATTCGTCACAATTTGAAACTTTCCTCTTCCTAATTTTGGAAAAAGGTAGTTATTATATTTCTGAATTATAATAGGAAATTTGTATAAATAAATGCAATTCTGAATGGAGCAGAGAAATTTAGAAAATAATTTAATTGAGACTTAGTATCAGAAATTTTCTACAAGAATTAAGATTCTGAGTTTGGAGGGCTGACTCAAAAATCCCGAAAAATAAAATTCCCGAACAGTTTATAACATTAGCGAACTTGAAAATTCTCGAATAATAAAATCCCCTCCAGAATATTGCTAAATTATAAAATATACGAACTAGAAAATTACCGAATTTAAACAATAGAATTTTTTCAATAAATATGATTTATTTATTAAATATAAAATAAACAAATATTTATATGAAAAAAAATTTCATCCATAAATATATATTTTTAAATTATTTTTATTTTAAATTCAAACAATCATTTTAGAAACATGAAAAATAATTTTTGTATAGAAATATTTGTTAATTTTATATTTAATAAATAATGTTTATTTAAAAAATGTAATTGTTTAAATTCGGGGAGTTAAAAATTCGGCACTTTCGGGAATTTTATTTTTATTGAATTTTCCAATTATTCGAGAATTTTATTGGGAAATTTCATTATTCGGCAATTTTATTTTTCGGTATTTTTTAGTCGTCTCAGTTTGGACGAAATATAAATAAATGAATGATTAAAAAAATCCCTGAAGAATTATAATTTTTCCTTTGAACAGGAAATTTTTTACATGGAGCGCCAAATTTTGTCAATAACAATAGAAAATGTTACAAATAAATGTTAGCTGGAACAGGTAAAAAGTATACTTTTAATTTTGGAGCAGGAGATTCCCGTAAAGAATTATAATGTACCATTTTTAACAAGGAATTTCATAAGTAATTTTAACTTTGACTTTGTGACAGGCAATTCCCTAAAAAAATTCCAATTTTAATTTTAGATTCACTTTAGAACTGGAAATTTCATAAAGAATTATAGTTTTTACTTTTCAACACGGAACGGGAATTTTTTTGAAAAAATTTTATTTCTGATATCGAGAATTCAAAAAAGCCCTGCTACAAGTCAAAATTCATCACAATTTGAAGGTACACTCTTCAAAATTTCATAAATAAATATAATTGTTATTTGCTATAGGTTATTTTCTGAAGGAATTAAAATCCTGAATTTGAACTTGGAATAAGTAAATTAAATATTAAAAAATCTCTTGATGAATGATAATTTTGTCTCTGGAACAGGGAATTTCTTAAATAATTATAAGTATTTTTTACATCAGGTATTTTGTTTACATGTAAAGGGTAATTTTGGCAAACAATTAAATTGTTTTTTGTAAATAAAAATTTTCCAGAATTTGACATTTTTCTCTTGCAATTTTTAGGAAAAGGAAGTTACTATACTTCTGAATTATATATAAAAATGTTGTAAATAAATATAATTTTGAGTTAAAAAGGAGTATTTTGGGATTAAGTGTAATTGCGACTCGGAAAAGTGAATCTCTCCGAAAAGAATTATTTTTTTACTTGAAAAAGAGAATTTTTGACATGGAACGGGAATTTTGGAGAATAATTTTTATTCTAATTTAGAAGGGAATTGAAAAATTTGCTGTTCAAATTCAAAATTAATTCTTTTCCAAAATTCCCTTTTTCAAATTAGAAATCTTTTTAAAAGTTTATTCAGAAATCTCTTTAAATTTTGGAAACTCGATTGAAATCATTCAAATCTTTTGAATTCTTTTAAATTAATTGCGAATTTTAGAAAACAATTTTAATTCTGATTTATAAAAAGGGCATTTACAAAACAGTCCCTGTTCCAATTCAGTATACGAAAAATTTTGAAACTTCCTTGTTCCAAATCAGAATTTAATTTAATTTAATTTTTTTTTTGGTTAATAAAAATTTGCCAGAAGTTGTAGTTTCCCTGTCACAAATTATAGGAAAAAGAAGTTACTATATTTATGATTTATGTTTAAAAATGTTGTAAAAATATAATTTTGAATTAGAACAGGGCGTTTTTTTATTAATAAATGTAATTGTGACTTGGGAATAAGTGACAGCAAAGAATTATTTTTAGACTTAGAAAAGAGAATTTTTTATATGGAACGGGAATTTTAGAAAATAATTTTTATTCTGATTCTTTTTACAAAATTCTCTGTTCCAAATTAGGATTGTAATTTTTATGATAAAAATTATCTGATGTTCCAACTCAGAAGTAAAATTCTTTTCCAAACTTCTTTTCCAAAACTTAAAAAAATCATTTGAAATCATTACAATCTAATCAACTCTTTAAAGTTGACGAGGAATAATTAAAAATTCATCCAGATCATTATTTTATAATAATTCATTTATAGCTGAAACCTCTGGAAAATTATGAAATAATTAAAAAATTTCAAATTAAACTTAAGAATTGTATGATTTGAAATCAAAATGTTTAAAAGTTTGCAATTTAAAATTTAAGTTTGATTTGCAAATATTATAAAGAAAAGAATACAATAAGTATTTAAAATTTTCTATAATCTGTAATTTAAACTATTTAGACTGAAGAAAATTACAAATAAATAACTATGAAAATCGTTTACACAATTAATTACATATGGATAAAGTTTGATAAGCAGTGTTTTAAATTCAACATAAAGTGAATTATTCAATATTCATAATCCAATAAATAAAAAAAAACGTGTTGACTAAAAATGTGATTTTCATTAACATTTTGCAAATTGAAATGTTAAAAAACTAACAAAAATTGAACACTATCAACTCTGAAGTATACAGATTTTATCATTAAAATTTCAAAAATGGGAATCATAGAAACTTGTGACGTGTAACGTTTAAAAAATTTTAAACAGGTAACAATGAAACTTTTACTACATTTTATAAAAACTTTTTTCTATATTAAAATCAAAATTCAAATACATTTACTGAATAAAAGTTTTTTTTTCTTTATTTTGTTATCACTTTAAAAATTGTATTTGACGAAAAGTTGATACATGAGTTTATATAAAACATATTTTCTGATATAAAAAAATATTTTTATGAAATGGGAAAAACTACAATAACTCTGATATAACTTCCAGATAACTAGGTAAATAAAATTCGGTAATAAAAGCTGAGATACGATTAAAAATTAACAAGACACTTGTTGATGAAAATTTATTTTACGCTTAAAATAAATAATCAAAAATACTCACATTGAATGGTTTTATATCATCGGAAAGTACTAATTCATTGATAAGTTTCAAACCCTCCTTTCCATACATGTTTCTTCGAAATTTCGAAAAACTCTTCTTGCAAAAACTCCAAAAACTTTCTCACTGACTCCAAAAAAGCGAGTGTAAAGTGTATTCCTGAAAAACGTGAAAACAGTAAACTCGAACAGAGATGAGGAATTTAAACCAATAGCGTCTGAATTCTGTTGTAAGCCATTTTTCATTGGTTATTTTTCGATCAGCTGTGCCAAGTGCCGGTTTTATCAGAAATGCATATACAATTTGAGGTTATGTTCAGTATGTTTGTATGAGTAAGGTAGCCTGTCGGTATAAAAATAAGTATTTTTCTCCAAAATGTCCTTTCTCTGTCGTAATATATTTAGCAAATTAGAAAGATGTGTAAGCATAGCTTCACGGTTTAGTACATTTGCGGAAAACCAAGTGCCACAAGCAGAAAAAATAGAGCCGATAATTTCCACGACGAAAACCATCGAAAACGGCAAGTTTTTTCACGTGCCCCGACAAGTGTGGCTGGATACTTTGAAAACGATTCCTGATAAAAAATTGGGCATTGTTTTTTTGCATCCTGATATTTTTGCTGCGCAGCCTCGCCTTGATATTATTCACGAAAATATCAGATGGCAGAGAATGTATAAATTTGTGGTATGTTATCAATTTGTTTTTATCAGCAGGATATTATTTTGGTATACTTCTATTATTAATAATACAAAAAGCATTGTGCAGATAAATTTAGCATTTTTGACGGTACGCGTTTATTCACTTGCCAATTCAAGTCATAAATTATAATGGTGACCAGATGACACGTTTTTTTAAAAACGGTGTTGCTACAAAATACCCATTTCAATATTCCCGTAACTTCCCTTGATCAATTTTTCATTTTCCTTGACAGTTATATACATTTTTCTTTCCGGTTGAATTTTCAACCAAAGAAATTAATGTTTAACCAAAAAGATAAATTTTCAGCATACAAGATTAATTTTCTATTAAAAAGATCAATTTTTAACAAAATATATGAATTCTCAATGAATAAAGATCTATTATTAACAAAATAGTTATATTTTTAACCAAAGAAATGCATTTTTGACGATAATGATGATTCTTCAATCAGAAAAAAATGATTTTCGAACCAAGTACAGTATAATTTTCGACCAAAAGGATGCATTTTCAACAATAAAGATTTAATTTTCTACTAAAAAAGATGAACTTTTAGCAAAATACACAAATTTTCATCTAAAAAATAGAAATTTTCAATCCAGAAGAAAACATTCACATAAAGAGTTAAAACAATCATCTTTTAACCGTAAATATGAATTTTTAACTAACAAGTTAAATTGTCAACCAAAAAGATGAATTTTTCACTAAGAAGATTAATATTCTACTATAAAAGACAAAATTGCATGAAAATTTAACCAAATAGTTGAATTTTCAATTAAAAATATTAATTTTTTACAAAAAAAAAAACACGAATTTTCAACAAAACACAAAAATTTTTAACTAAACAAGTTTAATTTTCAACTTGGAATGGAATAGTTATGTTACTATTTAAAACATTATTTTTCGGCCAACAAAAAATAAAGTTTCAGCATATGTGAATTTAAAAATAAATAAAAAAAACTTTTTAGCCCAAATTTAAATATTTATATTTTCAGTTTAACAAATTAATTTTTAATTGAACAAAAGAATTGTTAAAGAAGTAGTAAAATATTCAACGAAAGAAATGAATTGTCAACAAAAAATAATGAATTTTTAACCAAATAGTTGAATTTTCAATGAAAATATTACTTTAACAAAAAAAAAAAAACACGAATTTTCAACAAAATACATAAATTTTCAACCGTTGAATTTCTAACTAAAGAAGATACATTTTCGTCTAAACACGAAGTAGTGAAATTTTTTATTTAAAAAATTAGTTTATAACAAAATAAATGAATTTGCAACTGGAAAAGATTAATTCTCAACCGAAAATGAAATAGTTACATTTACGGTTAACAAATGAATTTTTAACAAATATACGTAGTTAAATTTTCAATGAAAGAAATGAAACGTCGATTAAAAATAATGAATTTTTAACCGAATAGTTGAATTTTCAATGAAAAATGTTAATTTTTTACAAAAAAAAAACGAATTTTCAAGAAAATACATAAATTTTTAACAAAACAAGTTTAATTTTCAACTTAAAATGGAATAGTTATGTTTCCATGTAAAAAATTATTTTTTGGCCAACAAAAAACAAATTTTCATCATATATGAATTTAAAAATAAAAAATAAAATAAAAAACTTAGTACCAAAAATAAATATTTGTATTTTCAGTTCAAAAAATAAAATTTTAATTGAAAAAAAGAATTGTCAACAAAATAGTTAAATTTTCAACGAAAGGAATGAATTGTCAACCAAAAAGATGAATTTTTATCCAAGAAAATTGATGTTCTACCATAAAAGAAGAAAGATGAATCTTCAATAAAAAAATGAATATTGTACCAAATAGTTGAATTTATAACCAAAAGGGTGAATTTTTAACCACAAAGGTTAACTTTGTATAAAAAATGTGCATTTTTTATAAAAAGACATGATTTTAAAACTAAAAATGATTAAATTTCATTCAAAAATGGAATAGTTATATTTACGATTAAAAAAAAATTGTAACCAATAAAAAACAAAATGTCAGAAAAATAGTTAAATTTTTTAACAAAGGAATTAATTGTCAATAAAATATATAAATTTGAAACTAAAAAACATAAATTTTCAACCCTATATGGTATAGATATATTAAAAGTTAAAAAATGAATTTTGTAAGAAAAACGAATTTAAAAAAATAGTTTAATTTTTATACAAAGAAATTATATGTCAATGATAATGTTGAATCTTCAATAACAAAAAGATTAATTTTCTACGATACAAATTAATTTTCTGCCAAAAAGACTAATTTTCAATAAAAAAGATCAAATTTCAACGAAAAATGGAATAATTATATTTTCAGTTATAAAAAGAAATTTTGACAAAAAATACAATTTTTCAACAAAATAGCTAAACTTTTAACACAGGAAATCAATTTATAAAAAAATATATGAATTTGCAACTGCCAAAGATTAATTCTCAAACCCAAAATGAAATAGTTACATTTACGGTTAAAAAATGAATTTTTAACAAAAATATGTAGTTAAATTTTCAATGAAAGAAATGAATTGTCGACCAAAAATAATGAATTTTTAACCAAATAGTTGAATTTTCAATTAAAAGGATTAATTTTTTACAAAAAAAGAAAACACGAATTTTTAACAAAATACATGAATTTTTAACTAAAAAAGTTCAAATTTCAACTCAAAATGGAATAGTTATGTTTCCATTTAAAAAATTATTTTTTGACCAACAAAAAACAAATTTTCAACAAAATATATGAATTTTAAAATACAAAAAAAAAAGAAATAAAAAACATTTTAGCCCAAAATTAAATATTTATATTTACAGTTAAAAAAATGAATTTTCAATTGAAGTAAAGAATTGTTAACAAACTAGTTAAATTTTCATAGAAATAAATAAATTGTAAAACAAAAAATGAATTTTTAATTGTAGGAAACGAATTTTTAACAAAGCAGTCAACCAAAGATATGACTTGTTTACCAAAAAGATAAATTTATAAACAAGAAGATTAATGTTCTACCACAAAAGGCTCAAAAAATGTATGAATTTTTAACTAAAGAAGATATATTTTCATCCAAGCACTATATCGCAAACACTATAATGATGAATCTTTAATAAAAAAATAGAATGTTGTACCAAATATTTGAATTTCTAACCAACGAGGTAAATTTTCAACCATGAAGATTAATTCTGTGTAAAAAAGGTGCATTTTTTAAAATAAAAATACATGATTTTTAAATTAAAAATTATTAAATTTCAGTCAAAAATGGAAAAGTTATATTTACGGTTTAAAAAATAATTTGCAACCAACTAAAAACAAAACTTCAACAAAATAGTTAAATTTTTAAACAAGCAAATCAATTTATAAAAAAATATATGAATTTGCAACTGCAAAAGATTAATTTTCAACCCAAAATGAAATAGTTACATTTACGGTTAAAAAATGAATTTTTAACCAAAATATGTAGTTAAATTTTCAATGAAAGAAATGATTTGTCGACAAAAAAATTAATTTCTAACAAAAAAAAATGAATTTCACTAACAAGATTTATATATATATATATATATATCTCACGGTTG
>NC_046664.1:68692757-68717033 GCF_010883055.1 Belonocnema kinseyi
ATTTTCAACGATAATGACGAATCTTTAACGAAGAATGAATCAAAGTTTCGAAGAAGTCTTAAAAATTTTACAATTTTTAGTATTTTTATACCATAAATGGGTATTTTTAAGAATTGTATTGTTCTAATTTTAGTCTTTCGCTAACACAAAAACCCGAGCAGAAAATCGTGGAGGTGGTAAAAAACCCTGGCCACAAAAAGGCTCGGGTAGGGCTCGCCATGCAAGTATTCGATCGCCCCTCTGGCGAAAAGGAGGCAGAATCCATGGACCTCGTTCTCCCACAACCCATTTTTACATGCTCCCCTTTTATAAAAGAATCATGGGTCTCACATCCACACTGTCAGTAAAATTAGCACAAGACGATTTATACGTAGTACAAGATCTCGAAATTCCTTCAGAAGAGCCCTCCTATGTCGAAGAATTAATCGATAAAAGAGGATGGGGTCCATCCGTTCTCTTCATTGACGACATTGACTTCATGCCTAGAAACATTTCCATCGCTACTGACAAATTAAAACACGTTAATTTAATGCCTGTTTATGGTAAGTTATTTTCCAATTCATTACAAATTTTCCAGTAGGGTCTTCGAAAAATACATTGGAATATTTTTTTCTTCGAATTTTCATACATATCACTCCTAAGAAAGAAGTTTTTGTTATCTACACTGCAAAAAATATTGCTGAAAATTACGTTTCGTTTTGTAACTTTTTCCTATGATTGTTATGGGAAAATTACACGTTTCTTGTAAATTGACAGTGATTATTAAAGGAATTTTACCATAAATGAATGAAATTTACAATGAACGTGTAATTTTTCCACAGCAATCATAGAAAATAAAAATACTAGTGATTTAAAAGTTACAAACTCTTAAAAATGTATTATGAAAACGGTTTATTCATATAATTATTGTGAAAATGACACAGTGGATTTTTCTAATAGTGTTTTTCTTTTTTTTTTTATCGAATTATTTACATTAATTATCGTTCCGGTATGAAAATCAGTCTATAAAAGTGAACTCCGATAACACCCGAAGACAAAGAATAAAAGAGTTAGAAGCTTTTAAATAATTATAAAAGATCTGAGGATAAATGGTTTCGGTTTTATTTTCAAAGAATAATTTTAAGTTTTAAAGATTTTATAATGTGAGTTAAAAGAATATGGAAGACTTTGAGACCATTTTTTCTAATTTTTCAAGATTTACACATTTTTTAGGTAAACTCAATTTTGTCAAGGTGTGAAAAAAAGTTCTTAAATTCATGGAAAATTAAAAAATTTTTTTTTGTAAGGAATTTCAAGAGAAAATCGAAAAAAATCACAAAACATTTTTAATTATTCCCTAAAATCTTTAAAAAGTGTGAAAGATTTTAAAGCAAAATTTTGCCATATTACATAATTTTAGAAAAAATTTGAGTAAGTTTAAAAGATATTCAAAAGATTTTAAGGCAATTTTTGTAAATTTGCAGAACAAATAAAAAAGACAGGAAAAATTGAAATAATATTTAGAAATTAGAAGGTTTAGAAGATCGAATAAGATTAAAACAAAAAAAATAATTTTTCTTATATTCGGGTGCAAATTTTAAATAATTTTTTCTTTTGAAAATGGACTTTAAGAGAAAATTGAAATAGGTTTTTAAAAATAACAAACGATTACCTAAAAATTTCTAAAAATAGTTTAGAAGATTTTAAAGTAAAACGTTTCAACTTGTTAAGATTGCAAAATAAAAATATTTTTAGAAAAACATTGAGTAAGTTTGAGAGATATTGCAAAGTTTTGAAACGATTCAAAAATAATTAAGCCTTGTAAAATTTTTTTTCTACATTTTATAAAGTTTCACGAAAATGAAAGATATTTTTTCAGGTTCCTAGGAAAAATTAAAATAATTTTTTATTTCGAAAAATTAATTTGAAGAGATTATTTTAAAAGATTTTAGAAGATTTCAATAATGGTCAAAGAAGAAGCTGAAAGATTTTAAGGCAATTTTTTAAATTTTGCAGAATAAATAAAACATGCAGAAAAATTTGAATAATTTTTAGAAATTAGAAGGCTTAGAAGGTCTGACAAAATTAAAAAAAAAAGATTTTTCCTTATATTCGTGTTAAAATGTCAAATAATTTTTTCTTTTGAAAATGGAACTTTAAGAGAAAATTGAAATAGGTTTTTAAAAATAACAAACGATTACCTAAAAATTCCTAAAAATAGTTTAGAAGATTTTAAAGTAAAACGTTTCAACTTGTTAAGATTGCAAAAAAAAAAAGTAGTTTTAGAAAAACATTGAGTAAGTTTGAGACATATTGCAAAGTTTTGAAACGATTCAAAAATAATTAAGCCTTGTAAAGTTTTTTTTCTACATTTTATAAAGTTTCACGAAAATGAAAGATATTTTTTCAGGTTCCTAGGAAAAATTAAAATAATTTTTTATTTCGAAAAATTAATTTGAAGAGATTATTTAAAAAGATTTTAGAAGATTTCAATAATGGTCAAAGAAGAAGCTGAAAGATTTTAAGGCAATTTTTTATATTTTGCAGAATAAATAAAACATGCAGAAAATTTTGAATAATTTTTAGAAATTAGAAGGCTTAGAAGGTATGACAAAATTAAAAAAAAAAAATATTTTTCCTTATATTCGTGTTAAAATGTCAAATAATTTTTTCCTTTGAAAATGGAACTTTAAGAGAAAATTGAAATAGGTTTTTAAAAATAACAAACGATTACCTAAAAATTTCTAAAAATAGTTTAGAAGATTTTAAAGTAAAATGTTTCAATTTGGTAAGATTGCAAAATGAAGACGAACAAAAATTGGGTAAATGCAAGAAATATTTAGTACAATTTAAAAGAATTTCGAAAGTTTTCAAGAGAATAAACAAATTTTCTTAACATTTCTTGGGAAATTTAGAAGATTTTACGGTAATTTTTTCAAATTTGGAATTATATTTTAAAATTTTGAGAAAAATTCGTGTCAGTTAAAATATTTTCAGGAATTCAAGACGTTTTAATTAGATTACAAATATTTGAAAACTCGGAAACATTTTTGAAAATGTATCAAATATTTCTTGATTCCTTCCCAACTTTTAAATGTTCTGAACATCGTTTAAAAGGACTCGAATTTTTCATAATGTTTCGTGAAATTCTATATATTATGAAAAAAATTCTTTAAAATTTTCTAGATTCTTTTTTGACAAGCCTGAAATATTTAAAAATCTTAAATTTTCTCAAGAATCTTATGCAAATTATATTTAGATAAATTTAAAAACCAGGTGATAATACTTATTTTCTTGTTCTCAATTTTCAGAATTCAATTTCAACATGGATTTATTATAGCACTTCGAAAAATAATTTTCGATTAATTTGAGTGTTTTCAAAGATAAAAAAATATTTGTTAATGGTCTTTTTTTAAGAGTGACATACAAATTTTAAAATATTTTAGCTTCGTTACAAAGTCTAATTGATTAAAAAAATATTACATTTAGGTGTTCGTTATTTCATTGTAATAGAAAACAATATTGTAGGATTTATCATATTCCCTATTTATCATCTATAGATATAATAATTATATTTATTATATAGTAGCATCATATTTTAAAACGGCAATATAAAACAAAATTAGTTCTTCATCATTATTCGAGATTTTTTTTTTGTCAATTAAAGATCTTGTCGTTATTTCAAAAAATCCTATATTAAAGAAAATAATACGTGAGTACATAAGTCTCATTTACTACCTGACTACACTATGAAGAAGAAATGATTTTTTTTTAAATTTTATTCTTTTTGTCCAAGTTTCAATTAGAGTGAGGTAATAATTAATTCAAGTTAACAAGCATAATTTTTCAAATAATTCATGATTATTTTAAATAATATTATCTTTGAATAATGTCAGAAAGTTGCGGTTTTTTCTAAAATTTTCAATTTTATGTCCACTTTTTACTTAGGGCGAAGTAATAATTAATCTAATTTAGAGAACAAATTTGTTTATAACTATTTTATCCTATATTAATGCTATCTAGTTGCGGTTTTTAAGAAATGTTTTACTTTTTGTTAACTTTTCACTTAGTGAGGTAATAATTGATGCAAGTTGACAAACATAATTGTTTAAACAATTTATTTTTGTTTATAACTATCTTCTCTTAGAGTAATGCTTGAAAGTTGTGGGGTTTTCTTCAATTTTCAGCTTTTCTTCGATATTTCGGGCGGGAACAAATAATAAATATTAATATTAATTTAAACCAGAAGGCAAATCACTTTCTTTTAAATCTCTTTATTCTTCAAAATATAATTTATCAAAACAAAAATTTATTTTAAATTTTCTCAAGAATTCCAAGGAAAATCTTTTAAAATCTACAATTTGCTTAAAGTTTTTTAAAATCTGGTCAAGTTTAAATATATTTTTGAATATTTTCAAATCAATTTATATATATCTTGATTTTACTTGCTTTTTTCTAATTTGTTAATCTTGCCAATTTCAAATATTTTGAAATCTTTCAGAGTTTCTCAGTTTTTTAAAGAAAATTTTTTTAAAATCGTTCAAATATTTTCAAATTTATAAGTATTCTTAAATCTTTTTAAAACATCTAAATAGCTCTTAAACTTACTCGAATTATTTTTAAAATGTTGTAATTTCGTAATTTGGTAAAATGGAAAAATATTGCTTTAAAATCGTATACATTCTGTTTTGAATTTTTAGGAAATCATTTGAAATGTTTTGCAATATTTTCCAATTTACTCTTAAAATGAATGTTTTGAAGTAAAAAATCATTTGAAATTTCCCCAGAAATGTTGTGTTCTCTTAAACTCCTTAAAAATTCAGCTTTTCTACAAATTTTCCAAATTCTGCAGTTATAAAAACTTTCTTCAAATATTGCATATTCTTCAATACATTTTTAAATCTATAAAACTTAACATTAATCCTTTGAAATAAAACCTAAACCATTTGAGAATTTCCCAGAAATTTCAAAAAATTAATCTTAAATCTTTCTAAATTACTAAAAAGCGTTTACATGTTTTTTTTAAATCTTCAAAATAAATTGTTATCCATAATGTAATTTTTACTTATCTCTTTGAGAATGTGAATAAGTTTACAAATTATAGTATGGTACCGAAATTTTAAGAATATAATTTATTTTCCAATATTAAAAAATTATTTATAATTAAAACTTTCTATTTTATTAATAGTGTATCTAGGACTACTATAGGAGAAGATAGTTATAAACACTAATAAATTGTTTAAAAAATTATGTGTTTTTCTAAAAGGCAATTGCTATAAACAATAATAAATGATTTTAAAAATTTATTTCAGCATGTAGTTATCAGTAGAAATAAATATTTTCTGTATTCGAAACAATTTTTGCTAAAAATAAACCTCAAGAAAATAATAAATAGCGCTAAAAACTTGCAAAACCTAATTTTTCACTTATCAGGTTTTTTCGGGGACTATATAATACAGTCTTATAATATAACTTTTTTTCGAAAAATACGGTTTTTGTGTGGATTCACACAAATTTGGGACCGGTATGCATGAAAATTGGCGAAAAAATAATTTGGATCCACCCAGTCCAGTCTGAAGCTTTTTATGTTTTGAAAACACTAATTTTGAAATACTTCTGATTCCATTTTTTTCAGGATTGAATGTCTACAGTATGTTGAAACACGAAACTTTGGTCCTAACTGAAAGAGCTGCAAGGCTCGTAGAAGAAAAACTACTCTTCCAACTGAACAGAGCAGACACGAAGAAAGTCTGCGGCAAATTCCGAATTAACCAACATTAAAATGGACCTTATGCAAGTCTTTTATTTAGGTTCTCAACTTGGAAAATACTAATTAGATTTTATAGTTTATGTTTATATGGAAAAATGTTAGAAAATAAAGAAAGATACTCTTCAAACCGGTCCCTCTTAATTATTATAAATTACGGGATAATGATACAAATTTAATTTTCAAACACTTTATGATTTTTTATTTATTATATATAAAAAATGAGCAATTTGAACATTTATTAATAAATGCATGGTTTTTAACGCGAAACAAGTTCGTAAGAAAATATTGAAGATATATTACATTACATTACATGCACAGTAAATAGATAAATATCTGTACAGAGATAACATCGTCTAAGTTTGAGCGCGAATTCTAAGTTGTTAAATTGAAATAAATTGGATTGACTAAAAATCGTTCCATCAATTAATTCTAGAACTGGAATTTTTTTTGTCATCTTTTGAGCGCCGAAGTGCTGGAAGGTTGATAGACAGCAGGCTGAAAATAGATATAAATAGTAAAGGGTGTGTATAAAAATGAATTGGACAAACCTATTGTTTGTCTCAAATATGGGCGGCCGATCGACCAGGAAATCGAGAAAGAATGGAGGATTTTTTCAGACCGGGAAAAACCCAGAAACGACAGTATATATTAATTATTTAACTGGGAATTATCACAAACTTCACAAATCATATGATGCAATGCAAGTTAAAATAAGTTCTGTTGCAACTTTTTTTTTAACTTTAAGTTCAAGTGTTCACTTTTTCAATTGTGAAATAATTAAGTTTACAATGCGTCATTCTAAAATCTTTCAACTGAAAAATTTTCCATTGAAAGTTTTCATTTTTAAGAGTACATTTTAAAATTTAGGTTGATGAACTGTAAATGTAAATAAACGATTTTAAAAATTGAACTGAAGATCGATTATTAAAAATTGAACAATAAGTAATTTTATTCAAAAATATTCCATTTTTAACCCATTAAATTTGAAATTTTGTAATAAAAAAATGCAAATTTTGAAAAATATTTAGCAAATTAAATATTAAAAACGAAACGATTTTAATTTTAATCTGAATGGTTTAAAATCGAAAGCCTTGAATCGTTAAACTTTCAGAGTCCTGGATTAAAACTTTGAACGTTACATTTTTATTTGTTTCTTTTAAAATTTTTAATTAGTATGTGAAAGTGTTGAATTTGTTTGCATAAAAAGCAATTGCTCAGTTATTAATTTTAAGCTACTTAAAATGAAAAGAACAGGGCTTCTACACAAATTCCGGAAAAAAGATTCCTTGACAATTTCAGGTTTTTCCAGATATCATAAGTTTTTTCAGGTATAATTTTTCTTAGTACAGAGCCATTCAAATATTTTGCATTTTTTAAAACAACTCATCTTTTTTTTTTTTAGTTTCTATAGTCAATTATTACCTGTAATTTAGAAAGCTTTGACAAATTGTATTACAAGATATTCTTAAATATACTTAGTACCACTGATTAATTAAAAAAATAATAATAAAAATATGATTAATAATTTTCTGAATTTGTCCCTTATAAAGTCCATGAATATAAATAATTCAAACAAATTTTGATTTGATCTTCTTATACTTAAAATTCAGTGCACATTTAGGAAAAAATTAATTGGAGTACGATATCAATTTGAATTTAAACCGCTTCAAACTCCTAACTTTTCAGGTAAACTAAACTAGATAGATGAGTTTTTAACCAAAAAGTTTAATTTCCAACCAAAAATATTAATTTTCTACTAAAAAAGATGATTTTTCAATATAATACATGAATTCTAAACCAAATAGCTAGATTTTTAATTTAAAAAATATCAGTTTTCATTTAAAAACGGAAGTTACATTTTCAGTACAAAAAATTTAATTTATGAAGAAAGAAACAACAACAATAAAATCAATTTTTCAACCAAAGTGATAAATTTTCCACTGAAATAAAGAATGCTGAACTGGAATAGATGAATTTTTAACAAAAGACTTTAACTTTCAACCAATTAGTTTTATTTTCAACCAAAAAGATGAATTTTGAACTGAAGTCCTGAATATTTAACCGGAAAAGTTAAATTGTGAACTAAAAAATACAAATTTTCAACTAAAACAGTTAAATTCTGAAGCAGAGAAGATTAATTTTTTACAAAAAATAGAATAGTTAAATTTTCAGTTAAAAAAATTAATTAGCAATTAAAATTATGCATTTTCAAATATAATTATAAAATTTTAACATGAATAGTTAAAATTTCAACCAAAAAGAAGAATTTTCAACCAAGAAGAATAATTTCTACGAAAAAGATGGATCTTCAACTCAATACATGGATTTTTAACAAAAAAGGTAAATTCGCAACCAAAAATTAAATAGTTAAATTATAAGTTAAAATATTAATGCTCAACCGAAGAGATGACAAAAACTAAATTAAAAAAAATAGTTTCATTTTCAAAGTGATGAATTTAACACTAAAATGATAAATATTCATCTAGAATAGTTATATTTACAACCGAAAACATCAAATTCTACCATAAAGGCGAATTTTCAAAAAAAAAATTTTGAACCAAAAATTGAATAGTTCAATTTTTAGTTTAAAAATTAATGTTAGACCAAAGACAATAATTTTTAGCAAAAAGGATGTATTCAACCGGACAGTTCAATTTTCAATAAGAAACATTATTTTCAGCTAAAAAAAAGAATATTAAAAAAAATAGCTAATTTTTTAATCAAAGAGATGAATTTTAAGTTAAATCTATGAATCTTATAAAAAAAATTAATTTAAAAACAAAAATTTTAACTTTTAACCAAGTACATAAGTAACTTTTCATTAAAAAAAAGAAAGAATTATGAACGAAAAATCTAGTAGTTGGTATGCCAACCAAAAAAAAACTTTAATTTTTAATCAATAACAGTTTATTTGTACCAAATAGTTGAATTTAAAAGCAAAAAGGTGAATTGTCAACTGGGAAGGATTAATTTTCTACCAAAAAAAAAACGAATGTTGAACAAACAAATTTTTTTTAATAAATAAAAGTTTATCTAAATTACTGAACCTTCAAGTTAGAAGACAAGTTTTTCTCTACAAAAATAGAATTTTTAAACAAAAAATAAGATTTTTCAGCAAGAAATTAATTTTTCACGAAATTCATGCATTTTTACCAAACAAAAATGAAATTTCAAACGAACAAATTTATATTTTGCTACCAAAAAATGCGAACTTTTCACTAAAAAATATAAATCTTAAAAAAATTGAAGTTAAATTTTCTGTTAAAAAATTAATTTTAAACCAAAAAGAAGTATTTTCCATTGACAACTTAAATTTTCAACCAAGCACATGATCCTTCCAACAAAAAAAATAAATTTTTAAGAATGTAGTTTAACTTTTACCCAAGTATAGTTGAATTTTCAAATAAAATTAATTGTCAACAAAATAATTAAATTTTCAAGCAAATTAACCAAATGTTTTAAACAAATTAATTGAATAATATAACAATGATAATATAATTTTCTACGAAAAAATTGCAATTTCTCTTGAAGCAGAAGAGTTTTTAATTTAAAAAAATTGTGTTTTCATGAAAATACCTTTTCCAGTTGACTCTGCAAAATAAAAAATTGAATTTTTAATTCAAAAAGATGAATTTTTTCAACAAAAATGGATGAATTTTTAACAAAATAGTTGAGTTCTCTACCAAATAGTTACATTTTTATCCAAGAAAGATGAAATTTGTACCAAAATAGATTAATTTTTAATAAAAAAACCACAAACTTTTCTTTAAACAGTTCAACATTCATCCAGAAAAGATTTCAGTTCATTTTTAAACACCAAAATATAAATTTTAAACTAAAAGTAAATTTTTTACGAAATAGTCTAATTTTCAAGAAAATAGTATGATAGATATTTTAAAAAATAGTTAACTTTTCATCCAGAAAATATTTCAGTTCACTTTTCAACGCCCAAATATTATAGTGAATCAGTAGAATTTTTAACAAAATATTATGACTTTTAAACCCAATTTTTTAATATTCAAGCAAGCAGTTGCATTTTTATCCAGAAAAGGTGTAATTTCTTCTAAAGCAGTTGAATTTTAAAATCAAATTAAAATAAAATAGTTGAATTTTCAAGCGAATTTACAGTTTTATTCAAGAAAGATGAAATTTCTCCTTAAACAAATGAATTTAAGAAATTTTTTTTTTTAATGTTTACATTTTCATACAAAGAAGATTCCAGTTGACTTTCCTGCAGCAAAATAAGAACCATTAACAATTTGCAACTAAAATTAATATCTTTTCAAGAAAATTATTAAAATTTCAACCACATAATAAAATTTATAACTATAAAATATTTCATTTTTTGTCCATTTAAAAAATTGTAATCTGTTCAAACTAAACTAAATTCGAATCGACGCATCCAAATTTTCCAAAGGCAGCATGGGAGTGGGGACTCCTTATTCTACTTCGTGATTTTACCTTTCATTTGAACTATTAACAATTGAAAAGTGTTAACGGATGCATGAAATAATATTTGTTATGAGCGAGCATGTTAAATTTAAATTACTGAATAAATTAATTTGTCCAAATCCTAAAAAGAATTACAGTTGAAGCACAAAATTCCTTAAAAATTGACATTTTATTTTTGTCTTTCTCACCTGATAATTTAATAAGCTTTCAAACGGTTTAAAATATCTATTTTTATTTATTTCAAACTGGAAAATGACCAAGATTTTTTCTCGATTAAAACGGCCACCCTGGAAATATTTAACATTATTTTTAAATTATGAAAATAAAAACTTACCCTAGGATGTGGATCGCTGCCCATCATTTTTTCCCTAATCGCCCATCGGATAGCCTTGTGTCTGTTTTCTCCTGGAAGAGGGCAGTGTTTCCATTCCTCTTGGTATTTCTGATAAAGAGCTACAGGATCCGATTTTTTCCATTTTCTGTGTGTTTCCGGATTTAACCGCCAAGGCCTTATAACTGAAAAAATAAATTGGATTTAAATGAGTAAATTTTCAACTTCAATATCTCAATTGTCTTTCCTATCTAAAAAAAAGGTGTGAATGGTGAAATTAAAAAATTTTAATCTACAGAGAAAATTTTCAAATGATCAAATCAATTATTGAAAATAATATACATGTGTTATGTTGGTGCTTTTCACTGGAAATTATCATATAAAAAAAAAGAATTTTAATATAAAATTATAAAGTTTCGAAGACTTGAAATTTCTAAAAATTTTACGTAGTGCTAGATTCTCAATTTTTATTAGTTTTATGTTATGTTACCGTTTTACACAGGATATTTACGTTTTTCGGTTTTGCTAGCGTTTCTTTATCAGAAAGTGACATTTTCAAACAAAAATCATTTTCAGGGTGACCGCTGGACCGGGAAATAACCGGTAATTTTTTGAGACCGGTAAAAACGGGAAATGACAGTGAATTTATTTTTTGACCAGGAATTTCACAAAACTTTAAAAGAAAAATCTGTTCACGTTCGATTTTAACCACTTATTAAAGTAATGAGTTAAATAATCTTTTACAATTATGATATAATTCAATTCATAATGCGTAATTCGAAAATCTTTTACTTTAAAAATTTTCCATTCTAAATTTTCATTTTTACGCGTACATGTTTAATTTGAAGAATTATTTCAAACTGCAGTCCTGAAGACTTGAACAATTCAAGAGTAAAAGCGTTCAAAGCTGAAATTTTTTGATAAAACCCTGTTTTCATTTTATCAACTGTAAAAATAATAAATAAAATAGCTTTTAGATGAATCTGTACTTAAAGTATTAAAAAGTGAAGAATAATTGATTTTACGAAACAATTCTGAATCCGTAAAAAATTTAAGAATTTCCAGATTTTAATGTGAAAAATTAAACTGTTTTAATTCGAAAGTCTTAGTCATTAAAAAAATGCAAATGTCCGATTGAACCTTTATCAACAACTACTTTCAATTTAAAAATAACTTCAAAATAATTCCATAATCGTAACTAAAGGCAAATATTTAAAAGCAAACAATTTGGAACTGAATTGTTTGAAATAGAAATCCTTAAATCGTTAACATTTCGAAGAGCTTTTAAACTTCGAATGTTAAAATTTTAATTGTTCTTTAAACAAATTATAATTCGCAAGTGAATTTGTTGAATTTTGATGTACAAATAACAATTCAACACTTTTTTGTTTCTAGAAAAAATTTGAGTAATTTTAAGAGATATTAAGAAGTTTTGAAAATATTCCAAATTAATTTAAAACATTTAAATTAATTTCAAATAATTTAAACGAAATGTGTTTACCAACAAAATTCGGCTATTATTGCTGAAATTTCGGTGCTAATAGCCACAGCCAAATTTAAAACAAAATTAAGATTTATGCAGATTTCAAACAAAAAATGTTTAAACTTTTTAAGAAATGTGAAGGGCTTCAAAAGAATAAACAAATTTTCTTAAAATAAAATAATATAATTTTGAAATTTTTAAAGTTCATTGATTGATTCTTTAATTTAGAGCATTGGCAATCATAATATAGGTTGAATTTTTTTAAAATTGAATCTGAATTTTCGAACTTCACATAAATGAAAAAATCTAAAAACTCTAAATGTTGTAGTTTATCTACATTTCGTTAAAAATTATTCAGTTGAAAAGTGTTAGTACCTTCCATTTTATACGTTTTTATTTTTATCGAGGATTGAATAAAAAAATTTTTAAATTGAAAAACTTTTGAACTTCAATTTACAAAGTTTTAAGTTCAAGAGTTCCACTTGAGTGCTTTAATTTGTAGTTAATTTTTTATTCGTTCAAATGGAAAAATGTTTTTGTCAAAAAATTATTGGTATTTTTAATTAAAATTTATTAGAATTTCAATATTTAAAACCTTTCAACAACTATAGGTTATGTTGGTGTGTTTGGCGTCGAATTAATATTTGAAACAAAAATCATTAGATTTAAATGCAATGATTTTTTTTAAAATTAATCAAATTTACAAGTTTCAATAATTTCAGATTGAGTTAGTGCTTTTCATCAGAAATTGAAATTTGTATAAAAAAATTAACAGAATTGAAAGAAGATTTATAACTTTTTAAAGAATTTTTGGTTACATGTACGGTTTACATAAAAATTTTATAAGTTATTTTGAAGATTAAATTTTTTAAAACAATTTTAGATTATGTTGGTGTTTTATAGTGGAAATGGATTTTTTTAGTAACAAATTATTAGATTTCGAAGAATATAAATTGTTGTGTAAAATTGTATGTTATGCTTCTGGCAATATTGATAAATTTTAAAGAAGATTTACCATTTTTGATCAATTCAAAATTATGTTAACATTTTTTCACCGGAAATTAATTATTTAAAATAAAAACCATTAAATTTCGAAGAAGATTTACAATTTATTTTAAAAATCATCAGATTTGATAAATTATCATCATTTTTCAGATTATAATTCAGTCATCAAGTTCACAATTTTTGGTTTTGTTCACATTTTAAACTAGAAATCGGTACTTTTAATAAAAAATTATTGGCTTCCAAAGAAAATAAACAATTGGAAAAATTTTAGGTTATATCGTTTTTTTCCGTCTAAATTCGCTATTGTTAATAAAAAATCATTTTATCAAGGTATTTCAGCGTTTTTTATCAGAAATTGGTATTTTAAAACAAAAATTGAATGGTATGATTGTCTCTGTATTGTGCGAAGGTAATAATTATTAATTCTAAAGTTACCTAAAAACTGATAGGTTGTGCGACAATGTGTCAATATTACTTTTAATAGCTGTTTTCAATTTGTTTATCTATGAATAAAGATTACAGTTTGTCTACACCATGAATTTTGTAAATCGAAATTTCAAAAAAGTTATTTTTTTTATGATAATATTTATTTTTAAATGTTTCTAAACATGAATGATAAAAGAGAAAATTTCAATTATAAATAATTTTTTAATTTTAGGAAACTTACGAAGTGAATAACCTATCGATGCCGGTAAAATGAAACTTGTACGTACCGGTACCGACAATAAGATTTCTGGGAAGATTTTGAATGATTTAGGTTTTATTTAAAAAGATTCATTTTCAGTTTTTAAGATTTCAAAATATCTCGAAAAAGACCCATTTTTTAATGGTCCAGGTTTTTAGAACTTTTGAGGAAAACTGAATTATTTCAAAATATATATAGATGCTTTAAAAAGATTAGAAAATAATACAAAATTTAGAGAAGATTTGCAAAATTTTCAAACTAAACGTGAAATTTGAAAGAAGAAGAGAAGATTTTAAGGTAAAATTCTTCTATTTTGGAAGATTTCAAAATATTTGACAAAATTTGAGTTAGTTTAACAGATATTTAAACAATTTAAAAAGATTAAACATATCATTAAAAACTTAAAAAGATTTGAGACGTTTTAAAAATCGGGAATGTTATTATTCGGGAATTTTCCATTTCGGAATTTTTAATTTTCGGAAACTTTATCATTTCAGGAGTTGTACGTTTTTAAACCTAAATCTTGGATTCGATTAATTTTAAAAGATATTTCGAATATTTAGACGTTTTCAAAAGTTTCAAAAATAATTTGAAAACTTGATGATTTCAAAAAATTAAAAATAGAATTTAGATTTTTGAAGATTTAGAACAAGAAGTTTCGAAGCCGTTAAGAATTTTAAAGAGTTTTAAGAGAATAAAAATGTGTTCAAGATGCCTGGGGAAACTTAAAATGATTTTTTTATTTCGAAAAATTAATTTTAAGAGAATATTTGGAAAGATTTCAAAACAAAAAAGAATACAAAAATTATCAAAAAATAATCAAGAAGATTTTAAGGCAATTTTCTTTAATTATGCAGATTTTTTTCATCATTTTGGAAAAATTCGAATCACTAAAATATATTTAGAGGGCTAAAAATCTCGAAAAAATGCTAAAACTGAAAAATTCGAAAAAGAATTCGATACATAAAATCAACGCCATCAGAAAATTGCCTAAAATTAAAAACTCCAGGATTGGAAAATTCCCGCCAGTTTATGATATTATTGAATTTAAAAATTCCCAAATTTGATCTCGGATGCGGAAATTATTTATTATGAGAATTTTTTAAATTTGGCAATATTATAAATTGCGTGGAATTTTCTCATTCAGAATATTTTTAATTATCGGGAACTTTATCATTTCGGGAATTCGTTATTGCCAATACTTTTCTTCTTGAGCATTCTACAGTGACGGGATTTTATTTTTCGAATCTTAAATTTTAAATTCTAATCATTTTAAAATATATTTAGAAGATTTATAAAATTTGGAGAGTTTCAAAAGTAATTAAAGAATTGAAGATTTAAAAATTATACAACAGAATGTAGATTTATTAAAATATCGAACAAAAAGTTTAGAAGATTTTTTAAATTGTTGAAAGGTTTCAAGAGAATAAAAAATTTTCCCTCTCATTTTTTAAAGATTATTTCTTAAAAAAAGAGATTTTTTAAAATCTCAAAAAAGAATCCGGAAGATTTTAATGCCACTGTGACATTCCCGAAAAATAGAATATTCGATATATAGTCTCAAAATTAAAAAATTGCCAACAATTTCAAATTTCACAATTGGAAAATTTCCGACAGTTTATAATATTACCGAAATGTCGATTCAGGAATTTTATAATTCGGAAATTATACTGTGTGTGTAATTTTATAGAGTCGGATATGTCATAATGTCGGGAATTTTTTTCGCGAATCATTTTTGTCGGAAATTTTCAAATTTGGCAATATTATAAACCGACGGGAATTTTTTAATTAGGAATTTTAAATCGGTGGGAACTTATTATTTCGGTAATTTTATATTACAAATATTTTTTTCTTTGGATATATTGTAGTATCGGAAATTTTGTTTTTTAAATCTCAAATTATAAACTTGACTAATTTTGAAAGATACCAAGAATATTTAGAAGTTTGGAAAAAATTCAAAAATAATTGAAAGCTGGAAAAGATTTCAAATTTTGTAAACAGAATGTGAATTTTTGAAAATTTCGAATATTTTGTGTTTTAAAGATTTTTGGGGGAATTTGAAATGATTGTTTATTTTGAAAAATTAATGCTAATAGAATATTTAAAAAGATTTCAAACCATTTTAAAAAGCTTCAGAAATCATCAAAAAAGAATCCGGAGGTTTTAAAGGAACTTTTAAAGCAATTGAGAAGCAAAAAAATTCTTCCAGTTTAAAATGTCAGATTTGAAAAATTCCCGACAGTTTATAATATTACCGAATTTCAAAATCCTCAAAATAAAATTTTTAATATCATAAAGTATCCAGCACAAGATAATCCCGAATCTCAGCAATTAAACAATAGTTAAACAGTGAATCAAAGAAAATACTTTCATTTGCTAAAAATATTCTGTATTTTATTTATTCATTAAAATATATCCTTTTTAAATAATCTCGATTCAGGAATTTTATAATTTGGAAATTATACTGGGTGCAACTTTATAGTCGGCTATGTAATAATGTCGGGAATTTGTTTTCGCGAATTATTTTTGCCGGAAATTTTCAAATTTGGCAATATTATAAACCTTCGGGAATTTTTTAATTAGAAATTTTTTTTTTAAATCTCAAATTATAAACTAAACTCATTTTGAAAGATACCAAGAATATTCAGAAGTTTGGAAAAAATTCAAAAATAATTCAA
Organism: Belonocnema kinseyi; assembly: GCF_010883055.1. Taxonomy (NCBI): domain Eukaryota; kingdom Metazoa; phylum Arthropoda; class Insecta; order Hymenoptera; family Cynipidae; genus Belonocnema; species Belonocnema kinseyi. The sequence continues at coordinate 68,709,141 of NC_046664.1, forward strand.
AACTTGAAAAGATTTCAAATTTTGTAAGCAGAATGTAGATTTTTGAAGATTTCGAATATTTTTTGTTTTAAAGATTTTTTGGGAAATTTAAAATGATTGTTTATTTTGAAAAATTAATGTTAAGAAAATATTTAAAGACTTCAGAAATCTTCAAAAGAGAATCCGGAAGGTTTTAAAGGACTTTTTAAAACAATAGAGAATTTGAAAAAAATCAGCAAAGATGTAAAATTTCAGAATTGGAAAATTAAAGACAGTTTATGATATTACTGAATTGAAAAATTCCCAAAATAAAATTGTCAACATTATAAAATATCCGACACAGGGAAATTCCCGAATTTCAAAACTTTGAAAAGGTTTAAATAATAAAATAAATAATAAAAGAAAATACTTCTATTTGTTAAAAATGTTTTGTACTTGATTGAAATTATATTCATTCATTTTAAAACCATTTTTTACATTATTTTGATTTAGGAATTTTATAATTATGAAATTTTATAGAGTCGGATATATTATAATGTCGGCAAATCGTTTTTAAGAACTATCTATTCTCTCAAATTTCCACATTTTTTGGACACTTTACACTGTTAGGAATTTTATTTTTCGCACATAAAATTTTCAATGCAATAATTTAAAGATATTTCGAAGATTTAGAAGTTTTGAAAAGTTTCAAACCCTATCAGAGAGATTAAAAAATTATTAAAAAAGAATTTGGAAGATTTTAAGGTAATATTTTTAACTAAAATGTTTTAATTTACCAAATATTTTTAATTTTTTCCCGAAGTTTTAACAGTCCTAAGTCTTTTAAAATCACTCGAATGTTTCCTAATATTTTTCTTAAATCCTATAAAATATTCTAAATTATTTTTGATTCATGATTCTATTTTTTTTTAATGTCCCTTAAGACATTGCGAAAAATTAAAGTTCATCTTACATGATTTACGTTGCGAAAGCTGCCCTGAAGTTTTTGTGACGCAAGAACTAGCCGTTTCTCCCGGATCTGAAATCATGCTTTTTGTCCTCGTGTTCAACATATTTGAAGCCACTTCAGGAGCACTTGCTGGTCTTTTTTGTCCCTGAAATTTATGACAAAGACGCGGTGTCCTTCGCTCAGTATTTTCGGTTTTATCTCTAGATTTTTCACGGGAAGCACTTTCAATATTTTCCTTGGCACACTCGATGTGGATGTTTCTCGGTTCATCCACCGATTTCTCTCTCGAAACAGACTTCGGAGGATGTGTGCATTCTCTACTAGATGTTCTGGTAGATGTTGTTGGATATTTAGAATCACCTGGGATCAAATCTTTCATCCAAAAATCACACTTTCCTCGAGCAGACGCGGATTTTCGAGTTTTCAAGCGACATTGTCTGGAAGCTTCTCTTTCGTCGTTTTCCTTGCCTTTTGGCGAATATTTTATTTTTATTTTCACCACTGCTTCACCCTTTCGTGGAGATTCTGGAGGAATTATTTTCCCTGGTTCAGTGTGCCTTGTGCATTTTGCTTCTTGTTCCTGGATAAATTCGGAGAGAGCTCGTCGTTGTTTTGCCAGGATTTTCCCTTTTATTTCTTCTTTCCATGCCTCGCGGTCTCGCTCTTTTATCTTTCTATATAGTTTCAGATCTGAAGAAATTTAAAAAAATGTATTATTTTATAGGTGAAAGAATTAAATACTGAAATTGAATCAATTTGAAGGCTGATACAGGGTGTCTAGCGATTCTTAGGAACAAATTTCAAGGTCTTTTCCAGGTCAAAAAATCAAGTTTTTCCAGGTCTCCTTTTTTACAATAAATAATAAAATAACCGTTTGTTATAAATTAAAAAAAATGAGCCGATTAATTTTTTATTGACTAAGAATTTCTAAGAAAATCAGAAACATACATAAACAAATTCTCAATTTTTTACGAACATAAGTCGTCTTTGTGAAATCTCTAGGAATATTTTTCAATCTTTGTAAAGGTCTTTGACGTAATTCATATCTTTAAAAAGTTTTTAAATCATTTGAAGTGTTTAAAATCTTGCAATTTCTATAAAATCTTTGAGAAATCTTTTAGAATCTTAAAATTCTTGTAAAATCTTTGAAATCTGTATGAAATCTTTGTGAAATATTTTTTAAATATTTTTAATGTTTTCAAATCTTTAAAATCTAGTGTAATTTCTCTCAAATATTTATGAATTCTCTTAAACATTTGTGAAATCTTTTGTATTCGTTTAAAATCACTGGAATATTTGAAATTTCGGTGAAGTCTTTTAAAATCTTCAAAAAATTAAAATAGTTTAAAATCTTTCATTTTTTTGGAATCTTTTAAATCTGGTGTACTACATCTTTGTTAAAACCCTTGAAATTCTTGAAATCTTTTGAAATCGTTATGAACTTTTAATATATTTAACATTCTATATTAGCGGTGGAGAAATTATAAACTTATAGAATTACAGCGAAACTTTTCTATAGTGCCAGTTTTGGGGCTGACGGTGGGTGAGAACTAACTCAATTCTCGGAAGGGCTATAGAAGGGAGGGCTATTGAAGAGTTTCACTGTATTCACAATATCAAAGTATATGAATTGCAATCCATAAAACAATTGGTACAGTCTATAAAAAGTGTCTTGAAATGTCTTTGTTTATTCTTTAATAAACAAAAGGTAAATTATATCTCGATAAATAAAAAACTTTTTAGTAGAAAGATTTCTTCTAAACGAGATGTTTATTTCATAATAGAGGTTCCCTTGAAAAAATCAATGAGATTTCCAGGGTTTCAAGGTTTAAAAAAAATGCACGGAGAATTCCAGGTTTTCAAGGTAGCTAGACACCCTGTGATACAGAAGAACAGATACAATATTTAAAAATATAGAATTTTGACTTCAGCGTTTCAAATAATCCTTTTATGAAAATCCTTTATAAAAAATTATTGTCTGATTTTTATACTAAAATAGCGATGCGGAATGCCCAGACAAAAAACATGTTATACAATCTTTTTTTATTAAAAAAATTATTTATTTGGTTAAAAATTAAACTGTATTCACGAAAATTCGTGTTTTTGTTATTGAAAATTTAGTTTGCTAACTGAAAACTTAAATATTCTTTTGTTGATTGAAAATCTATATTTTTAGGTAAAATTGTTTTGTTAAAATTTTTTTTTTTACAAAGGTTCATCATTTCAGTTAAAAATTAATTTCTTTAACTGGAAATTTAACTATTCCATTTTTGTGTGGAAAATTAATCATTTTTGAAAGAAAAATATTCTTGGTTAAAAATGTATCTATTTTAGGTCCAAATTAAACTATTTTTTTACAAATTCATCTTTTTTGTCAAAAAGTAAGCTCATTAGTTAATAAATCATCTTTTTGGTTAAAAATTAATTTTTTTTAACAGAAAATTCAAATATCCAATTTTTTTGTGGAAAATGATCTTTTTTTAATGAAATGTAACCTTGGTTGAAAATTTATCTGTTTTAGGTGGAAATTAAACTATTTTGTTGCAAATTTATCTTGATTGAAATTGATATTTTTGATAGAAATTTAATCTTCTTGGTTTGCTTTAAAATTAATCGGTTTATTTTAAAATTGAAATTCTGCATTCAAAATTTATTTGATTTGATTGAAAATTCATTTTTTTACTGAAATTTGAAATATTCTATTTTTGGTTAAAAATTTATTTTCTTAACTGAAAATTTCACCTTTCCATTTTTTTCTTTTGAAATTTAGCTTTTTAATTGAAGATTCTTTTATTTTTTCTTCAACATTCGTATTTTTTGGCTTAATTCAACTGTTTTTGATTCAAAACAAAAATATTTTTGGCAGAAATATCAACTACTTGGTTTAAAATTAATATTTCTTACGTAATTTTTTAAAGATCTTTTATATTATATTAAAATTAAGATTATTGATATTCTAGGTGTAATTTTGTTTTTATACAAGAAAAAATTTAGAGCGGTCAGGAAAAAGTAATGGAATTTCGAAATTATAATTTTATAGCAACTCTAATTAAAACATACAATAATATTATTCAGCAAGTCTTCATTTTTTATTTGTAGTTATTATCAGATACGGGACCAGAAACTTTTTGTACTTTTTTGTTTTTAATTTCTAAAAAAGTCGTGTAAAATTTGGAAAATGTACTGAATTGTGCTTTGAATTAATTACTTTACTGAAATAATTTTAGAAAAAAATTATTAGTATATATTGCATAAAATATAATTGTATTGTATTGTACAATTTATTATTGTTAATTTAATACCTAAAAATAGAAACCCGCCTTTTTGTGCAACTTGAAGGTTACATCTTTGAAACGAAAAATATTTTAAATTAAAATTCGATTAGAAAAATGTTAATGTAATTTTGAAATCTCTTGGGTCCCCTTACCATAAAAAATACACGATAAGAAGTTGAAAAAAATACTTGAGAAAATTTTTGAAAGTCAAATTTTGTTCCAAAAGGATCGGCCCTCCAAAAGTAAAATGCTGTATTAAAAATATATTCTTCACTACTCCTAATCGACAAAAATATTACAAATAATGATTTGTCTTATATATTTACTATAAAGAATATACAAAATTATGAATAGATTTGTGAAAAAGTCTTTGTTTACCTTTCATAAAGGACTTCAATTGAGATGCAGTGATGCCGACAAATCCGAGGGAATTTAAAATGGAAAGAACCTCTTTCGGATCGTCATTTATTTCAGACATAATTTTTATTTCCTTACGAACTTGTTAAATCATATGGATTTAATGTCAATATATCATACTCGCCTTTATTTAAAATGAAAAGTTAGAAACCGTTGCAAATTTACGAAACGTTAAAAGTTGTAAAGTGTCAACAACAAACCCCCTTTTCATTTTTAGGTTAGATTTACAAAATTGGCGATTGAGTTCTTCTCGGTTTCTGATTGGCTAGATGGACGATTTACTAAATTTCATGCTGTTTGGCGCGAAATTTGAAATAAGTCTGACAAATAGTTTCAAATTAACTTATTAAAACAGTAATCATTCTCGTAATTGCGATTCAGAGAAGTGTTCTTTAGCACTGAGATTATATATTTTAACAAGTTTGCCGTTGGCCAGGGAAAAATCTGGAAATTCCAGTACATTTTTTTTTACAGTCAGGAGATTTTTCGAGAGCGCGCCTAAATTTCTTTGGAAATTGTAATATAACTTTGAAAGTAATTAGTAATTGGTAGATAAATAATCATCTAGTCTGAAAATTTAAATTTTTTACTAGACAAATTTAAAAAAATTTAATCTCTTTCGTTAAGAATAAATATTTTTGTTAAAAATAAAAGTACTTAAGTTAAACGTTCATAATTTTAGTTGAAAACTATTTTTTTTGTTAATAAATGCTATTGTATTTGGATTTTGGAAAAATATCTTTTTTAGTTGAAAATCCATGTTTTAGTTGAAAATACACATTTTTGGTTAAAAATTCCATTATATTAAAGAGAAAATCTTCGTTAAAAACTCATGATTTTTGGCAGAATATTCATAATTTTTAATCAACTTTCCTTTTTTGAACATTAGTTTTTTTTTAACTGAAAATTTAACTATTCAATTTTTGGTTGAAAATATGATTTTTAGCTTACAAGTAATGTTTTATGTTGGAAAATCGTTTTTTTTTGTAGAAAGATTCATGTTTGAATCTATATATTTAAAAATGTAAATATTTAGTTCAACATGAAATTTTTGGTTGAAAATTTATATTTTCTATATAGAAAATTAAACTCTTTCGTATAAAATTGTTCTCTTTTGGCGAAAATGTAATCTTTGCTGGTTGAGGATTCAACTATTTTATTGGAAATTCACCTGCTTGATTGAAAAACAATGTTTTAAATGAAAATTTAACAATTACATTCTTAGTTGAAAATATATCTTTTTTAGCTCAAAGTTCATGTTTTTTGTTGAAAGCCCATAGCTTTTTTTATAGAAAATTAATCTTTTTGGTTAAGAATTTATATTTTTGGTTAGAAATAAATATATTTCATTTAGAGATTCACCATTTTAGTTGAACATTTATTTTTTTCTATGAATGCAAATTTAACTATTTATTTTTTTCTTGCAATTTTATCTTTGTTTAGTTTTATCTTGTGGAAAACTGATCTTCTTTAGTTGAACAATGAATTATTTGGTAAAAAATGTATGTGTTTGATTGAAAATTATTATTTTTTGATGAAAAAAGTCAACCAGTTGGGTAAAAATTAGTCTTTGTTGTCGAGAAAGTAATATTTTTACTTTAAATATAGGAATTTAAAGCGTTTCAAGCGCACTTAAAAGACAATGTTTTCCTATTTAAAAAAAGCGTCCTTATTTTCCCTGTTTTTACAGGGTTTGTACTTACCTGAGCAAATTCTTTCATTTAAGTACATATTTCAAATATGCACTGAATTGTAAGATCAAGCACTTTTTGATAAATTTATTATTCAAATTCATGAATTTTAGGACTAAATTCAAGAAATGATTAATTATGAATTAATATAGAATATTAGAAACATGTAACATTAAGAATGAATTATCTTAGACTTTTTGATAAAGTTATCTGGAAAAATCTTGAGATACCTGGAAAAAACCTGGATTTGTTAGGGAATTTTTTCCCACCATTTGAGTAGACACCCTGTGAAGGGAAAAAATCTAATATTATAATCTTTCTTGAAATTATTATTATTAAATGATAAAAATATGTTCTTGTTCTTTCCGAGTTGTTAGCAGAAAAACGTCTGTCATACTACTGTAATATCTGGATCTCTCATTTCGATTTTCTCAGAAGAGGGTGCTTTTTTTAGATCCAACCGTTTTTTTATTCTCATTAAAAATCTCCATATCACGGAGAAAGTTTTTATTTTCTCAAAAAATTAAAAAGTAGATTTTTAATCGCTATCCAAACACAACTCTAAAAATCTATGAAATTTTACTATGAAAATTCTCGGTCGATTTTCTCAGAATTGGCTACATTTTTTACATCAAACTTTATTTAACTACTTTTGCTTTTAAAGTTAAACTCTTTCGTCAAAAATTCATTTTTTTCATAAAAGATTCATAATGTCTATTGAAAATTCATCTCTTTGATAGAAAATTTAAGTATTTTCTTGAACATTCATTTATTTTTGGGTGGAAACGAATTTCTTAACTCAAAATTTAACTATTCAATTTTTGGTTTGAAATTTACCTTTTTCAGTTAACATTTTTTTTGTTAGTTAGGAATTAATCTTTTTGGTTGAAAAGTCCAGTACTAGATTGAAAGTAACTCTTTTGTTGAAAACTCATTTTTTGGTAGAAGATTTATCATTTTTATGGAAAACCAGCTGTGCCCTGTGGCGGCGGCTTCCGCTGTCCCTAATACCATACATCGAGAACAAACGGAAATTCTATAAAAGTTGTATATTGTATAAGGGATCATTCACAAATTACGCAACGTGTTTTTCTTTTGTTTAAATAAAGATGAGACTATAATGTCCGTGAAGTGAACAATGATACAGCGATATGGAAAAAAGGAAAACGTGTTACGAACTTTGTTAATGATCCATAATACTGGAATGGAATCAACATAACCAGTGGACACAAAACTATGAAAATCCCCAGAAGGCCCTTGGGACGTTTCTGCCCTCTGTCTCTAGGACATCTTTAACTTTTTTGCCCACTGAGTAAAATTTGAGGTATTTATCGTAGAGCTTGGGTTTGAATAATGCGAAGTCTGTAGTGAAATTTGAACTAAACTCTGAAAAGACACTGAGAACATAAAACTGAAATATAAACTTAATTGCAGAAAATATTAATTGTTTTTAATTATAAAAATTGCACTCGAGTCATCGAATCCAGTATTTAGAATTTTGAAATCAGTCGTGAAATTCCAACATACTTTGCAAAAATATATTCAAAAATTTGAAATTTATATATTAAATTTCAAAAACTGC
>NC_046664.1:68717133-68728944 GCF_010883055.1 Belonocnema kinseyi
AATATGCTGCCGATTGGTCAAAAACTGCCTTTGTACCCCCCCCCATCCTTTTCCCTCCTATCTCTCACCCCATAATATTACGACCTATCTAAAAGCCCAAAGAATATATGAGCAAAATTTCGTGCTAATTGCCGAAATCTGGATTTTCATAAGGATAATTCATTTTAGGCCACTTGATTTAATATGTATCAAAAACTGAGGTCCGTTAAGCTGGCAGAACCACATTGCAAAAATGGACTGAAAACCTATAGGGAATTTAGGGCTCATTTAGGGCTAATTTAATGCCCCATTGCATAATTTAATGCTCTTCATTTAAACAAAAAAACTGGGGGTCATGCTAGCTTAACGTTAAGCTAGCAGAACCACACATAGAAAAAAAATTAATTCCTCAAAATATCTTTGCTCTATAATTTAGGGCTCATTTAGGGCTCACTTAATGCTCTATTGTCAAATTTAATGGTACGCATTAAAAAAAAAGTGGTTCTGCTATCTTAGCGTTAAGGTAGCAGGACGACACATAGAAAAAATTACTTGGACAATATTTCTTTGCACTATAATTTAGGGCTCATTTAGGGCTCACTTCATGCCCTAATGCCAAATTTGATGCTACACATTTAAAAAAAAAAAAACTGTGGTTCTGCTATCTTAACGTTAAGCTAGCAGGACCACACATAGAAAAACATGTCTTGGACAAAATTTCTTTGCAGTATAATTTAGGGCTCATTTAATGCTCATTTAATGCTCCAATGCCACATTTGATGCTCCGCTTTTTTTGAAACCTGTGGTTCTAATATCTTAACGTTAAGCTAACATGATTACACATAGAAAGAAATGACTTGGATAATATTTCTTTGTACTTCAATTTAGGGCTTACTTAGGGCTCACTTAATGGCCTATTAACAAATTTGATGGTAAGCATTTTTTACAAGCAACCTGTGGTTCTGCTATCTTAACGTTAAACTAGCAGGAGCAAACAGAGAAAAAACGACTTAGGCTTTATTTCTTTCAACAATAATTTAGGGCTCATCTTGGACTTACTTAATGCTCTATTACTAAATTTGATTGTACGCATTAAAAAAAACCTGTAGTTCTGCTATCTTAACGTTACGCTAGCATGATTACACATAGAAAGAAATGACTTGGAAAATATTTCTTCATAGTGCAAAAAAATGTTGTCCAAGTCATTTTTTTAGGTATGTTAAGCTAGCATAACACTATCAAGTTGTAGGGATGTAATCTATTTCATAATTTAGGGCTCATTTAGGACTAATTTGGGCCCGTGGTTGCCAATTTTTCGCTCTTTTATTTTTTGTAAAAAATAGTGTTTACGCTAGCTTAACGTTAAGCTGGCCAAACATTGCTGTAAAACGTATTAAAAATGATTTCTCGAAAAATTGACCTTATAGAATAATTTAGGGCTCATTTAAGGCTCTAGGAATATGATAATAAAAAATGAAAAAAATGTTTAAACAATTTTTGTTTAAACAATTCTAGTAAAAATGAATTAAACAAATTTCTTCTTCTATCCTGTGTTAAGACTCACTTAGGGCTCCATGAATATAATAGTTGAATTAAAGAAAAACTTGTTTAAACAAATTTATCACAAATAATTATTTTCTTTTCGTTTCTTTTGCATAATTTCACGCTCATTTAAGGCTCCGGTAGTATCATCGACTGAAGGTCGCGCTATATTTCCGCTCATTTAGGGCCCTAAAAATATGATAATTAAACATTTAACAAATGTTTAAACAATTTTTCATCCATTTCTTACAAAAAATACTAGAGCCCAAAATTTGGGACTACGGGCCTTGTCGACTCTCGACAATTGTTTCTGTTGCTCACTCGAGGCCTGACATGGTTCTTCTTGACTTCGAGGAGCAAACCATATTCGTTATCGAATTTTCGGCACCAGCTGAAAAAAACATCATATCCAAGGTGAATGAAAAAAGAGAGTTATAAAGACTTTATAAGGGAGTTGCGACGATTGTATCAGGAATATTCTGCTAAAATAATCGCCCTTATCATCGGCGCTCTTGGAGGTGCCAAGCTTTCACTATTTAATAACCTGAAAACCATCCCTGCGTGTCAACAATATGCTAAAACACTTGCGGGAAAAATGCAGAACGCGATCGTCCTTAGGTGGCTCCGTGTCCTTAGGGTGAACGAAACTTTTTCGGGATCTACGTATTGATTTCGTTACAAACTGCAACCACCTATCTCACGGTCGTGAGACGTGGTTATGGCTAAAATTTTACCGCTATTTCTCTAGGAACGGGTGCAGTTTTTCAGATTAGGACCCGCTCCCGGCGAAATCCTGCGGTTGTCCATATGACAAATTTTTAATTATATATTCATTCATCTCTTAGTTGAAAGTTAATTTTGTTGTAAATTTTACTACTTTCTTTATTGAAAATTCATCCTTTCTGTTTGAAATTGAACAATTTTCTTGAAATTTATTTTTTTAACTGAAAATATGATTCAATTTTTGGTTCACAATTTGTCTTCTTTAGTTGAAAATTCATGTTTTCCATAAATCTATTTTTTTGTAGAAGATTCATAATTTTTATTGAAAATCATATCTCTTTGGTTCGAAATTAAACTATTTTCTTTAAAATTGTGTTTTCTCATTGTTTGAATTCAATTTTTTCAACTGAAAATTTAACTATTACATTGTTGGTTAAAAATTGATCTTCATTTAGTTGACAATTCAGTTTTTTTGTTAAAAATTCTAGTATTTGGTAGAAAATGATCCTTTTTGATTGAAAATTTTATTAATTGATTTCAAATGAAACTTGTTAAAAATCAATGTTTCGGTTGACGATTCACAATTTTTTTTAACATTTATATCTTTGTGTGATTCATTTCTTTGTATAATTCATATATTGGAAAATTTAACTATATGGTTCAAAATTCGTTGTTTTATTTGTTGGAAACTATTTTTTTAACTTAAAATTGAACTTTTCATTTTTAGTTGAATATTCATATTTAAACATACATTTAAACATAACCTGTTCTAATTCGTATCGAAAACTGATCTTTTTTAGTTGCAACTTCTTACTTATATTTGATTGAAAATTTATGTATTTTTTGAAGATACTTGAAAATATAGGAATTTAAAGCGTTTCAAGTTCACTCAAAAGAATATATTGTCTTGTTTACTGAAAAATCACCTTATTTTGTCTATTTATTTAATTATTCGATATAATTTATCAAAGTTTTGTAAATTAAATGTATTATTTAATGCAAAATTCAGAGAATTTCTATGAAATGCACTTTAAATTACTGAAATGTGATAGTACAGAACGAGTTCAGTAACATTTATATCGAAATAGATTTTATTTCATAAGAAAATCTTTTAATATACATTATCGTAATAGGATTTTTTCTAAATATCTTTTTCATAATCAATAATTGAAAAAAATTAGAATAAAATTTTAATTTAAATTTTAAGGTACTTATAACTTTTTCAACCCTTTCGCATTATGAAATTTCTTGAAATTATTATCATTAAATTAAAAAAAAAATTATATTTTTTCTCGAATTTTTAGCAAAAAATATCTGCCATACTATACTGTGATATCCGGATCTCTAATTTAGATCTTCTTGGAACAGAGTACTTTTTTTATCAACCATTTTTTATTCTCATTTAAAATCCCATACATTGGTAGGAAGATTTTTACATTTAAAAAAAAATAAAAAATTGGATTTTTATTCGCTATCCAAATCTAATTTTAAAAACCTATGAAATTTTACTATGAAAATTGTCTATCGATTTTCTCGGAATTGGCCAACTTTTTCACATCAAACTTTGATTACCTGTATTTAGGAACTGAAAAACTTAATAACTTAACTGAAGAACTAAAAATGTAAGTTTTGAATCATAATCCGCAGCTGAGTTTTATTCTAAATTTAGGTTTGTGTCACTTTGAGGTTGTCAACTTCCACATATGTTTTATATTATGTATATACACATAATTCTATATATATATTATGTTAAAAATGTGTGTATATTAAATTTCTTCAAATCTGGGTAACTTTTTTGATTCCAAACTTTTTGGCATCATTTCAGCCACGCTCGAACTCGGGGTGAACATTTTTTTCATCTCTAAATAGAGATTTCGATTTTACAGAATAAATTTGAAATTCATCAATTTTAATTTGAAATTTTTTATTCCGTTTATAAAAGATTCTACGTTCAAATATAACAAAATTGAAATTTTTTATTTCTATTTATTTTTTTTTAATTACTTGTTTCTGATAATTACCCGTCGTGAAAAAATGTCCTGGCGCTGGCGCGGTCCAGACCAGACCGCCAGGTTTTCAGCCCTGGCGCTGTTTAGATGGTCTGACCAGGGCCTGGCGAAAAGTGTAACGTTTTTTCTGGCCAGACCCAGGCCAGACCATCTGGTCAGGTGCTAGGCAGGGGTTGGTCAGCAGCTAGGCAGGGGCTAGTCAACTGCTAGACATTGAGTGGTTAGCCGCGAGTTATTGTCTCGTCAGCCTATAGTTAATGGCTGATCGATTAATGTTTGATTGTTGAGGATTATATCGTTCATGTTTTTTAATTTCAATGAAGTCTTTACTGACAACTCCAAATCATATTTTTGACCCAAGCCTTCGGTAGACATCCTTTCAAATTTGAATTAATTGCCTTTCCAGTACCCAGGCGTGCTATTTGTTTCCTAAGCAAGCTGCTTTTGCTCGAGACGTAGACTGTAGATAGCTTTGAGGATACGCTCAAAAAGCAAAACATGATTTTCTAGAAAAATATATATTATACATATTTAATATCATCAGTAAAAATTCAGTTTGATTCAAAAATATACTGCTATCAGTAAAATAAATAAATTTAATTATCGTTTCTCATACTTATTCTTTTATAATAGATAAAAAGTAGGTTTGTACTTACCATTTAGTTAATAAGTTAATAAAGATTTGGTACATTTTAAGCCTCCGCTTTTGCAGCTAACTTTCGGCTGGATTGATATATTATTACCCGTGCAGAAATCGCTAAGTTTTTTCCTAGTTCCAGACTTGGGCCAGGTGGGGGGTCCCTAGTCTGGGCCTAGCTTGAATTTTGAAATAAATCGAGCTTGGGCCCTGCTAGTGGAAAAGTTTCTCAAATTGTCGACAGATGACGTAGTAATACTCTCTTTTTACTTAATACTTGCAAGTTTCAAGTGTCAAACTTTACAAAGTCGCAAACATTTAAATTAAATTGATGAAAATGCCTAAAATAAAAATGCACTCTTAAAAGTCCGGAGGAATCGAGAAATCGGCATTATTATATACTTACGCAATCAAAGTGCAAGTAAGAACTTCTATTAATTATAAATAATATCTTCACATTGAAATTGCCCGTGACTTCTAACTTCAAATTGAGATAATTTTTTCGTTGAATTATAAAGTGTAAATACGTGTTAATTCATGTGATGACGTTTAAAACTTAAAATTATATAATAAATATGACGGCCGTAAATTAGGAAAGTATCGTATATAGATTTTGATGATGCAGATGATGAAGAATCGGAACGCGACGAGATAATGAATGAAATACAAAAATTTGGAAACTCTAATTAAGTTGGAGAACATTTTTAAATTTCAACCTCTGTAAGCTCATTTGTAAACCTAAATTAAAATATAAAATATTATTGCGTAGTTTCGAATTTTAATGAAGCAAATAAAGAACGGAAAGAAATCAATTATAAACTAGGGCCAGGCCTGGCCAACCCTCGGTCAAGCTGGGCGATCAAACCTGGTCAGGGACTAGTTTTGCCAAGTCTGGGCTTTGCTTGGGCCATGCCAATATTTCTGTAAGCGTAGGAAAATAATAAGAAAATTTTGACAGTTTGTGACACTTGATCGACAAAAACTAGCACTGTTTACGAGAGGTCGGAGCCAAGCTTCAATAGAGCAATACTTCAAGTTGTGTCGTCAACTCGTAAGATGCCTGCACGCCGAGGGCCAAGCTATGAATTCGAATGACCTGGGAAAACTTTATTTTTGTAATGACTTCGATACAACAATTTCACTATACATTTTTTCAGTTTAAAAAATTTAATTATAGGCTCTGTAACTTTTTGGAAATGTAAGAAAAAATTTACTGTATCGAAATTAGATTGTTTGTTCTTGGCTCGCTGATCAGCGCCAGGCCTGAACCAGACCAGACTCTCAATGTGATAAGAAAGAAAGTCGTGTTTTTATAGTTTAAATTCATTATTTTTAATCATTTTCGATACCCTGTAACTTTTTCAATGTACGTCAAAAAAAAATTTGGTGATGAAACATTAGATTTTTTTTCTATTGACTCGCTGATCAGCGCCAGACCTGGACCCGATCAGACTGTCAAGCTGATAGGAAAAAGTCTGGTTTTTATACTTTGAATTTATAATTTTACATCATTTTCGTCACCCTGTAACATTTTTGAAGACAGTCTAGATAAATTCAGCCCTGGGCCAGACTTCTAACAAGCCTACCCGGACATTTTTCCACACGGGTATATGTTTAGTTAAAATTTTTAGTATTTGTTGCTGTTTGGTAAAAAACTAACTTATTCATTTTTTTTATACTTCAAATGGTAATACCTTTATACTGCCTGGACGCATAATTTTATTATAATAGTCTTTTGAGACTAATCCACGTAATATTGGCTTAGCTTAAAAGAAATGCAGCTACTCTGTAATATATATTTGACTATTTTTAAATCCAACAACCGTACCGAGTTCTAACCATCATTCATTTCCTCAGAAACCAAATTGCGAAGCCATTACTTTAACTATTATTTTCAAGCGGCGTAACCAGGATTTTTTTCGGGAGGGGCTTCGATTTTTTTCAGAGGGGGTGCTTTCGGTGGGGGCTTGAGCCCTCCGAGCCACCCCCCCCCTTGACTAAGCCGCTTGTTTTCACGTAAGTCGGAATAAGCATCTAGCTGTCTTAACCAGGCCACCATGGCTATTTCAAACCAAGGCTGTCCGGTTACGTGAATTTTAACGCGTCTTCCATGGAGCTTTACTTCCATTAATGATCTATGCGAGCATCGTCGTCTCGGACTGCAAAAATATAACCGTCGGGCGTTATTATTCGATGACCAAAACAAATTTCAATTTCTCGAGGAAAACGAGAAGCAAGATAGTTCTTCATCAAGTGTTTAAATACTTCTTCCGGTAAATCTACAAGATGATTTTCGTTGTTTATGTTCACTTTTACAGGACGCGTGGGCCAATTAAAAAAGCGCGGCTTCTGAATTACTTGATGCGCTTTACCGCGATTATCAAAGGCTCTAATTTTAAAACCACTTTGCACTGCTTCATATAGTAGATGCCATTACATACTAGTATTGCAGAACTTAACTCTGTGAACAGTCAATAAAAAGATATACATTTTAATTAAAAATATCTTTTTTTTTACATTTGTTGACAGTCTAACATGTTGTTTTATTGAATATATTGTTCCAAAATTTTAACATTCTTTCGATGGGGTTAATTTTTCCTGAAATATGGTGTTCAATCTTTCACTCAATCTTATGCCATCTCGGGTAATTCCATGAAATCTTTTACAAATACTTATAATCCAACGCAATCCTTCACTAAAAAATGGTTAGTTGGGCCTAGTATTGAGTTTTTATGATATAGTTCAGCGATTCAATTATTTGGGACAACTATTTTCTTACTGGCTGTTACTAATTAAATAGCTGCGGCAACTAATGAAATTGTTGTATCAACTAATAAATAGAATTACCATATCTAATTGGTACTTATACTTATTCGATGCAATCGAAATGTTTGATTTCAAATAATTTCAATGGAATTTCACAGGATTTTACAGATTCCCATGAATTGCAAGAAATTTCAAAGAAGTCCAGAGAATTTTCCAGGATTTCAAGCGATTTCGTCAGATTTCACAAAAATTTCACAGAATTATATCGATTTTAAAGAGATTTAAATATATTTTCATAGATTTTCAGGAAATTTCAAAACATTTCAAGGGATTTTAGAGGAACTAAATATTTTTAAAGATTTCAAGAAATTCCAAAAAATTTCAAAAGATTTCAGAAATTTCAAAAGATTTCAAAGAAGTATGTAGGATTTTCAGATATTTCAAGAAATCTCACCAAATGTGAAGTATGTTATTACATCTCCAAGGATTTCAACGGATTTAAACGATTTTTAAGGATTATATTTTTTTTCGAGAACTGTAATAAATAAGTTCAATTCAATTTATATTCAAGGGGTATAACCTGATTTCTATACTCACTTTAATGATTTTTACAAGCACACAAAATTTTAAGGTATTTTTAAGGATTCCACAGGATTTTAAGAGATTCTGAAAAATTTGTTATTATTTACAAAGATTTCAGACTTTCACAAAATATAAAGGATTTTATTAAATCTTCAAGGATTTCGAAGGATATAAAATATTTGTACTGATTTGAATCTTTATTCAAGAACTGTAATAAATCAGTTTTATTCGATTTATTCCCAAGGGTTCAATTATTTCTACTTATTTGCATGGATTTTTACAAGTATCAAATATTTCAAGAATTTTCACTAGATTTAAAGGAATTTATTTAATCTCCAAGGATTCCAAAGGATATCAAGGATTTCTAGTGATGTAAGATTTTTTCAAAAACTTCATGAATAAGTTAATTAAATTTATGTCCAAGTGATTTCAAATCATTTCTACTAATTTTAACCCGAGAAAGTCATTGCGGGTCAATTTGACTTGAATAAATAAGTTTAATGCAATTTATATTCAAGAGATTTTAAATGATTACTACTAATTTTAAAGGATTTTTTACAAGTATCAATAACTTCAAAGCTTTTGAAAGGATTCTAAAATATTTTAAGAGATTTAAAAGTACTTTTTAGGATTTCCGAAAATTTAAAGGATTTTCACAAAATTTAAACGATTTTATTGAATCTCCAAGGATTTTAAAGGATATCAAAGGTTTCAAGGGACTTCACTTTTTTACGGGAACTTGTATGAATAAGTTAATTAAATTATCAATAAAGTGATTTCTAATGATTTCTACTTATTCAATTGGATTTTAAGACGCACCAAAGATTTCGAGAAATTTTGCAGGATTCTACAGAACTTTAAGAGATTTTACAGAATTTTTTAGGATTTCCAGAAATGTCAAGAATTTCACAAAATTAAAAAATTTGTATTGCATTTCTAAAGATTTCAAAGGATATCAAAGATTTCTAGCGATTTGAAGATTTTTTTGACAACTTGAATGAATAAGCCTAATGCAAACTAAATTCAATAGCTTTCAAATGATTGCTACTAATTTAAATTAATTTTTACATGTACCAGCGATTTCGAGATATTTTAAAGGATGTCAAAAAATTTATTTTAAAGGATTCTAACAGATTTATTTTAAAGGATTTCAAAGCATTTAAAGAGATTTCAAAGAATTTTGTAGGATTTCCAAATATTTCAAGAATTTTTACAAGATTTGAAGGATTTTATGGAATTGTCATGGATTTCAAAAAATATATAAAAGATTTCAAAGGATTTAAAAAATATTCGAGAACTTTATTGAATAAGTTAATTAAAATTATGTTAAAGTGATTTCAAATGATTTATACTTATTTTAGTGGGTTTTTGCAATTACTAACAATTTAAGGGGACTTTAAGGGATTCCAAAGGAGTTCGAGAGATTTCAAACAATTTTGTAGGGTTTAAAAATATTGCAAGGGTTTTCGCAAGATTTAAAAGATTTTATTGATTCCTCGAGGATCTCGAGAGATATCAAAGATTTCTAGGGATTTGAACTTTACTTTCTAGAGAACTTTACGGAATAAATTAAATATAATTTTTTGTATTTCTGTTCAACAATTTGAAGGGATATGAAGGGTTCAAAATGTTTTTAAAGGGTTTTTAGGCTTTAAGTTATTTTTAATGATTGCAGAGAAGTGCAAGATTTTTTTAAGGATTTCATGGAAAACAAAAAAGATGTGGTAAGATTTTTTCAAAAACTTCAAATAATTTCATAATATTTGAGGAATTATAAAGGACCTCTAGTTATTATAAATATTTTAGGGAATTTCGCAGATTTGAAGGAACATAGAGAGAACTTTAGGGAATACATTTAATTTACTCTTCTACGGTTATCAAGGGATTTCAAGATATATCATATAGGATTTTAATAGATTGCAATAGAATTTTAATCGATTTATGATATCAAGGAAATTCACCATTTTTGTCCTGTAAAATTTATTCTTGCAGAAGTAAGAATTTCCTATAATCATAAAAAAACGTTTTTAGACATTTTTATTTATTACTGAAATGGTACTTGGTAAGGAAAAATTTACATCAATTAACGATTTATAAAGTTATAACCAATTTTGATTATAAAGCTAAGAAATATTTTATTTTATTTGAATTTCATTAGAAGATGTTTTTTTTTAAAGAAGAATATTTTGTAAAAAAAAATGATTGTGTAAGTCTATTGACTATATAAGTCAAGTGGAACAACTTATTTAGTTGAAAACTAGTCTTTTCTGGATTTTAAATTGAATTATTTTAGTAGAAAACACATATTTTTGGGTTTCAAATTTAACATTTTTATTAAAATTCGTCTTTTTTTGTTTTGAATTGAAAATTTTAATAGTTATTGATGACAATATCAACTAGTACAACTTTCATTCAGAATTAATTTTTGATCTAGGATTCATCACTTTGTTTGAAAATTTCACTATTTTGTTGAACATTCCCTTTTCCTTGGTGGGAAATGAATTGTATTATATTATTTCAAGCAAATTTAAATCTTATAAAAATTTTGAATTTTAAAATTGTTACTTATAGATTTCAAGATCAAAACATTTTAATGTCAATTGCATAACTGAAGCATATAGGAGGGAAAAATGAAAATACAGAATATCAATTTGAAATAGTTAATTTTTTATCTGTTTTGATTTTATACAACGCATATTTTAACTTTTTTATTTAAAATTTTTAAATTTTAAACACTTATTTTGGAATTATTATTCATGCCGTGATTTTTCCTAGAAAACATTAACAAATTTTTATTAATTTGTTTTTTAAATATTCAACTGAGATTCAGAAAAAAATATAAAGACCAAAGTTTCTTCCCTTCCAGTTGTATGAAAATGTTGAAAATAAAACATTTCTCTTTTGCAATTAAAAACATAAAAGTTAAAAATACCTTTTTTACGAACTTAGATAACGATTAGCACATATTACTATTTAGTCATATATGCTAAATGACAGGGCTAAGAAGGAGAGGAGTGAAGGAAGAGCGGCGAAGGTAGGTTATCGGAAAATAAAAATAGACGAGAAAATGTGGGTATGGGACGAGGAGAAGTAGGTGTTGAAGGAAGTGCAGGTGAAATTGTTTCATAGGAAGTAGGGGGGTGGGAGGTAAAATCAGGGTGGAGGAATGTTAAAAGTGCTGTATTGGAACGTAGCAAGGGTAAAGAAGTAAGTTGAGGATTTCTGGACGTATATTCAGGAATTTGATTTGATTGGACTGGTAGAGGCGTGGGTAGAGAGAAAGGAATGGGATAGAGTAGAGCGAAAGTTCCCCAGGGGGTATAGGTGGTAACTACAGGAGGCGGTTAAAGTAAAGAGGAAAGGAAGGGCTAGTGGGGGAATTATAACAAGGGTAATTGATGGATTAGAGAAAGAAGTTCATGGAGAGGGAGAGAGGGAGGGCGTGTAAATGAGGGCTGTAAATATAGGAGAGGTAATATATAAGTTTTTGACTGTGTACAATAAGGATGGGATGGAAAGGATTAAAGAAAGGGTGGAAAACTTATTAAGAGAGAGTGAGATAAGGGTATGGTG
>NC_046664.1:68729187-68736598 GCF_010883055.1 Belonocnema kinseyi
GGCATCCTGTACCGGGAAGGGGAGAGCTTCGAAAGAAAATCGAAGAATAAGATAATAAATAAAGAGGGGGAGATTCTAAGAGACTGGATAGAGGACAGAGGCTGGGCGGTGGCGAATAGTATGGTAAAATCGGACAAAGAGGGAGAATACACGTATGTGAGTAAGATGTGTGTATCAGTGATAGACTATGTGATTATTAAAATGCAAGGGTGGAAGGGAGGGTGGAATTAGACCATCAGCTATTAATCTTGTGGATACAGGGGGAGGCTGGCGGAACACAGGATGGGAAAGAAGAGTCGTTAGGGGAGAGGGCGTCATGGATGAGAGAGACCATAGAGAAGTATCAGGAGCAGTTGGGCGGATCTAAGAGAGAAAGTGAAAGGTTGTGTGCAATAGAAGGTATTTAGGAAGAAGAAGAAAGGAATGGTGAAGTCGTGGTGAGATAGGGAATGTAAAATGATGAAGAGAAAGGTGAAGGAAGTGGAAGGAAGGAACCGCAAAAAGGGAGGGGTACGTGGAAATAAGGAAGGAGTTTAGGGTGATGTGTAAGAAAGAAGAGCAGGAAACGGAAAAAGAGCTGGAAAAGGAGTTGAGAAGTGTTAAGACAGAAGAGGACGGATGGAAGATGATTAATATGTTTAGGAAACGTAGGGTGGGGATAAGTAAGAAGATAGGAAGCGACGAATAAGGGACATTTTTTAAGGACTTATTTCAGGGGGTAGATACACTGCAGACATATGAGGGGATTAGAGGAACAAGGGAGGTAGATAAAGAGGAGCGAAATGGCGAGGAGATATAGAAGCAGATAAGAAAGTTGAAAAAATTTAAGGCAGCAGGCTGGGTGGGATAGAGAACGAAGCATGGCTGTTTGGCACCCAAGAGGTAAGGCAGAGGCTGCAGGGGGTAGTGAAAGAAGTGTGCAGGGGGCGGGATCCCCAGGAGGCTGGAGAGAGCGGTTGATCGTACCATAGTATAATAAAGGAGATAGGGAGAGGCAGGAAAATTATAGAGGAATTATGCAAATGAATACTGCGTACAAAAGATACGCGATGGTGTTGGCAGACAGGCTGCGCAAAGATTTTGAGTGGGAAGGAATATTGCCGGAGACATAGGCGGATTTTAGGGAGGGAAGGAGTACTATTGACAATATTTACGTCTTGCAGCACGTGGTGGATAGAGAACTAACCAAAAAGGTCGCCAAAGTGTACGCGTTTTTTGTAGTTCTAAAGGGCGCGTTCCCTTCGGCAGATAGGGGGAGGTTATGGGAGGCAATGGAGGAGAAGGGAGTGAAGAGGTGCCTGATCGAGAGGGTAAGGGAGGTTATGAGGAGACGAAAGATAGAGTGAGAGGAGCGGAGGGAATCTTTGAGGAATTCTGGATGGACAGGGGGTTGCGGCAAGAGTGCCCGCTTAGCCTAATGCTTTTTTGCAATTTTGATCGCGGATATGGAAAGTAGGCTAGCGGCCAGAGTGGTAGGAAGAGACAGGATATGGATAACATAGGTTAGAGTTAAATGCGGACAAGTCGAAGGTTATGGTGTTCAGGAAAGGAGGTGGGAGAGATAAGGGAAGGGAGTAGAAGTGGAAGGAAAAAGCGGTACAGGAGGTGAAAGAATTTGTGTACCTGGGCTTCCTGTTTCGAAAGAATGGGGGAGTGGATGGTCATATAGAAGAGAGGGTGAAAAGGGCAAATGGTGTGATGAGGCAGACGTGGGGGCTGGGGTCTTCCCCAGGGTTGTTCACAGATTATTTTGTAAGGAGAATAATATTGTTTGATTCGCTAGTAATGAGTGTCTTATTTTACGGAGTGGAAGTGTTGGGGTGGAAGGTGAGTGAGGTGGCAAACAGGATACAGGAGAGGTATGTAAAATAGACACTGGGGTTGGAAAGGAATACCCCGAACTATATTGTCAGGAGGGAGACAAGAAGAACGAGTTTAGAGATTATAACAGGAAGTCTAACGTGTAAATATGAGGAGAAATTTTTTGAAGAGAGGGGAAGGAAGCTGTTTAGGGAAGGTTGGTGGGAGAAGGACAACAGACGTTGTAGTACAAAGATGGAGGTGGAAAGGGAAAGGTATTTTAGAACGAATTGATTGCATATGGATGCAGTGAGAAGGATGCACGAGGAAGGAAGGAAGGTAAATGAGTTGGTTCAAAAGAATGGCATGGAGAAAGAAAAGGCAGAAGGAGAGAAGAAAATAAGAGAGTCAAGGTTTAACGGAAACTATGTTTAGATTATGCCAAGGGAGAGAGCTCAATATTTGTATGAGAAAGGAGAGCAAGGAATACAGGAACTTATATCGAGAATGAGATGCGGTTGTATGGAGAATTATAATAGGTTCTGGCTTTCTAGAGAGAAGAGAATGTGTGATTTGTGCGGGAAGGGGGAGGCAAAAGTTGAGCACTAGTTGGAGGAATGTGAAGAGGTGGAAAGGAGTGGGATAAGCATGGAGGTATTGTTGCATGAAAGGGGGGACAAAAGGGCAGTAGCATGGGTGAAGAGGGTGTTGGGTAAGATGGAGAAGAAGAAAAGGAAGGAGGAAGAGGAATGGAGAAAGAAGGATTGTAAATACGAGAGTAAGTAGATGTAAGAAAACTGTAAATATTGTAAATAGTAGTTAAGCATCAGGTGTTAGCCGCGGAGGCAGAGGTTGGCAATGCGAGGCATAGCGAGAAAAGGGCGACATGCGTGCGAGGCGAGGCGAGGTACAGCGAGGAAGCTTAGGCTAAGAAGCGAGTGGATTAGTTATAAGTTGTGGATGGATGTTAATTTGTAAGAGATAGTTGTAAGAAACTTCTGTAAAAAAATGGAAATGTAAGCAAGTCAATTTTTTAAGGCCAGCAGGCCGAAAAATTAACGTTTATCTATCTACTATGTAATCATATTTCAGACTTTACACACTTTTACTTATTCCCCTTTTCAAATAATTATTTTTCCACTTGTTTTTAACAACAACAAAATCCCTGCTATCCCCTTATCTAACTCATTCGCCCATAAAGAACTAATCATTAACTAAGAAAATTAAGTTTCAAATAAAGAGATTAATTTTCTTACAGAAAATAATAGTTTTTGATAAATTACATTAATTTCCAAGAAAATATTTCTATTTTTAATGAGCTTTTTAGCCTAATAATTACATTTTTAACCGAAAAGGTTAATTTTCTACCAAGAATAAGACAAATTATCAATAAAATGTATTAATTTTAAACTAGAAAATGTAAATTTTCAACAATAATTAATTTAAAGAAAAACTAATTTTTAATCAAACCGATTAATTTTGAACCAAAAAGACATAATTTGTAACAAAATGCATGGATTTTCAAAAATATTTTGAATCTTTAAATCAAAATTTTAACTTAAAAATTTAGATTTTTTAACAGACGTTTTAACCTAATTATTCAATATTCTACCACAAAATTTAATTTTATAGCAATAAAATAACAAATTTCTAAAGGCATCCAATAAAAAACAATTATATTAAATTTTGTGTCGTTCCAAAAACTTCATTTGTTTATTTTTAATTTGACTTTTTACGATTTAAACAAAAAATACGCATACTATCGAAATATGATTAATAAGAAATTTGCACATTTTTTGAGTAAAAAAACTTTTTTTAGATTTTTTTTTGTACCTTGTGTTCTTATACACAAGATTTAATTTTATTACTGTTAATGTTATTTTTTACAATTAAAACAAGAACTATGCGTCCTATATAAAAATGATTGATAAATTTTTAGCTCTGCTTTGGTTGAGCAGGTTTTGTCTATTAATATTTTCAAAGCTTGTGTCGTTTGTCCTCAAATTAAATTTGGTTATTTTTGCTTTATTTTTTACGTTAAAAAAAACTACGTGTGTCTTCAAAAAATGATTGCAAACAAGTTTATAGATTTTTTTGAATGTACAAATTTGATTGATTTATTTTTTTTCCTACCTTGCGTCGTTTTTTACAAATTTAATTTTTCTATTTTTAATGTTTTTTCACGATTAAAAAAAACTACGTGTCCTATAAAAGAAGATTCACAACATATTCGTAGTTCTTTTTTGGGTGGATAATTTTTGTGCAGTGATCTTTTTTTGCATCTTGCATAATTTGACCACAAAATGGAATTTTTTATTTTTATTATATTTTGTGAGGTCAAAATTTGAATTTTCCAATTTTTCAAGAACAGTTAAGAAGTGCGTTGATACCGTGCGTTATTCGACTTAAAATGTTCATTTTCGTTTTTTTTAAATTTTAAAAGTGCTCCTAACTCCGATAACTATCATTTTATCGAAAAAATCCCAAAAGATAAATTGTTTCAATTTCTGAATTCTACAAACGGCCCTACATAGAATGTTTAAATAATGAAAAAAATGGTAACAAAAACTTAAGAACGGCTAATTTTTGAATTTTTATCTAAAATAGTTGGCCAACAAAATTGTTTTTTCCTTTTAGGTCTCAAAAAGCTTGCCCAAGCTCAATCCATAGTGATTATTTTTTCGAAAGTTATTGTGCCTACAGATTATAGACAGGCTACAGACAGACGGACAGACAAACTTCGCAAAAGTAGTTTTTTCTGACTCAGGATGTGACATGGATTTTACATAAAACCAATAGCTTCTCATTAGGATGAGAATATAAAAAAAACTTCCGTCGTTTTGGTTATTAGGTAATGCCTATTTCCTTACATGAATCTCTAAGGAATGTTAAAACAACTCTTAAAATAGTTTCAAACATTTTTCCCTTTAGAATTTTTCTTCCACGTTTATTTTGAACTGATTTCCGACCCCAATAGTATAATCAAGAAATCTTCCGTGATTTTGATATTTGAGAAACGTCGGGTGGTTTGCTTGAATCTTTAAGCAATGTTAAAACAACCCCTGAAAATTTCCCAAACACTTTTACCGCTAGGTTACTTTTTCCACGTTTATTCTGAATTCATTTCTGATCACCGTACTATAATAAAGGAATTTCCCGGGTTTTTGGTTTTTGGAAAATGTCGGTGTCATAGCTTGAATCTCTAAGAGATGTTAAAACATCCCTTGAAAAAAATTTGATTACTTTCGCTGATAAGATATATTTCCCACGTATAATGGTGAATTAAGTTCCGAACTTACTAGTATAATAAAAAAATCTCCCATGATTTTCGATTAAACTATTGGGGTCGGAAATCGATTCAGCATACATGTGGAAAACATATCCTTGCCGGAAAAGTGTTCAAAATTGGTTTAAGGGTTGTTTTATCACCCCTTTACGATTAAAGTAAAGAAATTATCATTTCCTAAAAACCAAAATCACAGGAAATTTTTTGATTATACTACTAGGGTCAGAAATAAATTTAAAATAAACGTGGAAAAAGTATAACCTAGCGGGAAAGGTGTTTGAAATTATTTTGAGGGTGTTTTAGCATCCTTCAAAAATTCAAGCAAGGAAATCGACATTTGCCAATAACCGAAATCTAGGGAGATTTTTTTTTTACTATTGGCTTTGGAAATTTATTCAAAATAAACGTGATAAACATATCCTAGCGGAAAAGCATTTGAATAAATTTTAATGATTTGTTTAACTTCTCATAAAAAGATTTAGGAAAGGAAATCGACATTTAGTAAAAAAACAAAACGGCGGGAGTTTTTTAAATTATTCTAATGGGTTCGGATATCAATCTACAATAAATTTTGGAAACAAATCATTACAAGAAGTGTTCACGTTTATTTTGAGGGTTATTTTGAAATCTCTTAAAGATTCAAGCAAGGAAGTCGAAACTTCCCAAAAATCAAAATCACTTAAATTTTTTTTTTTATTATACTATTAATGTGGGACATGACTTTGCAACAAATTTGGAACATATACCCCAACAGAAGTAGTTACATTTATTTTAAGGTTTGCTTTAAAACCATGATTTCCTTGTTTTTTAAATTTTTGATTGAAATAATATTATCACTTACTAAATTTTTCTGTGGGTATATGATGAGCAGAAAAGAGATTATTTGAAAAGTGATAAGAGTAAGGTGAAATTGATCAGATGTCTAAATAATTCTTGTGCACTAATTTATATTTAGATGGTACATTGAAAATAACTTTTATTTGGTCAAGAATTAATTATTCTGATAAAAAAAATCACAATAAATAAATCATTTCTTAAACTTTAATACATTTTTTCTGTGGATGCATCAAAGATTACTATTAATTTCACACTCATAAAAGTCAAATTTTCAATTTACAGGTAAAGATTAAAAAAATTACTAAAAACTAATTTCAATTCCCAAAATCAAATTTGTTTTTCATTTAAAAAAAACTTTGTACCGATAGTTTAAAAAAAAAGTTGTAGATAGTTCAGCTTGTTGGGACGAATTTTAAATCTATTCATTGAAAATTGATAAATCTCAAAAATCTCATCGAATAAAATTCAAGAGACATGAAATGGAAAATCTTCGTTTTTGTTTACTAATAACCATTTATTTGTTCTGTTACATATACGACAAGAGATAAATAGATAAGTACACTGAAAAAAGATCTACAAATTTGTTATTATTCACTTTTCGATAGGACGCGTATTTTTTGTTTTATTCGTAAAAACAGAATTATAAATAGAAAAATAAATATTTAGACAAACGGAACAACATACGCAAAAAATAAAGAGACAAACTGTATTCACCCAAGAAAGATCTACAAATTTGTCTTTAATCATTTTTTGATAGAATGCGTAGTTTTTTTTAACCGTGAAAAAAAAACATTAATAAAAAAATCAACTCTTTGGAGAAACGACGCAAGGCACGAAAAACGAAAATGAAAAAAGGTTGCATTCAAAAAAGATCTACAAATTGAAATAAGCATTAAAAATAAAAATTTGATTTGTGGAATACGACATTAAAGTTGCAACAAATGATACGTGATGAAAATATGTTCGTTAAAGCAGAAGGAGCTTTAACAAAATAGAATTCATAATCTTCAAATAACAGTTGTCGGTGTGGTGGCAGTAGGCACATTTGTTTAAATTGGTAAGAAGTGACAGTAAGAAATAATTCAATTATTTACCAAAAATAATGTTAAGATAATTATTTTTCGTAAGTTTTCATTATTTTGCCTCAAAAAGAATATTTTTTCTATTAGCAATCGCTTCTGAAGAGAATCAAAAAGAATCTTCAAAATGTCCTTTTTGGCAAGTTGCCTTAAATAAGAATAAAAAAAAACTAAATTACAAAATCGGCTACTACAGATCTTTTTTAAATGTAATCTTCACGAATTTCCAAGAAAATCTATTCAAAAAACGCATGGAAATTAAAGGTTGTAACATTTTTTGGAAAGTAGAGTTTTGTGATTTAGCCCACTGTGCGAAATAACTGCAATGCATTAATGACAAAATATGAGTTCTAAACTAAAATTTCTTGTCACTGTTTTTTTTCTCAGTATTGGTAAACATTATTTCAGT
>NC_046664.1:68736698-68745338 GCF_010883055.1 Belonocnema kinseyi
AACAAAGTTGAGAAAAACTGCGAAGATGAGGGAGAGAATAGTTTTCTTCATTTTCAGTGAGCAGAAGTTCTTTATGCGAACTTCAAAAATAGTGTAAGAGAAGAGGAAGTTAATTAAAAAATTGCTGATATATATACTCGCCTATTCTTCCCTTTCCAGATGTAGGAATTTAATCTCAACAAGGTCCTCTATTATATCGAGCGAAGAAGGGATATTCACTTTATTTTAAGACGCAAATCCCCAAGGTTCGAAAACGTTACTTGCTGATTACACATCTTATGAAATGATTAGAAATAATGTTATCTACACATTATATTCCTATAATCGATTAAAAAAATATTTAAATTAAATTATATAATATAATTTGAAAAAATTGAAATATATTTTATATTCTATTATTCTACTATTAAATGAAGCTTTATTCCAATATGCTTTAGTTGATTGCTATATGTTTATCTGACCGCCAATAAAACTGAACCTTGTGCCGAAAAAATTATTCAATTTGTCGGTTTTTTAGATTAAAAGTTGAAAGTTTTCCTATTTTCTATATTTCTAATTGACAGTTTTTTGATTGTAGACAGTTACAATGACAGCGTTGAGTTATTTTATATAAATTTTTATAATTTCTTACATATACAGCAAAATATATACCTAATTTGTGGATGGTCCCGTAACACAGAAACAGAAATGTATTTGAAAAATATTTTAAATTTACATTTTCTTCTTTTGTTAGTGAAAAACCTTCCTCAATGAAGAAGCTTTGCAGCGGTAGTTCGTATTGACGTTATTATTGCATTTTCGTAATTATTTTGTCAAGTAATAAAAAGACTTGTTTTTGAGTAAGAACTGAATTTACCAGTTGATAAATATTTTTAATGAAACAGAACGATTAAAATATATAATAATTATTCTACTTTAAGGATACACGACTCAAGTCGGTAGAGGATGAATGACAAGTAAAACTTCGACTTCCCTCGTTATCGCTACCCGTCCCCCTTCTTATCGTATAAGAGAGGGAAATGGCAAAAGGGTGGGAAAGACAAGGCCTCGTTCATGGTCACAGCAACCACTCATAATAAATTAAATATCATATAATAACCTTCGTAGATTCGAAGAACATCCTAATTAGTAAATCAATCAATACATGTCGTTCAACACTCCATCATCCTTCCTCGAGAAGAGGATGATTAATATATCTTTTTAATTTTATAATAATAAATTTCTATAGTCTACCTGCGCATAATTCTTTACATTGAAGTATCGATAAATTTAAATAAAAAATAAAAAAGGACCACTTGGTATCAATTTGAAGCGTTGGGATTGTTGGTATCTATGGGTAAGGATGCTAGTTTTGTTACGTTTGGTTTGAAGGTAGTTTTGATCGTTTTTACGTTGACAGCTCTTAAGATTTCATCCGATCCAGGAAATGTTTCGATGATAAGCCTAATTGGCCACTGCATTGGTGGAATATTGTATTCCTAGAGGAGAACGATGGATCCCGCCTTTATCTGTTTTTCTCAGTTCTTCCACTTATGCCAAATGTTTAATTCGTTGAGATACTCATTGTACCACTTTTTCCAGAAGTGCTGACGCATTTTTTGTATGTGAAGCCATCGTAATGATGCGGTAGGTGTTGCTGAAGTGAGATCCACCTCTGGTAGATTTGTGAGAGAGTCACCTATTATGAAATGACCAGGAGTGAGGGCCAAACGTATTAAGTTCTTCAAAGGTGAAAAGAATATCAACTATAATACGTTCAAAATGATGTTCCAAAACTCTAACAGTGACTTTTCATATTTATCGAAAGTGACATGATAAAGGGGAATGAATTCCTTCGGTGGTCTTGTCACTAATCACTTCGAGATGTGCTGCCTGAACGGCGAGACGGATGCAAACTGGTACGTAAACCTTGACTCGTGATGTATTATGGAATTTTTTTTCTTTGATTGAGATTGAGGCATGAATGAGTTTTTTCAATCACGCTCCCACTCTGATGCTTCTGTGTTCAATAATAAATGGATCGAGCGCTCGTCTCTCCAATTTTGGATTTTCGTTTTTGTTGTTGTGTTTGAGACACGCGATTTGCAATAAACTTTTTTTAACGATGAGGAGAATTATTCATCCAAAAGTAACCGATGGTTGAATCGGTTCAAAAAACGGCTGAGTACAATTTCGCAAGTAATTGCGCGCCGCAAAGTTCCAAATGTGTGATGTTGATAGTTTTAAAAGGGGCAACTCTAGATTTGACGCAAAGTAATTTAGTTTTAGAGTTTCCTTGGCTATTTTTCGATTTAATATAAGGAAAAGCTCCGTAACCCTTGGCACACATCACAAAATCCATGCAGCTGAACGTCAATGGCTCCATTCACAATTACCTTTCTAACAAAGTGCAAGTCACGAGGCAGTGCTAATTCCCATTGCAATTTTGGTCATGTTTTGGGTAAGTTATTCGGTAATGACTCACCCCAATCTACATTTAACTTCCAGAGTTTTTGTATGAATATTTTAGCGAATAAAATTATTGGCCCGAGTAAGCCTAGAGGATCAGAATGTTTGGCAATTTTAGAGAGTATCGTTCTTTTAGTGATTTTATATTTTAGTAAGGAAGAGTGCACAAAGTAAACTATGCCGTCATTACTAGAGTCCCATGAAACGACAAGGGTTTTTAATGTTTTACTATCAGTAAATTGAATTTTTTGATTGATGCTAGTATCTGAAATACCTCGTAAGAGATTTATGTCATTTGAGACCTAATGACGCATATATAAACAACCCAGATCTTCAATAGTTTCCGCTCCTGTGATGAGATCATGCACATATAGATCCCTTTCAAGAACAACAGCTGTCTTTGGATGTTGATGACCTTCATCATTTATTAATTGCTTAATAGTGTGTGTTGCAAGACACGGGGAAGAACTTATTCCAAATGTAACCGTATGTAATTGAAGGGTATCAAGAATTGTTCATAGCTTGACCACAGGATTCTTTGAAACCTTCTGCTTTCTTCTCGAATCTCAAATTGTTGATACTTTTTTGAATATCGCCTGTCAGTACATATTTGTGGAATTTGAATCGAAGTATGTGCGATAATATGTCTTCTTGTAATGTGGGTACCCTACCGTCAGTATATCATTTAATGAAAAACCGTATTCGAATTTTGCTGAACCATCGAAGACTACTTTGATCCTTTTTGTTGAACTATTTTTCTCAAATACAGCATGATATGATAAATAAAAACCAAATTCTTCTTCATCTTAAATTGGCGACATGAGACATGTGTTATTGTGTGTCATCAACTAGCTTTATTATATCTTCGGAGGTTTGCTTTTCTTGGAGAAAAAGACGCAGAATTAAACTAAGATGTCCAAAAATAATTAAACGTTTGTCTTGGTATGTTTTTTAAGAGTTGCCACGTATGATTATAATTTTCTTCAGTTTAAAAAAAAAACTGATATTCTTTGTGATGCATCACCTTTAAGTGCCGATTTTAAATATTAGAGTTTTTCTACACTTGTTAAATCAGTTTGATTATTTGTTAAGGATGCAAATGAATCCCTGAAAGCAAGTCATTCTTCATAATGACCGCTAAAGAGCGGAAATGTAGCCAGTGGCAAATTGACCCTGCGATTTGTTTGCTGAACTTCCAAAGTACGATTTATAATACTTGTAGATTTATCTGTCGATTGCCGCGATGTTAAAAGACGACCGTCTGCTAAAATTTCAAGATAATCATCTTGAATGACATAACGGTCGAGGAAAACATCGACCTGGAGGGTCTCTGCGTTTAACAATTCGATTTGATCCTGTATATCGACAAACTTTTCAAAGGCACTTTTTAATCTTTTCAATGTAAATATAGTTTTATTGCATCCGGTTCTTCTTCGCCAAATGTTGATAATCTTGCTCCAAGGACCATGTTTTGTCGAGTAATAAATAAACTTGTTATTGATTAAGCACTGAATTTACCAGTTACTGATTATGTTAAATGAGACACAATGATCCAAATCTATTATAAATATTCTGCTTCAAAAATACACGATTCAAGTCGGTAGACGATGAATTACAAGTAAAGTTTCGATTTCCCTCGTTACCGTTGACCGGTTTCCCTCTTATCGTATAAGAGAGGGGAAAAGGCAAAATGGAAGGAAAGACAAGGCCTCGTTCATGGTCACAGCAACCACTCATAATTAATCTATGACCATATAATAACCTTCTTAGATTCGAAGACTATCCTAATTAGTAAATCAATTAATACATTTCGTGCGGAAATCCAGTAATGATTTAAGAATCGAGGAAAATAGGCTCTTGGCATGCTGATTTCTAAATGTAACTGGCTTTATGGACTTGTAGAAGAGGGACCGAGAACCATAAATTGAAAAAAAATAGTTCCGGTAAGAATTGCATGTCGGACAATATGATTATTTCTATCTTTGTGTTTCTATAAAATCGAAGTCCGCTACTGATTATTAGGATTAAATAAGAAATTGTACAGCTTTTACTTTTGCTTATATGCCCTATAAGGAAAAACCTACTAAAAATCCTAATCATCAATTTTAAATTCAGAACTTTATATCAAATAAATAATAATCCTGAAGAAAAACTTATATTTTCTCATTGTTTTGTTTATTCAAAAATAAAAACTATTATTAAATGTTTGTTAAACTAAATTGCTTAATATTATTTCTGGAGAGCAGGCCCTAATCCTTTTTTACAAAAAGGAAGTGGCATAGACAGTTTATTTGAAAAGAATATTTCAGGCAAATTTTTAACAATATTAAAAAAACACTTGAAAAAGTTAGAAAATGGCGGAGAGATCCAAAATACTCGGAATTCAGAGCTGAAACTTTGTAGAAATGTTTACGGAGAGTTTTGGGGTGGATTAGGCTGAAAAATCTATTTTTTTTTCGATCCACAACAGGAGACCACTTAAAAAATCCTAACAAATCTTACATTTCTTTTGGTCATAGTAACAGGAGAACTCGAGCAGTAACGCCCGGGTCACTGGATTATATGGAACAATCCGCAATAGGGATTTCAACCATGTGGAATTTCATACCTGAAATTTGAGTATCACTTTTAGTTTTTTCGGAAACATTGCAAGTAAATGTAATGAATTTGATTTTCTGTGATATACAAATATTTAAGAAAATTAATATAACATGGCTACAATAATAATTAATAAGCAGTCACGGACAATTATCCAGGGATGGTCCCGAAGGAATAACCCCTATGCGGAGGGGTAGCCACCGTGCCGAAAGCAGCATGGGGGGCTCTACAAGGATGGGCAATTCCTTTTCCCTAGCTGCTCGTGGGAACAACAATGACAACACCAAAGATAGTTGTATTAAGTACGGTTCAAAACAATTGAACGCGTGGGGATCCCGACAATGGGTAGGACAACAATGCCGACTACCCTAGGGTTGGGGAAGCCACGGTTCTGAGTAGCTGGATCTACTCAGACCCCTGAACGAAAAAGCTGCATGGCGCGACTGCATGCTCTGTGGTGCGAGAAACACTCAGAGCTCTCGCATTTTTTACATGAACAACTGTAAAACCGTGCCGAGAAACTCTGGAAAAAGTGTTATAGAAGCGGAGCGTCTATTCAGTCGGAGCCAGCACAAGACGGCAGCAGAAAAAGAGAGGCCCAAAGA
The DNA here is from genome assembly GCF_010883055.1 of Belonocnema kinseyi. Taxonomy (NCBI): domain Eukaryota; kingdom Metazoa; phylum Arthropoda; class Insecta; order Hymenoptera; family Cynipidae; genus Belonocnema; species Belonocnema kinseyi. The sequence continues at coordinate 68,742,350 of NC_046664.1, forward strand.
TCTGGCTAACCTGGATGACGAGCTTTGTGGAGATTTTCCCGAAGAATCCGACCTATGGAACTATCAATCGTGATGTGTATAATGTAGCGAGAGCTTTCGTAGATGCAAACCGTAAAACAAAAATAACGGCTGATCGTAAGATGAAAAGACGAGTGCATGAACTCACCCCAATGATAGGCTGAGCAAGACAGTACTCGTCCCCCATTCAGTTGTGATAGACTACATAACATCTGGCAGGAATTTTACCGCCAAGGTTCAACCATCAAGCAGCATATGCTTGACAGAATACGGTTACTATCTGGCGCTAGGAGAAGTCTCGAGCGGAGAGAGAGGTGAGTTAGAAAAACCCAACAGTTTTTATCTGACCCATCCCGACTCTTTAAAGATTCTCCAGTTGCTGTCGACCATCCGCATAAACCAGAGCAGGTCGAAGCATTTTGGAGAAAAGTGTACGAAGTTCTTCATTCACTGGAAGAAGACTGAAAGAACATAAATAGCTTTAAGGAGCTTTTCAATGCGCTCATATAACCTGAAGAAGAACGCCACCCCATCACTTCCGAAGGAGTAAAAAAAGTATTAAGAGCCATGAAGAACTATTCCGCTCGAGAACCAGATGGTAGAAGAAGTTTCCTTCAACCCACTAGCATCTGGCCTGCATTTTCACCTCATATGTAAAGGCGGAAGAGCCTATTCCATTTCGGTTGGTGGACCAACGCACAGTCCTTCTGCCAAACATGGGAAACTCAGCTGAACCTGCTCATTGATAGATGTGTCTGCAAAGACGTAGCATTCTACCAGCATGGCCTATCGATGATCTGAATTGATTACCGTGAAGCTTTCGATTCGACCTCTCATAAAATTATTATATATCTTTTAGGAATCTTAAAGGTTTATCCACATATCTTTAGGTGCATAGAGAGGTTGATTCTGCTTTGGAAAACCAGATTTACTATATTACCTGGTGAACATCGTGTGGCAACTAACAGCGTCACCTTTCAGTGAGGTATTTTTCAGGGCGACACCATGAGCTCACTTCTCTTTTGCCTTACATTATCGCCACTATCTCTCGCACCTCGCCATTCCGAAGGGTACTTTTGCGGTAAACGTGAAAATTGAAAGAATACGTACGGTCACTCATGTATTTTACATGTATTAGGATCTATGCTAGAAATAAAGAGTGTCTACACCTAACTCTGGACATTGTCAAGGAACACTCTAAGGATATTGTAATAGACTTTGGGTTAGAAAAATGCGCCAATGTTTTTTGGAGTGAGGAAAATTTGAAAGCATCCCAGAAGATCTTGAGTTCGTCCATGGAAGCGCTATACGACACCTTTGCGATGGAGTGACCTATACATACCTGGGCGTGCCACGGGGCTGAATTCAGGATCTGAAATCTATAAAGGATATTCTCCGAATCAGGTTTTGACATCTCATCCGGCAGATGTGGTCTTCCAAACTGTCGGCGAGGAACAAAGTATCTGCAACGAACATGTTTTCTGTCCCGGTATTCATTTGGAGTGGTTCCATGAACGAAGGATAAGCTCAGATATCTTGATATCGGGACACGAAAGGTTATGCACATGAACAAAAGCATGCACATTAAGTCTTCTGCTTCGCGACTTCACAACAGGATTTTTCTGGGTACAGACCATATAGTCTAAAACGGACGGAACCTTCTTCTTATAATGGTCAGGAAGTAAGAAGAGGTGGACAAAGGACAGTTTGCGTACAAAGCATCGGAGGAAGCTGGTGAAACACTTAATCTTCACTTCAATGTCAGCGGTGATGAAAATGCACCTAATCTTATCTATCTCGAGTTCTCAATCCTGAAAACCCGGATTAACAAAGCACAGGAGAAAAACTTCCGTGAACAGCTCCTCGACAAGAGGATGCACGATATCTTCCACAGAAATGTAGAGGATCAGTAGATGTCGTGTGAGCTAATTTTTGCTTTGCTTACATCACCCGTATTGAAGTCGGCCATGGAGGGTTTCATTTCGGCGTGTCAAGAAGGTGTCATTTCCACTTTAGTATATCGTCACCACATTTTGAGCTAAGACATTCCCAATGATAGTTGCAGAGCGTGCAATGCGCACCCTGAGCATCTAGGACACATACTATGTAGTTGCCCAACGGATGAGGGAACGACCTTAATCCAAAGGCACAATGCGACACTAAGAGTGCTTTATTACCATCTATGTCACTTACACCATTAGAAACTTCATATTCTCGTCAATTGTTTCAGTTACGCACTCGAGGCTTGACATAGTTCTTCTTGAACTCGAGAAACGAACCATGTTTAGTATAGAATTATCGGCACTAGCTGATAAAAACAGCATAGCCTGGGAGAATGGAAAGAAACAGAGGTATGGAGACCTTATAAGGGAGTTGCGTCCGTCACGTACTGTAACTGCCTATCAAATGGTCGTGAGACGTTTTTACGGCTGAAATTTTACCGTTATTTTTATTGGAGTGCGTATCGACGGGTATCAGCAACGTATCAGTTTCTTTATTTAAGAAAAAATTGCAGCTATGCAAAAAGGTAGAAAAATGGATAAAATTGAAAAAATAACAAAATTCTGTAGGACAAAACACTGCAACAAGATCAAAACGCTCAGGTTTTTTCTATGAATCTAAAAAGTTCTCATTCTCTAATTACTTATTTTACATTTTTCAACAGAATTTTATTGACCCAAGATATCAATTACATCATTTCTTAAGAAAACGCTTACTTAAATCAAGGACATAATCTTAATACCAAATAGGGTAATGTACCCAATTGTTGGCAGGTTAAGGCAAACTACAGGCTTTAAGAAAGAAATTAATGTAAACAATTGTATGTGTGATAAATGTAATAATAATATGTACAGTGCTAATATACCAAGTGTATACATAAGAAACCGGTATTGCCATCTAGCGGCCAGTAGGCACACTTGTAGGCACTGTCGGAACTTACCATTTGTGCTAATTGGCGTATTGTCATCTG
>NC_046664.1:68745438-68752362 GCF_010883055.1 Belonocnema kinseyi
TATCTAGTCGGGAGTGGTGCTGACTGAAAACAGATGATTTGGAGCGATTCGCGCGCCATCTGTTGGTCATTCTAAGGACTTATTGAACTACCCTCGTAGTGCGCTCGCACATTTATTCACAAAAAACGAACAATTATTTATATTTTGTAAATTTTTCGACGGCAATCTGTTCAGAAATGTGTAATGTACCACCATGAATTTTTCAGATTTTTCCTATTCTTTTTTCTATAAAAAACTATGCTTCAAAGTTCACTGTTTTTAAAAGCTATTAAATTTCCTTACTTTTCATCAGATTTTCAGATCTGTAAGCTACAAATAATTTTTTTGAATATTACTTTTCGGCTCATTAACGTACAACATTTGCACCTTTAACATAAGACCTTTTTCATCAACCTACCATTTTTTCTTCACATACTTATTCAATGTCAAAGCCAGAGGACTTGAATTTTCTCGCCGATAGTAGTTGCCCTTTTACCCTTACATTCTATCTCTTATTACACTGTAAAAAGTATCATTTGATGGCTAGTTTCCGGTATTAAAACAGTCCTCCAAAAATATGGTCTAAGGTACCTCTCTTCTAATGCCACTTTATTTTGATTCCAGTAAACAACGTTTCAGTTCAACTTTTTTGGATCCAAAACAGGACTGAAGCGAGAATCAAATTTGGTCTGTTTCAAAGGTTTTCTATTTCTTTTAAGGCTGAAGTTGCAAGCAATCAAAACAATAGCGTAAGGGAGAGGGCAGCAGCAAGCAGTGGGGAAAATGTGATTTTCCTTATAGTATGGCTATTATTTAACAATTTTAGTTCTACTTTGCTTCGAATAAATCTATTTTACCAGAGAGATAGTGTTAATTACTAAAATCTTGAAAATTGACGTTCCAAAAGAAAAATTATACAGAAAACAGTTTTTACTACGAAAGAATGGAAGTTTCTCTAATAGAAATATAAAGTTTTTAACTTTATTGAGAATACTTACAGTATAAAAATTTGATGTTTTTAAAGCTAAAACAGTATCACACAATCTAATTATATTAATTAGAAGTAATTCAAGTCCAAAATAAAATAAATCTCATAAATAAGTGAGGCTTGGCCAGAGGGGCAGGCCCGACGAAACTAATATTTGCAAGTGCTTAGGTGAAACACGTGTCACAAGTTCTGTCGATGAATGATCGGTAATGTAGAACAGCAATTTATCTTGTGGGCTACATGGAAGAAACTATTAAATACATGGACATAGGAAACACGGGACTAGGCATGCCATCCTAACTTGGGCGAGCGTGGTTGAATTCACGGGAGGGGGGAGAATTCCATGAGTGGGGAGAGCCGCCATCTTACGATGTGCCATTTGATTATGCGCACGAGCATTTTTGCCGACAAACTTTGCATGAATATATAAACATGTGGGCGCTGCCATGTTTGTCGCGGGACATCAAAAGGTGGCGGACCTCCCCCTTCATTGCATCACCCCCGCAATGGCATGCCTAGTCCCTTGTTTCCTATGTCTATGATTAAATATTATTATTATCAATCCGGTCGGTATGCAGTTTCTAGTAGAATGTCAAAGAATAGAGGTTATATTACAGCTATCTCTATTTTTATTCCAAGTAACTTATTCTTCTTGTTGACTATCTTGAAAGGTAATTTTTCCAGTACATAAAATACCCCAGAAGCAAACCATCATATTTTCTTATATTTTAATGTTTTTATCTTCATAAAAAGCTGTAGACGGCTTTGCACTCAGGTGAGGGGCAAAGCCAACGAAATGCAGCATGTTAGAAATAATTAAATTTCCAAATCATTATTTTTTTCATGTGATTAATGCTCATTAGAAATATGATATACAATAAAGTAGAGCTCGAAATGAGAAAAAATGTATCAATTCAACATCTTATTAACTTTAAAAAAATCATTGACTGTTAACTGGTTGGCGCTGCCCCCCTTTACCCTACTCTACTTGCATTATTTTAATTTTCTAGTAAATACCACTTTTTAATCTGAAGTTAGCAAAGTGAAATAGTAAAAACGATGACTTTAAAACAAAACAATTTGATATTATAACAGGACGATAAAAAATGATGCCCAATAAAAATGGAAACATAGTTTTTATAGTGTAGCTCTCTCAGTCGTTTCTATGCAGCAACAATGTCAAGTGTCACCCCTCATAACACGAAAATGTCGAGGGCGCGGAACACTACAACTGCTGCGACGTCCACGCCAAAAAAGTGTGGACCAGAAGCGGTTCTCATAAAACCAGCAGAGGGATCGAGCTATGCGGAGGTCCTAAAGGACCTCAAATGTAAGGTTAATCCCGAAAACCTCGGTGTAAAAATTAGGCGTGTCAGAGGGACCAGGAATCGAGAGGTCCTTGTTGAAGTAGGGCTCGCTGCGGATGGCAGATCCAAACTGTCCGCGGCAATGAGAAGTGTGGTTGGCCAAGCTGACAGAGTGAGGTAGCTTGTCCCTCGCACTGAATTTGAAGTCTTCGACCTCGACACCACCACGGATGGAGAGGAAGTCGAGGCTGCCGTCAGAAAACATTTTGGTGAGCAGCCCGTTGGTGAAATGAAGGTGTGCCTCACTAAAAGGGTCTCTAGAGGTACTCTAAAGGCCTTTGTTGAGATTGCCGAAGAAATAGCGACAAACTTAGTGCACGCGGGACATCTGAAGTTGGGATGGATGTCCTGTCATGTACGCAAGAAGATAGAGGTCATCTGTTACTTCCGCCGCCTCGGTTTGGGCCACAGGGCAGTGAGCTGCAGGGGCCCTGATCGGACCGAAGACGCGGAGGGCCACAAGTCTACGGAGGGCCACAAGTCTACGGAGTGCGTCAGCACTTCCTTGTGCTTCCTCTGCGCAGTACGAAGTGAGAAACCCCGGCCTAACCATCTACCAGCCCGACGAGTCCGCTACGCGACATTATCGCGCTACTGATGACGATGCGTGCATAATGATTGGACTGGTCAGAAGAAAGCCCGAAAAAAAGAAAAGAAAAAGAAAAAACCCAGAAGAAGTCTTTAAAAGGACAAACAACGGCACCCCCTGAAGTAATGCGAAAGCGGTTCCGGCAGGAATAATGCCAAGGAGAAAGGGTGGTGTTTTTAGTGGGTCCTTGGTAGCATCATTATAATGGCAGAGTTGACTTTGTATAATGTATAATTATATGCAAGGTATAATTGAATATTATATATGTCAGGTCATTGTAGTGATGCGGCAACTAGGATCCCCACACTATTCGGCACCTGAAACTGTACCGTTATCTTTATCGGATGCATGCCTGTCGTCAACCATCGTTTCAATCCATTCCGAGGCTACTTTATTGTTTGTATTCTTCATTGTTTAAAGTATACACCTAACTACTAACTTGATGCGAGAAAAGTATGTTGCGAGGAAAAATCATGTACAAAATAATTTCACATTCGTTGTAACATAATGAGTCCAAAAAAATTAGTCAAGTCAGGGTAACTTGTAAGGTGAAGCATCTAGATATGACGACAGTTTCATCCGACTTCGTTCAATGGAGCAGGAATATAGAAACAGAAGTAGACCCGAAAAATTAATTATTGTTTTGTCTTGTATAACTGAGAAGAGCACCAGTATTTAGTAGGTTAGCCATTTTATAATATCAGAAACCGCAGGAATACACTTTGGAACTCATAGAAGGAGGAACTCAAAGGCAAGCTAGTAAAATATACCACAAATTACATAACAATAGATGAGTTAGAGCAGAACGCGTATTTTCTTCGAAGGCCTGTGGTTACATGAAATGAGAACAATTTCCTTACACTGCCGTACGATTGTATTATTAAAATAATTTTTTATAAATGTTTTAACATCATTCCCACAAATTGATTAATTTTTTCCATTTTGTACAGTTTTTTTACATTTTTCGTTATTTGTACTAACAAAATTAATATGCGATTGTTCATAGAGAAAAATACAGGCGGGAAAAGCCGCGAGTTGACTGTTTGCAAAATATCACTCGAACTTATTGTATTGAATTCGGAGCCTCAATGCTTTTAAAACTTAAAAAGCCCGTGATTCGAGATAAGCTGTTTTGATTTGTATTGTGATACCTGGTGTTAGAGGCCAAATACACCTTTTTATTGCATTTATTTTTTAGAATTCTCGTTTGCGTAGATAGATGCAGTTTTATTGTGCGAATTGATTGATTAGAAAATCTCATTTTAGTCAAAAATGTGACATAAGCGTCTTTTTAACATAAAAGGCAGTGCAAGTACAATTAAGTATTGGAAAGGAACAAAATAGTGGAACACCCACCTGGAGAAATTCCGTAAAAAGGCTTAAGCATTGTACAACAGAGCAGACAGAATTAAATTGCCTTTAGACTGGGACATCTATAAGATAGCCCATTATAAATACAATGGGAACATGAGAATATAGAGCCAGGAAGATTGGAGTGACTTCTGCGAGAAATCTAAGAATATTACGGGTACATCGGGGCTCCACAAGATCCTGGAAAAAAGCAGATCGACAGGAGGAAGTCTGGGTCCAGAAGAGGTAAAAGGGCGACTGAAATTTCGCCGCTAAAGTCGTTGATGTTAAGAAGGTTGAATAGGCCATTGGGTCATTCTGTCTCTTTAAATCGCCAGGGGGAATGGCGTATGTACAGTGCTTTTACAAAACGGCTTGGATTTCGTCGTTTCGCCACTGACAAAACTATTTAGGGCAAGCATTGCCCTCAAACAAGTGCATATTTCCAGCAGATCAGTTTAACGTACTCCATTCCGAAAATTCTAGAGAAACTGGTCAAAAGATACATCAGGGATTAGGTGCTTTTAGCCTCTCCGCTGCACAGAGCACAGGACGCCTTTTAGGCTGGCAATTCTGATGAGGGTGTAATGTGGGAACCTTTTTGGACATAGAGGGTGCATCTAGCAATACCCTTCCAGAAGTCATCCGTCAAGAGGCTTCCAGTTGAGGCCTTCCAAACCAGCTAGCAAGTTGGATACGAGGCATGCTACACCGGAGGCGATTCGAAAACAGCTAGAGTGCAAGAATAGTCTTTGCAAATAATCCTTTTTTAAGGAAATGAATTAAATTGTTCGTATACGAAAAAATATTTCAAAAACAATCGTCCAAAAATAGACTGTTCCCTTGTTTTATTCAATATAGGGTAAGAGCACCAATTCTTGGCATCCCCCCCCCCCCCACCCCAATTTTTGGCAACCTTCTCTAGATTTTATGAAATAATAAAAGAATAGAGATAAATAGACATTTTTTTAATAGTACAGACATTTTTTCGTAGTAATATGTATTCATATTATGCTAAACAATAATTTATGTATTCTGAAATTACAAAATTCAACCTTGTTTCCAGGCTGCCAAGAATTTTCAGGTTAACTAAAGAAAATCTTTAGATAATTGCAGTTTTCAATTCACCCCTGGCAACGTTATAACTAACGGAAGTGACTATTTTATTTTCAGCACATTTCGAGGAAATGTTAAAACTGTTAATAAAAAAATAACTAAGATTTAACTATAATTTATTTAATAAATAATAGGAGGTGCCAATAAATTTTAAATCTAAAGCACTGTATACAGTTCTTGTCACCCCCCTGGAAAGAATTGGATTGTATGTTTTTGCAATGATTTCTATTCTTGGCAATCGGAATAAGTATGGTTATGTTCGTTTGTTGTTTTGTAAAATTCAAAATCAAAGACCGAATTAAAGGTAACAACAATATTTTAAAGTAAATTACTAAAGTGGTACTGAAAATAATTAAGTAAGTAATTATATTTAGTGATATATGTTATTCAGAAATAACAATAGATTCGAAATTTAGCGATGTAGAGTTAACCACAAATCAGTGTAATGTTTATCACTCACAACTAGTCTGTCCAAAAAAATTACTGCCTGATTTACATATAGAAAAAGAATCTCGGTTGTAATTGTTAACACTTCTGAAAATGTGTTAAATAATAATAAGGCTGATTTAAATAGTGTAGAGAAGAAAGAAGTGTTTTTTAACCAGTTTTCAGGTTAGCATGCAACTGACAAAACATTACACGATTCTGCAGATTTGAGACGAAAAGCGATTTCAACCTAACACATACAAGAAATTGCAATAAAATGTTTAAAAAACGGAAATATGCATAATTATTTGCGTTTCCCTCTAACCCCGAAACGAAAAGGAAGGGAAATGAAGTCAAAAGGCATCTATGTTTTAACATCGCAGGCATGGGGAGATTAGAAATTAGAATAAATCAAATGAAAAAAAAATAAAACTAAGATTAAAGAAGCTAAGAAGCAAAAACGAAAACGGCAAAATTAAATTTCAGAAAAAGCCCAAGAAGATAGAAATAGAAAAAAGTTAGAAACCAAAAAGACTGTGAACTAAAAAAAAATCAATTTTCAAATATTAAAAATCTTATTGATTCTGCTGAAGGAGTTACTAGAAAAAGAAAGTTAAAAGCTAAAGACACTAACAAAAAAGAAAATCATTTTTGGAAAAAACACCGATTCTACTAATTCTTCTGAAGCAGTCAAAAGAAGCCGAGGAGCACAACCTATAAATTTGGACTAGATAGATGCTGATACGTAAGTAATTGAAGCCAGAATATTTGTTTATAAATAAAAATTAATTGATAACCAATGTTTCTCTTCACTGTTAATCTGATTTCTTCACTATTTCATCTTCATATGACTAGCGTGCCAATAATTGAGACCATCCCTGCCATCCCTGTCAACAATTGCGTCAACCCTGCCAAGAACTGCATTTTTAGGCTTATGAGCTAATTTTAATGATTTTTTCAGTTTCTAATATATATTGAGGTAAATAAAGCTTAGAATTTGATACCCTATTACCAGGTGTATACATATGAAACCGGTATTTTTTCAAGAAAAAAACACATTTATTTCAAAAGAATGATAACAAATATTTTATTCAAAGTATGCGCCCTCG
>NC_046664.1:68752462-68769953 GCF_010883055.1 Belonocnema kinseyi
GCTCCAAGGAGATTATGTTGAAAAATAAAAAAAAATTTACCCAAAAAAAATTGTTTTTATACTTCATTCTAAGGACTTATTGAACTACCCTCGTATCTTCAGTTCTAATGAAGATCATGAAGTGATTTAAATTGGAGGTAGTTAATTGAACTATCTGTAATAATTTACAATTTGAAGAAAGTATTTGCTTCTTGTTGTCTTCGTACAAATTGCGATATTTGAAGTCAGTTTTTTATATAGAAAAGCAAGTGGGAGAGCCCAACGTGATGCCGTTTTTTCAGGGGATCGGCCTCGGTTTTCCTCAACACAGGGAAAGGTTTTGAAGGCCAAAGTGAGGCTCGGAGGCACAAGTTGGGTAGGTCAGGTTGAGGAAAATCGAGGACAATCGCCTGAAAAAACGGCACCACGCTGGGCTCTCGCACTTGCTTTCCTATATAAAAAACTGACTTCAAATATCGCAATTTGTACGAAGACAACAAGAAGCACATACTTCCTTCAAATTGTAAATTATTACAGATAGTTCAACTAACTACCTTCAATTTTAATCACTTCATTATCTTTATTAGAACTGAAGATAGTGCGGTCGCATATTTATTCACAAAAAACAAACAATTATTTATATTTTACACATTTTTCGCCGACAATCTGTTCAGAAATGTTTAATGTACTACCATGAATTTTTTCAGATTTTTCCTATTATTTTTTCAATAAAAAACTGTGCTTCAAAGTTCACGGTTTTTAAAAGCTATCAAATTTTCTCACTTTTCATCGTATTTTCAGATGTGTAAGCTACAAATAATTTTTTGGAATATTACTTTTCGGCTCATCAACGTAAAACATTTGCACCTTTAAAATGTTACCTCTTTCATTAACCTAACATTTTTCCTTCACATACATATTTAACGTCAAAGCCAAAGGACTCGAATTTTCTCGCCGATAGTAAGTGAGTGGTTCGATTGTGAGCAAAGCGCTGACAAACGCGTAATATGTCCTCTTGGCTATTCATCCTATCCATGGATAAGTGTATAAGAATAGATCTCTTAGGCAAAGACGGTGCGGTTCTCGGAACAGTGAGGGTGCGTGGGTGCATAGGGGAAGCTAAATAGGTATGCCAGGATAGGAAGCTGTGGCGAAAAATAGTTCATAAGAAATCCATGATAAATTATGTCAGTGAAGTGAGAGACACCTGGAACAAAAAGTTCGCATACTAATGAGTCCGCGCGGAGAGCTTTACATGGTGATTTTGTGAAACTCTTTGCCCAAGGTGATTGCTGGAGAGATTGATTAGATACCTGGGTCGGAGCAATGTTGTAGTACGAACGTGTTGATTTAATAAGCAACATGGGAATTTTAGAGTATTCTATAAATATATACCCCCTCGCTAATCCTTATACCTCCTCGTACAATTCCCTTTCTCACTTTTCTCATACGAAATCTTTAATCCTTAACAGAATAACGATCCTAGAACTTATACTAATGGGAGAACATCGTTTTAAATGGTCGGACCAAGTCAGGAAGGACATTCTCACTTGTTGGCAAGAAAGCTCCCCGGAGCGAAAATTATGCACGCAGAGGTTACATGAACGTTGGATCAATATGCACCTGGAATAGGGTGATACAATGCATCAGTATTTAAAATAGCTGGAAATTTTGTTAAGCGGAAAATGATATGAATCTCTTTATCAGCAGGAAGAAGAACAACTTACAGCGAACACAACACCCGTTCTACCAAGAGCACCTTTGCAGATAACGTACAATTCCAACCTAAGAACTAGGAGATCAAAAATCCGCCAAATAGTTTTTCTCATGATGGAAAAATTAGCTGAAACTAACACTGCTCTCCCCGATTTGCTCCCTGAAGATGTTAATCTCTGGAATCTGAATTGGGTAGTCTACGAGAAGGCGGTCTCCTTGCTTAGCGACAGTATTAGAAATGATACTTCAGTACGCCTGAGTAAAACACATGAGCGTATTGCACAGCTTCAGTTTAAAATTAGAAAGTCGAGACGGCATGCTTCAAATGTTCAGTCCGTGATTAGCTAAGTAACATCAAGTAAAAAATTCACTCCAAAAGTTAGGGCACTTTCTCGAAACTTACGGAAAGAAAATCGCACGCTAAATAAGTATAAGCAGTTGACCATCAAGCAGCACTGGAAACAAAGAATAAGAGCTCTTTCAATAACCTTTGAAAATCCGACTATTCGAAGAGAGATTCAAATTTTCTGGGAGCAAGTGATTGGAAATACTGAAGTTAGTACTGAAGAAGCGAAAAAAGTTTTCGCTGGTACGAAAAACTTTTCAACGCCAGGGTCAAATAAAATCAATAATTTTTTGTGAAAGAAGTTTACTTCTACGCACTAAGGGCTGGCTTATATATTTACTACTTTCTTAAAACGGAGAAGAACTGGCAGCTCCAAAGAGAATATATTAACATCTATCGAGCCGGTATGGAGTGTAATGTTGGAACAACTCGGATGCAACAGAGAGGGCTATCGGTTTGCAGGGAGAAACTGTCGATAGACAAATATAGTACCTAGGACTGGATCCGATATCGAATTCTGCTTCTTCCTCTTTGCTCTATCTGTTCTGCTCCGAGGCAACAACTCTGGATACCTATGTGGCCTGCCGACCAGAAGAGAATTTAAGGTGAACCACCTTTCCTGTATACGGACGACCTTAAGTTATACGCCTCTTCAGAAAAGCTGAAGAAAACCCTAGTTTTGGCGGAAAATAGATACTCCAAGGCGATTGGCATGTGCTTTGTACTAAACAAGGCTACCTGCATCTACTCAGACAAAGAAAGACTAGGAACTACATCATCCCGTGATCATCAGGATATTCAACTTATAGGTGGAATTACCTTTCAACATCTTGGTAATGGAGAGACATATGAATATCTTGGGATACCGCAAGTGGAAACCCAAGACAAGCGTGTGATAAAAACGGCTTTGCAAAAAAGTTGTCGACAAATTCTCAGAAAAATTTAGGCTTCCGAATTATCTGGAAAGAATAAGATCCAGGTGACCAATGTGATGGCAGTTCTTATCCTGCTCTATACATTCAGAGCAGCAAAATGAAACATCACTGATTAAAGCAACTTAAACGAAGCACACCCAAGATGATGAAAATCCTTTGAATTCATCATTCTAGATCTTCCGTATCTCGAATATAACTTCCTCGATATAAAGGACTAAAGATTTGCTGAGCCTGGAGTGTCGTCATATAAGAATGGTTCTGGTTACAGTATGCTCAGTTTTAAATAGCACAGATTCTCTAATGCCACTCGCAAATCAGCACGAAGTTGTCAGTTCTGCGGCATTTCTATACCATGCCATAGATAGGGTCGCAGGATAGATTGTACTTCCATTTGATTCCAGCGACACTACACATGGCCCACAATCACTAAGACCTTTAGGGCTGAAAAAACGTGTGCAGGAAGCAGAACAATTTGCGCCTACTAAGAGAACATGCTGGCAAACCCCTTTATGGTAAATTCGACGGCTTCATACGTAGATAAGAGCTATTGATGTGTCTATCCAACAAGATGCTCAAACCTGCTGCATTGAGATTGGAGAATGAGGGATTTCTTTTTGCCTGTCAAGACAGCCTTAGATTACTGCGAGCACATAATAAATCTACCTGTAGGTGATACCAACTGCACAGCGCGCAAGCAAGAACCAGAAATAATTGCACTTGTTCTTAACGGATGCTTAAGGTATGCACGCTATGGGTACATGGAGAGACACAATGTGACTTTGAAAGTGCTGTATTACCCCCTTCGGCACTTCTATGGTGTTGAAGTGACGCTTGTCTTGCTATATGCTCAGGGAAAACGGAGTCGTTGTGAAGAATGACCAATGTAAAACCTACAGGAATTTCTCATTCACCATCACTCAGCGTACCAGTGCTACAAAACCTGATATTGTCCTCTAAGATCTGAAGACAAAGATCATTCACCAGTTTGAATTCTCGGCACGAACCAAAAGTAATATCTTGGCAAAGAATTAAGAGAAATGGGCTAAATACCAAGCACTTCTTTTCAAACTTAGCAGGCTGCAACAAGGCTACAAAGTTTATCTTGTCAGGTTCAGTACATCGCGAACTGGATGCAAAAGGGTGTTCTTCTGAAATCACTTCATCTGGTCCATCAATACTGTTTCTTTCAATATTCTACAATTGAATGGTAGCTCTAAAAAAGTACCGAGAGTTGAAAGCTTGACCTCCAACTATCCCGTTTGCCGCGCAAGTTCATCCTCGACTAGAGAACCCTCTTGCTTACCTTTTAGGACTGAAGAAGCTGGAGTGGATGACGTATTCGTTTCGGTTTCGTAGGAATTGAATTCCTTAAAGAGCCATGATTGGAAATTCTAGAGCCTAGATCTTCTCAAAATTAATAGGTAGCTCTAAAAAAGCATCCAGAGGCGATTGTTATCACCTTCAGCGCTCGCGGTCGCTGTGTAAGGATAAAATCGATAAAATGCGAACTTCAACCTTGACCATTGTCCTCATTTTGCGCCTACATCCTCATCGCCAAAGATTTCAAACGCTGTATTAAATTAATTTTTAATATCCTCATCTTATTAGGGACTTGACTTAATTCGTGGTTGATGTGGAAAAACCGGGTTTACTATAAAAAAACCGTATTTCAAAATATTATGCATTACCATAGCTTTCTTACTCTACAATAAAATGTACCAATATTATAGGTCAATCGATTCGTCTCGAATCAACACATCTTTTTTATTCTTGCATTAACTTAAAATTATAAAAAATTAAACAAACTTTACTATAAAAATTTATTTTCAATATAATATAAATAACTATAACTTCCTTACTCTTTAATAAAACGCATTAATATTAAAGGCCAATCGATTCGCCTCGAAAAAAGGAATCTTTTATATTCTTGCACCAACTTTCAATTATGTTAACGAAAAAAGATTTACTATAAAAAATCGATTTTTGAAATATTGTAAAGTGCTAAAAAAATACAATAAATATTTGGAGAAATTCATTTAATCAGTTTCAAGATATTAGTGTTGAAAATATGCCCTCCAGATTTAATTAATTTATCTGCATCGCTTTCAAGTTATCGTGTTCAACACAAAGTGTGACATCCACACAAGCATAGACAAAGACACACACACACACATACAATTGCTTAGAACATTGTATTAGAAATTTTTGAATTCAGAAACGTTTAATTAAATTAATTAAAAATTGTTCGAAAACGTTACAATCACAAAGCTTCACATTTTTGAACAAACGGCGCCAGGTACGAAAAATTTCATCAAAAAAGTTTTAAATACAAATAAGATATATAAAATTATTTTTAATCATTTTTGGCTAAGTGCGCAGTTTTTGTTATCGTTTTAATCTTGAAAAATAGCATTAAAAATGAAGAATTTTTTTTATTTTTTGAAAATGACACAAGGTTCGAAAAGACTGATCAATTTTAGATTGGACGAGTAAATTTTCCTTCAATCGTGAAGGATAAGACTAAAAATAAAGGAATTCAATTTCTGGAAAACGACACAAGAGACCAAAAAAAGAATAAACAAAGTTTATTTAATCAAAAAATATATACAAATTTGTTATAAACTTCTTTTATAAGAATAAATTAAAAATAAAAAATTAACTTTTTAGAAAAATAACGCAAGTTACAATAACTCATTATTCAGAAAAAATTTTCACCTAAATTGTACTTAGATGTAGGCACAAATTAGGTGAAAATTTAGGTGAATTTATATATATTCTTCGAACCACTTTACGATAGGATTCGTATTTTTTTGTTTGAATTGTTAAAATAACTTTGAAAATAAACAAATGAAGTTTATGGAAAAAAAACAAAAATTGCAGTGAAATGTTCAATAAAAAAGTTGTTGTTTTATAGTATGCATACTTTTTTGAATTATAAAAACAAGACCATGAAAATGCGTCTGTTTTAACACCAATGCATATTATTAATTGTAATAATATAAATTTATTGAAAAGATAAATTTTTCATCTTATTTGCCATTAAAACGTGGTGCAAAATAAGGAACAAGTAATTAAGTAATCATGATAAATAACATTTGTACTTTATTTTGCAATATCTGAACAAGCAATCTTCGGCCGAGGTACAAAAATAAATGTAATATACATTTGAAATAATAATGTTGAACGTGAGCGTGAATGATGAACGTGATGAGAATGTATTCCTTGAAGCCGAAGGAGCTTTAACAAATGAGAATTCACAATCACCGATGCTTTGAGCTTTAGTTTTAAAAAGTCTGCCCACAAATTTTGTGTTGAAAATTTAACTATTTTTTAAAAACATTTGTGTTTTTTAGACGAATTTAACTGTTTTTTTTTTATTTAAAATAAAAATAGTTTTAGATTGAAATATCGACTATTACATTTTTCATTGAAAATTAATTTTTCTTGATTGAAAATGCAACTACTTGGTTAAAGGTGAACTACTTTATTAGAAATTAATTTTTTTTTTAAGGCTCATCATTTCGAGTTGAAAATTAAACTGTTTTGTAGAAAATTAGACTCTTTTGGAAAATATTTGAGGCTTTTTGGTAAAAAATACGATTGGTTGAAGATTGACCTTTTTTGAATGAGTTGAACTGTTTCTTATATTAAATAAAAATAAGTTTGAATTGAAATATCAGCTATCACATTTTTCGTTAAGAATTCATCTTTTTGGTATGATAATTGAACTACTTGGATTAAAACTAGCTTTTCTTAAATTCCGCAATTTGGTAGACATTTTATTTTTTTCTTGATTGGAAAATATTTCTTAGTTAAAAATTGAACTCGCTTGTCGAAAATTCATTTGTTTGTGTAGATATTTGATCTTTTTTAATTAAAAATGCAACTTTTTAAAAATAGTTTCATATTCTTATTTATATTAGTTCTTAAGAGCTCCAAGATTTTTTTATTACAATAATAATTAATAATTTATATTAATATATTATATTGCAATATATTAATATTTAATAATTAAAAATTAATATAAAGAAATATTCCATCTAACAAAATTTCATAATTTTGATGTTATTCTCGCTCTTTTGTTTGTACACAGAATACATATTATCCATACAATTTTATATAGATACATACTTTCTAAATGAAAAAATATAAATGGTTTCAGTTCATTCAGAGAATTTTGTTGTAGTTTATATTAGTTTTTAGGTAAAGGTGAGAAAGAATGCCCTATAAACATATACTGTGACCTTGAAATTTAAGTAATTATAAAAGGAGAAACCGACTGGTTTATTGCATAAGTTTTGAATAGAAAATTACGTAGGAAACACTTAACTATTTTAACAACGAAAATACGTATAAACCCGTAAAAACCTTGACACGATCTGAAAATTGAAATTGTACCATGAAACGTTATCCTGAAAGCGTTTTCTTCAACCTTATAAAAACAAATTTTGAAGGAATTCAAAAATCATTACTTCTCTTCCATCTTCATTGAAGTTAAAAAGTATTAACAAATAATTTAAAAAATTTCAAGATATATTTAAATGTGATAAAAGTGAAAAATCTAATTGAAATTCAATGCCGTGCTTTGGTGACGTCAAGAATGGTGTAATAATAAAAGAGTCTTCTGCACTCTTACATTTTCCTTCAAACTTCAGTTTGCAAAGTGATTATCATCAGTGATGTCGATTTCTGTAGGTATTCTCCTGATAGGAATAACGACAGTAATTTTATCTGGTTCGTACTTACATTAAAAATAATTATTTTGTTTCTGAAGATAAAGTTAATAGTTATCCTCAGTTCCTATCTTCATAATTATTTGTAATCAATTAAATTACAGTAAGTGAACATAATCTCCAATAATATATTGAATAATAATATAATTGTAAAAAAATTATCAGTTTGAAATATATAAAACGAATAAAGAAAATAGGAAATAATTAAAAATAATAATAATGAATAATAAAGTATAAAAAATTTTCTTTAAATCTGAAAAAATAACCGATCGACTAAAGCGATTCTTAAAACGGTTTAAGTTAAAAAAGAAATATAATATTTTTTACAATACGAATTTCTTAAACTGGATAATAATTAGAATAAACTGCGAGGCCGCATTTAATGGAATACCTGAAAATCAGGGAAAATCAGGGAATTTAATCGGTCAGGGAAAGTCAGGGATTTGAACAAAATCTTGCAAAAGTCAGGGTATTTTTGTCAGAGGCACTTTCAATAAATGTCGAGAATAATAAGTTCGAAATTTTTCATTTTTAATTTTATATTGTTTTATTTCTTGTATGAAAGATTCTATGTTAAAAATGTTACAGGAGAAAAATTCTGGTCTTTGAAGATTAATGGTAAAAGAAATTCAAAAATTGAGTTGATAATTAAACTATTTAATCAGAAAATTAATTTTTCGGCTTAAAAATTCATCTCCTTTGGGAAAAAATGTAACTGTTTAGATTAAAATTAATTTTCATTGTTAAGAATTTTAATATTTTGTTTAAAAATTAAACGGGTTTCTAGTAAATTCGTCTGTTTGGTTAAAAAATTATCTTTTTTTTTAAATTATATTTCTTGTCTTTGAAAATTAATTTTTCACTTAAAACTTAACTTTTTTCTTCTTGTTTAAACATAAATCTTTTTATTTAAAAATTCGTGCTTTTGGTTAAGAATTTAGCATTGTAGGTTTAAAATTCAACTATTTTATTGAAAATGTATCTAATTTGTTCAAATTTAATTACTTTGTTAAAAATGAAAAGCTTTGGTTGATAATATATAACAGCTCTATTGAAAAATCACCTTTTTTGGTTGAAAATTCAACTATTTTGTTAACAATTCGTCCTTTTAGATGGAAAATTCATCTTTTTGTTTGGAAATTTGTTTTTTTGGTTTGAAATTATTATTTTTTTAATTAATTCTTTTACTGAAAAATTTAACCTTTTCATTGTTGGATTAAAATTAATCTTTTTTAGTTTAAAACTCAACTATTTGTTTGAAAATTTATATATTTTGTTCAAAATCCGCCTTTTTTGGTAGAATCTTCTCTTCTGAAAATTTTTGCTCTTGGTTAAGAATTAATCATTGTAGGTTTAAAATTCGACTTAAAAACAACTTCATCTATGTTGTTGAAATGTAATTAGTTTGTTTAAAATGCAAAGTTTTTGTGGAAAATCTACCTATTTTCTTAAAAGGTCGCCTTCCTTGTTTAAAAATTTTACTGTTTCGTTTAAAATTCGCCCTATCAGATAGAATATTTGCCTTTTTGGTTGAAAATTTGTCTTTTTTGGTTGGAAATAATTTTTTGATTGAAAATTAGTTTTATAACTGAAAATTAAAGATTATCTTTCTGGGTTAAAAAGTTGTCTTTTTTAGTTAAAAATTGAACTATTTTTTTAGAAAATATATGTATTTTGTTGCAAATTCGTTTTTTTTTATAGCAATTTAATCTTTATTGTAGAAAACTCATTTTTTTATTGAAAATTAAATCTTCTTAAACTGAAAATGTAACTATTCCATTTTTATTTGAAGACTGATTTTATTTTTAAATTTAAATACTTGGGTCAAAGTTGAACGGCTGTGTTAAAAATAATTTTATTTTGATTAAGGGTTCATCTCTTTGGTTTAAAAAATTAATGTATGTATTTTGTTGAAAATTGTTGCTTTTTTGGTCAAAATAATTTTTCAAAATAAAAATATACTATTTTAGTTAAAATCTGTTCTTTTGTGTGGAAAACTAATCTTCTTCGCTGAATTTTTCTCTTTTTGAAAACAACTTTTTGATTGGAAATTAACTACTTTGTTACAAATTGATTTTTGTTTAAGTTTCATAACTATAATTAAAAATTCATTTTATTGGTTGAAAATTAAACTACTTTGTTGAAAGTTCGCCATTTTGTAGTAAATTAATATTTGAGGGTTGAAAATTCAACAGTTTTCTACAAAATTTATCCTCTTTGGTTGAAAATTGAATTTTTCTTTATTTTTAGAAAAATCATTTTTCCACTAAAAATTTAGCCTTACCAGTCTTGGTTAAAAATTAATCTTTTTTAGTTCAAAATTTAATTTTTTGGTTAAAAATTCAACTTTTTTATTAAAAACCATCTATTTTTTTAAAATTTAACTATTTTGTTGAAAATTCAATTCTTTGGATGAAAATTGGACTCTTTGGTGGAAAATTTAACTATTATGTTGAAAATTAAACTATTTGGATAAAAAGTCAACTTTGGTCCTAAATTCAACTGTTTTGTGAAAAATTCGTCCTTTTAGGTGGAAAATTCATCTTTTTTTATTGGAATAAAAAAATAAGAAAACTTAATTCCAATTGAAAATTGTTTTATTCTGTTTTTTAAGAGATCTTTTTGCTGAAAATTTTACAAGATAAAAGTTTTGGTTTTAGAATATTATTGCCCAGAGAAAACGAAAAATTGGTATGGGAAAAATCAGGGAAAAGTAAGGGTATTTTGAAAATGAAGTTTTTCGGCTACCCTGAATTACTTTTTTTTTCTCTCATTTTTGACAAAGAAGCGGTTTTCCCCTTTTTGGTAAAAAATTGATGTTCACGCTATTTTGTCCTAGATAAATATAATATCAAATTGACACGATTAATCTGATTCCTTTATTTAGAAATATCATGTGTTGGGTTTCCCCATGAATTAATGACAAACAGAACTTTAAATCTCGGAATTTATTGTAATTTTCAGATACAATATAATTCCACGAAAAAATTTGTTCAATTCTTGGAGCGTGAGGCAACAAAATTTCAAATGGCTCCGATAATACATATTTGATGAGGCAATTTATGTAAATTAATCTACCTACTTATTTGTTATTTATTTTAGCTGGTGATGCAATACAAATTAAAAGCCTAGAATTGCCATCCTTAATTCGAAATGGCTCAGGTCCTGTTGAATTCGTTTGTATTTACGAACTTTTGAATACTGATACTGGATTGGTGGTAAATTGGTACCGGAATGCGGAAAAAATTTATCAGTGGATTCCTCCCCGTAAGTTCAAACCTTTTTTCTAAACTCAATACGAGCATTAGTAATTTTTTAGTAATAAAAAATTGCTGCCACAAGATACATCACAAAATGGCTGCCACAGATACACGTTACTATAGTCACGTATTTAAATGAAAATATCACTTAAGTCACTTTTCTTTCAAAGAGTTAAAACAAGGAACCCGTGAGTAAACCATTCATGATTTCAGGTACATGCCTATTTATGATTATTTATTAATTTATGATATCCACTGAATGCAAAGGATTTTTTCGGGATTTTCCATTTTTTCAAATTACCCTGAAGATTTGTAATTTCCTCTTTATTTCTACCCCCGTGAAGTTGGACCCCGAACTTCCAAATTTTTTTTATTATTTCACAAACGTTAATATTTTTAAAAAAATGCTTATTATCCCCTCGAAATCTGACTTTTTCAATTTTTCATTATGCTGACATTTGTACTTTGTTTGTACTGTTTCTACATTTACTATTTTCAATTGTATCCTCTTGGTTGCACAGTTCTAAAGTTTGTACGTCGTTTGTACTGTTTGTAAATCCAAAATTTTTGTTTTCGCCCTTTGGGTTCCCCTACTTAGGGAAAATCAAAATTTTGTGTCATCCGCTCGAAATTTAAATTTTTAAATTTTTAATTTTTCTAACATTTGTACGACGTTTGTGCTATTTTTACATTTAATATTTTTGTGTGTACCCTCTTTGTTGCCCAGCTAGGGTCAAATCAGAATTTCGTATCATCCCCGCGAAATTTAAATTTTTCGATTTTTCGTTTTGCTAACGTTTGTACGTCATTTGTACTGTTGAGTCCAAACTGGTCTTTCGACCCCATAATTGTATTCAGAAATTTCAAAAATCCACCCCTAGTACTTTCATCAATACAGGTCCAAAGATTTTCCATACAAAGCAGCCAATACATTTTTACATTCTCATCATTTATGATTGAGAAAGTATTAGAATTGTCGGAAATTTGACATCACACTTTTTCAACGGATCTCCACGTTTCGAGACCCCCTGAATCCGAAAATCAGGTTTTCACGATGGCGTCTGTCAGTCTATCCGTCCGGCCGTCCGGCCGTCCGTCCGTCCGTAACACGAAAACTCTCGAAAAAATTACGAATCAAATTCATCTTTGGCACACTTGTTTTAGGTCCTAAAAGAAAGGACAAGTTCGTGAACCAGCCATTTTTGATAAAAATTCAATGAGTGAGCGCATTTTGAAAATTTTTGAGACCACTTTTTTCTGAATTTGGAAATTCTATGTACGGATATTGATAGTTTTAAAAAGAGCAAATAATTTATCCTAATGACTTTTTTCGATGAAAAGAAAATTATCAGAGTTATAGCGTTTTCAATTTTTTTTTAATCAACCGAAAATCAAAATTTGAAGCCGAAAAACGCACAATATGAAAAAAAGTCAGGAGAAGAAAAACATTTCTTTTTGAAAGCCCTACAAGATTGTCATAACCAATCTTTAGATTTTCTTAAAAATCGAAAATTCAAATTTTGATTGTACAAAAAACAATGGAAAATGAAAATGATCTACAATTTCGTTAAGAATCACTTCTTGATAGGACGCGTACTTTTTGTTTTATTCGTGAAAAATAACGTTGAAAAAAAAATTTTTTTAATGTGTGGAAAAACGACGAAAGTTACGAGAAAAAAAATCCAACCAAACCTGTTTACAAATGTCTGTCGGAAAACGAGCGCGCAGCCCGAGTGTCAAGATGAGAATGTGTACCTCAAAGCATACAGAGCTTTGAGAAACTTAATTAAGTAGACAATTCAGAATATGAAGACGCATGTAAATACTGCCATCTAAAAGAGATCTTTTTGATAAAGTTTTTTTCAAGCATTCCAATTGCAAAGAATAAATATCCGAGCGCGAAGCGCGAGGTGTAATTATGTTCAAGCGCGAAGCGCGAGGTAACCTATTATCAAGTGCGAAGCGCGAGATTCAACCGTCGTGCGCCCTACGCGCGCTCAAACTTTCGAGCGAAGCGAGCCGCGCGCGTAATGCGCGATGAGAATGTGCCCGCGAGGCGGGCAGATTTTTAAATTGATAATAGTCACAAAAGTCACACTCCGAAAATTCCAGATTATGTTCCCAACCGCATAATAATATACAGCAATTCCAAAAATACACCCATAGTACTCCTAATGAAACACGCTCTTAGATTCTATACGTAAAACAGCTTATAAATTTAAAAAATTTAAATAGTGCCACATTAAACCACTAAAATATTTTAGGCTATGTTCCCAACACCATAACAATATTCATAAATTCCAAAAATCCGCCCTTATAGTACTCTTAACTAAACAGACCCGAAGATTCCTTATGTAAAAATGCCAATAAATTTTCAAATTGAAAGAGTCACAAAAGAGACCTTCAAAAAACTCTAGATTATGTTTCCAACTCCAAAATAATATTCATAAATCCCAAAAATCCACCCCTAGTACTCTTTAGCAAAACAGATCCGAAGAGTTTCCGCGTAAAATAGAAAATAATTTTTTAAATTAAAAATGGTCACAAAAGTCAGCTTGAGAAAATTTCAAAATATGTTACTAATCCTAAAATAATAGTCATAAATCTAAAATTTCCACCCCCAGTACATCTTCGGGACTCTTTTATTAAAAGTTCCGGGGGTGATATTTTGGGGGTTACGCAACATTTCTTTGAAAATTTTGGTATCTGCCATTTTGTTATACGCCATTTGGTTTAAAATTTTTTAATTTGTGACTTAGGACAAATTCTAAATCAAGTGGCTCACCTGGCGCCACCTGCTACCGAAAAAAACATTAATACCGTAAAAGCATTATTAATAGCCGCAAAAACTATGTGCAAACGCTTTTAAAATGTAACATTGAAAAATTCACACTTGAGGGGGTTGTTACGAAATTTTGACGTGGAGATGTTAGCAAAAAGAAAAATTCAAATTTCGAGAGGATGACAGGAAATTTTGATTTTCGCATGTTAGGCAACCAAAAGAGTGAAAACGAAAATATGAAATGTAAAAACAGTACAGACGATGTACATACGTTGGCAAAAAGAAGAATTCAAATGTTGAAATTTAAGAAGGATGATACGAAATACTGTTTTGTTCCTAACTGCGTAACTAAGAGTGGTTCACACAGAAATATTAAATGTACATACAGTACAAACGTTAGCAAAAAGTAAAATTCAAATTTCGGGGGGATAAAACGAAATTTTGATTTGTCCCTAGCTGGACAACCAAGAGGGCGCCAACGAAAATATTAACGGTTGTGAAAAAATATTTTAAAAAGTTGGAAGTTCGGGGTCCAACTTCACGGGGGTAGATATCAAGAGGAGTTTATAAATCTTCAGGGTAATTTGAAAAAATTGAAAATGCTGAAATAGCAAAAACTTTTAAGAACCTGAACTTCGTGGGGCGAACTTCTCAGGGGTTTGATTTCTCATTGGCTTTATTCGATTTTTATTTGCTAATACTATTGACTCCCACTCATCTGAATTGAATGCAATTTTTTTGAATTTTTAAAATTTTGTTTAATTGACTCCAACGATTCCAACGATTTTTTTTTATTTCCCTTGAATATTTTTATTCGTTTTATGAAAAAAGAAATTTCTTTTTTTTAAATCCGTCAATATTAACCCGTGCTCCGGGCTTTTAAAATTAAAGTTGGGTTTTAAATGGGTAAAGCTTGGTTTTCAAAATAATTCAAGAAAGAAGTACTTGTTAATAAGTTTTTAAAATTAAAGTTTTCACATTATAAGAAATGTTTAAGGGATCATTTCTACCAAGTAAGTTTTTTTATCTGCACCGCCAACCCCCCTAATTGTGCCCAGAAGTATTTTTTAGAATTGTATTAAGACTAATTACTTTTATTCCAAAAGTTACAAGTTTGGTAGTATTTTCAATCTAATTTTAAATTGTTTACACAATTATTATTTGTTCAAACAAAAATTTATTTCAATAAATCGTGAAAAGTTGAATGTTAAAAATAATATTTGTTGTTTAACATATTTTGAAATTTTTGACACAATTTCTATTCATACAATGATTTTTTTCCACCAAATCGTGAAAAGTTCGAATTTTCTGAAATTAGTGACATAATTAACGAATGTTAAGAATAATATTTTTGTTCATTTAGGATATTTGGCAATAATTTAAATAATTTGCATTTGTTCAGAATTTTAATGTCGCATATTTTCAGTATTTTATCATCTTAAAAAAATCTTACCTGAAAAAAAGTTGTTTAAAAAATTAGGATATAAGTAAGACAAACGAAATAATGAGAATTTTCTGTTTAAATAATGTTAAAATAAATAGTTCTGGAATAATAAATAATCTAATTTATTAATGATTTATAATAAATGAATTCAAACGGTCATCCACTAAAAATATTACTCTTAGCATTCATTAATTGCATAATAATTTCAGAACATTTTAAGATTTGTAGGGAAAAAATTATTCATAAATATTAAATTTTTTGAAATAATTAAAAATGATTTTTTGGAAAAAATATCACTCGGACCGTCCCTTAAATGCGTTACTTATTCCAGAAAGTAGTAACGTTTTAAGATTTACAAACGAAAAAATTGGTTTAAACAAATGAGATTACAACTACAGTTACAGCACTCAAATCGTGGCACTTCGAAAACATGTTAGGGGTCGAAAATTCTTCTACGATGTCAGAATTATGAGTAAAAAAATAGATTTGCGAACGAGTCTCATCGTTCAAATGCTGTCAGCCGATACCCGCTGATTTCTCTCTTTCGCAAAATTCATATTTGCCCTGAAAATAATTGTCTTCACCAAAAGGTTTGATGCGTCAAAATTTTATTGAACCGAGGATCTCGCGAAACCCCGGATATTTGACTATCTTTCTTTCTTTCGTTCTCAAATCTTTCAGAACGAATATATATATTGAGTTCGTGTGTAATTGGACATAAATCTGCTATTTTATGTCATAATTAAAATGTATTAATTAAAAATTATTATTTACATACTCCTTAATATGTGACTTAACTTTGATATGCAAAAAGTTAATAACAATCACTTCTTTATGCCATTTTGGGAGCCTTATTACAAATTGGGGGGGGGGGTGATCACCAAAAATCGAGCATAAAATTTTTACAGGTACAAATTTGGACCACCATAGTGTATAACCTTTTTCTATACCTAAGGAAAATGTATAACTGTCAGAGAAAGTGAAAAATTGGTCAGGGTAATGTCCGGTAATTTCGAAATTGGGATTTTGCAGAAACTATGCCAATTCTTTTAAATTCTTTGGAATTCTTTTAAATTCTTTTGATTTTTTTTAATTCTCTCTAATTCTTTGGAATCCTTGCGGAATCTTTGGAATTCTTTTGTGTTCTTTAAATTTTTTGGAAGTTCTTTTGAGTTCCGTATAATTCTTTGGAACTCAAGAGAATTATTTGTGGTTCTTTAAAATTCTTTAAAATTCTTGTGAATTCTCTTTAATCTTTTCGAATTCTTGAAATATTTTTAATTCACTCAAATTTTTCTAAATTCACTCAATTACATTCAATTCAATGGATTTGAAAAAATGTAGTTCATTCGGAAGCCTTTAAACTCATCTCGAATTTTTACGCATTTTATTAAAATACATTTAAATTATTTGTAATTTTTTAATTCACTCCAAACTTATTTAATTTAATGAATTTTTAAAAATGTTTATAAATTATTTTTAATTCACTGAAATTTGGTTTCAATTCACCTTAATTTTCTATGAATTTCATAGCGTTATTTTAAATTCACATACATTCTTTTAAATTTGCTTCAATTCTAAGTAATTGATCCATTTTATTCAATTCGATGGAAATTTAAAAAAAAATTATTTAATTTACGAACATTCTAATTAATTCGATCAGTATTTTTAATTCCTTTAAATTCTTTTCAATTTACTCTAGTTCTATTCGAATCAATGGCATTTTTTGGATTTACTTCAATTCATTTAATTCTTTAGAATTAAAGTTGAATTATTTTGATTCTATTCTATGGAAGTTTATTTATTGTTTTTCATCAATTTCCTCAGTCTAATGAATTTTCAATATCATTCAATTTTCTCAAATTCGAATACATTTTTTATTTGTTCCATTTACTGAAATGCTAAAATATTAAATTTTTTTAATTCACTTAAATTCTAAACAATTTCATCAATCTCTCTTCAATTCTTCTCAATTCTGTTAAATTTACTCTAATTTTACTGAAAGCAATGGAATTTTTTGGATTTTTCTAATTTAATTTGAATTTTTTAGAATTTAACTTGAATTGTTTCGATTCGATAGGAATTATTTTTTAATTTTCTTTCATTCACTCAAAGTCTAATGAATTTTGTAAGTTTCGTTTCGACCTTTTTTTGTATTAATCAGTAAAGAAAGTAATATAAATGAAGGTCAAAAAGAAGAAAAGGCACGATATTTCGTGACGTTTCGGTCACTGTTTGGACCCTCATCAGTCAAAGAAACAACATTTATTAAGTCTGGAAAAAACATACAAATAAT
>NC_046664.1:68770053-68802636 GCF_010883055.1 Belonocnema kinseyi
AATTAATGATTAAAGACCCTTAGTTTACACAGTCTAATGAATTTTTAATTCTGTTCAATTTACTTTAATTCCAATCAATTTAAACAGTCTTTTTACTTCCTTTGAATGATTTAGTTATACTATTAATACATATTTATCTATTAAAGTCTTTTTTTTATTAGAAATTAGTCACTTGGTCACATTCTCGGTTGAAGTAGGTTATTTTTTCACCTTTTTTCATGTAAATTAGGCTGTGGCAGCCCTGATACCCCAAGATACAATGTCTTTTAATATCAATTTAAGTTTTAGATGTGCCAGCGATAAACGTTTTAATAAAAAATACTTATTATTACAAAATTACAGTAGCTCCTCAGGATATGGGAATTGTAAAAGGATTAATCGAATATCCTTGGGAGAATATTAACAGACCTCATACGCATTCGATTTTACGAATAAATAAAGTAACTACCAATTTGGCTGGTGATTATACTTGCAGTGTCACTACTTTTCAAGATGAGGCCACTAAGTCAGCAAAAATGATCGTATATGGTAATCTTTAATTTAATTTTTTAATTAATTTTTTTGGATGTAATATTTTTATATATCTACTTGTTGAATTTGTAATAATTTTTTGCAATCGTATAAATCCTACTATTTGGCCTTTTCCATCGTTCTACATGTTTTTGAACGTTTCGTACATGAACAAAAACGTTTAATTTCTCCATCTTGGATAAGTAAGATGCCAAACATAAGGGATTTTAAAATGTAAAACGTAAGCATAAAAATTTCTTGTACTTTTGAGGTGTAGAAATATTTGAATCCTAATAAAATGTATTATAATAATGTTGAAAATCACTAAAGGAAAATACGGATTAACTATAATTGTAGGTTATGTGTTTCATAACCTCTTTCTGTGGACAAAAACTGACATATCTGTGTCAAATAAAATGAATTTCAAATCAAGTGGGAAAGTTCTGCATAAAGACAATTAGTTTAGAATGCTTAATTCGAAAGTCTTTCACTTTTAAAATTTTCCTTTTTAGATTTTTAATTTTTCAGCAAATATTTTGATTTAAATATTTTTAAAATGCTGTTTTAAAGATTTAAAAAAATTCAAAATTAGAAGTTTTTAAAACCTAAGATTCTTTTAATAAAAAATAGGGTGGCCGCCGGTTTGGGAAACCAGGAATTTTATGAATTTGCAGAAGAAATATCTGCCCAAGTTAGATTTCAACAGTTTTTTAAATAATTAAAGTGTAGTTTGGAGGATTTAAATAATTAAAAATTAAAAGGATTTGAAGTTAAAAATTTTTGATGAAAAACCGTTTTAATTTGTCGACTAAAGATATAAATGAATACAAAATTTTAAAAATGGATCTGTACTCTGAGTATAGACATCTGAACAATAATTGAATCGACCAAACAATTCTACACCCGTTAAAAATTTAAGAATTTCCAGATTATAACTGTTTCAATCTGAAAGTATTGATAAAAATTGAAATTAATATATCATTTATTCCGATAATTTTATTTTTAAATAAAAATTGTCATGATTTATCAATAATATATTTTTTATTCAGAGTTTCAGGTATTCCTTTATATATATTTTTTTTTATTAAATTTAATGAATAAGTTTATTAATATATTATTTTTATTAATTCTTTCAGCTATTTAAAAATGTAAACGTGCGTTTTACTATTTTTCAACTCAAAAATATATCCATAATAATACAATCATAATTAAACTTTTTTATTAAATTAAAAATATTGTGAGTCTAAATTATTTCATTTTTATCCCATTTAATTTGAAATTTCTTAATGTAGACAGATAATAAGTATTTAATATTTAGCAACATTTTACTGTTCATTTAAGACGAGTAAATTGAAACCAAATATTTAAAAGAAAACATTTGAAACTGAATTGTTTTACATAGAAAGCTTTGAATCTTTAGATTTTCTAAGAACTTTTGATCTTTTAGCTTTACAATTTGAATTATTCTATTCAAAAAGTGTTTAATTTATAAGTGAAGTTGTCAAATTTTGACGCATGAATAACAATTGAACACTTATTATTTGTTCAAAAAATTTGAGTAATTTTAAGAGATATGTAGAAGTTTTGAAAAGATTCAAAATTAATTAAAAACTTGAAATTATTTGAAGTAATTTAAACGAAATGTGTTCACATTTTTTTAGAACTTCTAAATACATTTTAAAATTAATCGAAATTTTCCTCTAATTTTTGAAAATTTAGCAAATTCAATAAAATTCTTCAAATCTTCCATGTTCTTCTTTGATCGTTTTTTAAATCTCTTAAAATCTTCTTAAACTTTCTGTTACAATAATTTTCAAAGTCAAAAATCATTTTCAATTTTCCTAAGAATCTTAAGAAAATGTTTATTCTTTTGTAGTCTTTCACAATTCTTTAAAAAAATTAAATTTTTAGTTTTAGATCTGCAAAAATCTAAATTTTATTTTAAATTCGGCTGTAAGTATTTCAAATTATTTCAAGTTCTAAATTTAATTCGAATCTTTTTAAAACTTCTAAATATCTCTTAATATAACTCTAATATTTGTATGAATAATAAGTGTTCTATTGTTATTTATAAATTCAAATTTAATTTTTTTTAATTTGCAGAATTTTTTAAAAGTTATAGTATAAAAATTCAATTCATTTTAAAATTTATTTCAAAGTTCTGACAAAAAAATCAAAAGTGATTTTGAATTTGGAAAAATTTAAAAGCACTTCTAGATTTTTCAAGATTTCAAAATAAAATTTTAAAGCTTTTGGAGGATGCCTAGACTGTTTAAAATAAAAATTATTTAACTTCTAATTTAAGAAATGTTAAGCTAAAAAAATTATTTTTCAATTTTAAATTTGTCTAGTTTAAAATTACATAAAATAACATAATTTTGTACATTTTTAAAGTTCATTGCTGGATTCTTTAATTTCCACTATTGAAAATGTTAACGTGGATTTATATTTTTGGAACTAATCTCAATCTTTGAACGCTATAATTTATAAAAGTTCTACATGTTGCAGTTTATTTGCATTTTACTTAAAACTGCTCAATTTAAAAGTGTTAGTACCTTCCAGTTTATACTGGCAGACTCTTCAAAATTACAATAAATGTTGGCAAACCCCTATAATATTGCATAGTGTAAAATTTACACAACCGCGTAATTCTATTACAAACCTCTGTCACTTTTACATATATATTTCTGAAAGAATTGTCCACCTGAGAGTTATTCATTCACTAGCAAACGGAGATATTTAAAATGAAATTCATTATCATAAATATCAAAAATTGTATATACTTTTAATCATTCTCATTCAGTAGTATTTACAAACTTACATGCTGGTCTGAATATAATTTATTTCCTCACCAATGTTCTAATATATCCAATGCAAGTTCTTCTTGAATTCATTCTTTTAATATTCTCATAATATTTCTTCCTACATACTGATTTTCCTACAACAGTTCGCCGTACAGTCTTACGCGTCAAACTCAAACTGCGCGGTCAAACTAACAAAATGGTGGAATTAAGCGGTTGCGTGACTTGAACGAAACAGGGCCCTCAAGTGGTTATTAGATCATGCACACGCTTACAGGGCGCGCATCGCATCGCTACAATGCCGGGGCAGCCAGTGAACGTCGCTTGACAAAATAACATCACGATTCGCGGTAGAGGCCCCACCAGCCTTGAAATACTCAAATCTTTACGTTTCGAGGCCCTTGGAATAGGCATGAGTTCACTGTGTAGTTTTTCAGATCTATTTTAAACCGAAAAATTCGGTATAATTGATTATTTTGATAATAATCAATTATTGATTGATTGATTGATTTGATAATAATCAATTCACAAAATAAAAACTATAATTTTCATTGAAACATTGAAATAATTTTTAATTTATATTTTTTCTTTTTACGTTAAAACTTTCATTTCTGAAAATTGGATTGATTAATAATGTTTCAAATGGATTCCAGAAAATTTAAGTGTAATAGAATCAATTAATAATTACCTAATCAGTTCATAACATAAAAGGTATTAAAAAATTATTTTCATGAAAACATTCATATAATGTTTACATTTTTCTATAAATTTAAAATTTCATTTCCAAGAATTTCATTTATTAATAACCTTTTAAATTATTTCAAAAAAATTAAAAATATATGTACATGTAATTTTTTTAATTTAATTCAGATACTCATTTCACAACATCACAAAAAAAAATTTTTTTTAAGTATATAATTGTAATACAGGTATCTTAAAGAAAAAGTACATTTTTATTAATTAATTATAATTATTAATTAAATTATCTCAAAGTATATAATCAATTTATGTTACTCGATTGAAAAAAAATTAAAATTGAATCTTTATGTAATTTAATATTGTGGACAAAATTAATGAGCTAATAATTTATTAAACAGTTTGCAGCATCAAAAGTATCAAACTATATTTTTTATTATAAAATTCAAATAATTTTTACTTTATATTATTCTGAAAATTTAAATGATTAATAATCTTTTAAATTTATTGCATATACCCCTAAAAAATACAGAAATTTTACTTTATAATATTGCACTGCGCATCAATTAAATAAATGTATAAAAATTAATTAAATATATTTTATAGATTGATAATTTGGGGAAGAATATTAATAATTTTACATGATTATTACGTATGTTATGCATTTAATAGATTTAGATGTTCAAAGCTTTTCTGAACTTTTTTCACCTTTGTAAATTAAAATTTTTATTCAAGAGGTTACCCTTTGAGTAAAAAAATGGCCGCCACCATGCTCACTACCGTTTAAGGTTACATGAAGGATAAACTTGCGTCTAAACATTTCCTTGAACCTCTTGTTATTTCGGAGAATAATACAAAAATTCTATTTTTCAAAACTAATTTTTTCAATGTGTAGTGAAAATTCTTCTATTTTTGTAACGTTTCCAGCTATGTGCCCTATTCTTTCTTTAATTAGGGATAAAAAGTAGGCGAGACCATCCTACAGTAGTTAATGAACCTACAGCAGATAATTGTTAATTAAAATAACAAATATACCTAAAATAGTTATTTATAATTTTTATTTATTAACAGATATTTTGTTGACCATTAATTAATTTAAATAATTATTTTACAAACATTACTATTTTAAATAAATGATTATCTTCCAAAGAGGGTTCTCCCCTAGAATCAATTTCAAAACGTTAATTTAGAAAGTACTTGGTTTTAAATAGTTTCGATTTAAAAATAGATTGAAAATAAAAGTACACATCCTTATCTAAAAAATTAGTTTCTAAAGATAGTTTTAAACTTAGAGTTTAGAGAGATCGTTTGAATACATCTTGAAAATCTGCGTTTGCAACTAAGTGATTAGGTTTATGATCCTATTGAGTTAAAAGCACTGCACTATAACGGTAATCTTGAATTAGATAGCCAAGGTCTGATTTATCCGCTTGTCGACTATCACATCCGGCAATTAAAAAATTTACAGTTGTCTCAATAACAATAGATTCCAGCTGACAAATATAGTGATGATTCATTTTTCATACAATATTCATGATTATTATTATTATTGCTGATCAGTTTCATGAAGTGAAAAAGAGTTTCCTTTAGATTGCGAGCATCCATTTGTTCATAATGCAGACCTCGGTATCATTTGAGTAATTCAAAATAGTGGGAAAATCGGGAAACGACCGGGAATTTTTTACAAATTTTTAGAAGAAAAATCTATTCAATAACTTGAGATATGACAAATTTTATATCACGTTGTGATATGATGCAATTTAAAATAATCTTTCTATGACTTTTCTTTTTCGAAAAATTATTTTAAAATTTAAAATAGGTGTGATGCCTACTTTTTTTATTTTAAGTTCAACTGTTCACTTCTTCAATCATGATATTCAATCTACATGGCGTATTTCTACAATCTTTTACTTTAAAGTTTTCCATTTTTACCTTTATTTTAGACACAAATTTTGTAATTAAACAGTTTTAAAATGCACTTTTAAAGTCTTAAGCAACTAAAAATGAAAAGCGTTTTAAATTAACGTTTTTAGTTGATCAACTGTAAATATAAATGATTTAATTATTATTTTTATTGAACTGTGCTGTAAGTAATAAAAAGTGAACAATAATTGTTCATTTAACAAGATGATTCCAAATACGTTAATAATGGAAAAATTTACACACTATAAATATGTTTTAATTTGGCTTGAAAATTTAAGAATTTTGTTGAAAATTTTTCTTTTCAACTGAAAAAACTTTTTTGGACATTTTTTCTCTTTTCAGACGAATTTAACAACTTTTGACTTAAAATTAAATTTTGTTTGTTTGAAATATGAAATATCAGATATTTCGTTAAGAGTTCATCTTTTATATTTAAAAAATTTTATTAATTGGTGAAAAATTTATTTATTTTGTTTAAAAATCCAAAATTTTGTTAAACATTTATACTTCTATTTGGTTTAAAGATTCATGATTAAAAACAAATGTTAATCTTCAGTTTGCAATGTGTTTTTACCTTAACAATGCTTAAAATAATATCATTTTGAAAATATACAAATTTATTGATCACAATGCATCATTCTACTACCTTTTACATTGAAAGTTTTTCAATTTTATCTTCGAAATTTTTAATTCAAAAGCCTTGCTAGTTAACCAAATATAAATGTCAAATTGAAACTTTATAAACAATTTTAAAAATTAAAAATAACTTCAAATTAATAGATTTATAATTCAACTTTTTTTAAATTTCAAAATCGATTCGAATATTGTTTGTATTGTTTCTAAGGTGCAGGGTAAAGTCGAATATGATACGGGATAAAGTCATCCAAGAAACGGGGTAAAGGTGATTAGGGTCTGGGAGAAAGTCATTTAGGGTACGGGATAAAGCCGTCTAGGGTTCGGTATACAGACATATAAGAAACGGGCTAAAGTCTATTAGGATCTGATATAAAATAATTTTGGGTACGAGGTAAAGTCGGCTAGTTTACATGGTAAGGTCATCTAGTGTACGGAGTAGTTTCGGCTTGGGTACGCGGTAAAGTGATCTAGAGTACAACCCGTGAAGATAACTAGTGTACGGGTTAAAGTCGGCTAGCGTACACGGTAAAGTCATCTAGCGTACCGTGTATCGTTGGGAACGTTGGGAAGGTACGGGAAAAGGTCGGCTAAACTATGGGATAAAATCGTATAGGATACGGGATAATATCATAGAGGACACGGGGTGAAGTCGATTACAGTCTAGGATAAAGTCATATTGGGTACGGCATAAGATCGCCTAAAGTACGGGGTAAAGTCGACTAGAGTATGGGAAAACGCCATCCAGGGCACAGTTTTGAGTCAGCTAAAGTATGGGGTAAAGTAGAAATGGATACGGATAAAGTCATCTAGGGAACGAAGTAAAGTCTATTAGGATATGGTATAAAGTTATTTCAGGTATAAGTTAAATTTGATTAGATTACAGGGTAAAGTCATCTAGGGCACGTGGTAAAGTTGACTCTGATACGGGATGTCGCCCAAGGTATTAGGTAAATTTAGCTTGAGTACGGGGTAAAGCTGGCTAGGGTACAGGGTGAAGTTGTCTATGGCATGATTGGATCATGGACTAGGGTATGCAGTAAAGTCGGTTAGGTTATGGGGTAAAGTCGGCCAGGGTACGGAATAAGATCGCCTAACGTAACGGGTAAGTTCAGCTTGGGCAGGAGGTAAAATCATCTAGAATACAGGGTAAAGTCGTCTCGTGCATTGGATAACCAGGGCCAGTTTCGCGCACATGCGCATTGACGGTTGCCATGATAACACCCGTTGGATCTTTTGGACTTGTGTTTCAAACGCGAAGGAGTGGGGAGTGAATAGAACACTTCGTGGGGTATGGGTAGACCCCGTGACAACACATAAAGCATTGCGCATGAGCGCGCAACTGGCCCTAGTTATCCATTTGTGGCAAACATTAACGAATTCTTGAAAGTTCGTGGTTCCACCTCTCTATCCCTAACATATAGGGTGATACCACTCCTTACTATACAACTCTATATACCACTTCTACTATAC
Organism: Belonocnema kinseyi; assembly: GCF_010883055.1. Taxonomy (NCBI): domain Eukaryota; kingdom Metazoa; phylum Arthropoda; class Insecta; order Hymenoptera; family Cynipidae; genus Belonocnema; species Belonocnema kinseyi. The sequence goes on from NC_046664.1 coordinate 68,778,090, forward strand.
CACTCCTTACTATTCCTTCATGAGGATAAGGAATAAAATCATCTAGGGAACGCGGTAAGGTCGATTCGGATCTGTGATAAAGTGATTTGGGGTACGGGGTAAAGTGAACTAGGTTACGGAATAAAGTGATCTAGGATACAGTGGAAAGTCATTTGGGGCACAGGGTAAAGTTATCTACCGTACGGGATAAATTCGACTAGGGTACAGGATAAGGTCCGCTAAGGTATAGGGTAAAGTCGGCTACGATTCGGGATGTCATCTAGGGAAAGGGATAAAGTTAGCTAGGGGTACGGTATAAGGTTATCTAGAGAACGGGATAAAGTCGATTGAAGTCCACGATCATATCATTTGAAGTACTGGTTAAAGTTGTATATATTTCAAAATTTATGACACTTTTGAAACTATTTTTAATTTCTGAAATAGGTTAGAGGCATAAAAAAAATAAATCGTTATGCTAATTTATTTTTTTATAGTTCCAGTGAATGATGTAAAAATTGAAACAGAAAACCATAATGAAACTCACATGAATATTTTGTGTGAAACATACGGAGCACATCCTCCTCCAAACTTGAAGATTTTCATCGCTGGGATAGAAATTGAGGGAGAAATTAGTTATTCCAGAAATTATGATGAAGATGCCTGGATAAGGCATACTTCAATAACAAATTATCCAAAAGATTCTACTTTAATCGAATGTGAAATTTCCATTCCAGAAGTGGACTATAAACGAAGAGAGAAACTATTCTACGAGTATTATCCTTGTGCTGGTCATTCTTCCAGTTTATTTGTATCCTACTCAATGTCAGATATCGAATATTGTATGATAAATTCGAGCAGTAACGAATCTGGCAATAAATAATCAAAAAAAAATTTATAACATTGTTTAAATTATTATTGTAATCAAATATTATTGTATCCTTAAATTTGTGATAAGCTAAACAAAATATCAATAATATTATGTTTTCCAAAGTGGTTCAAATAGGTTTTAAAAATAAGCTTATTGATTCTACACAAGAATTAAAAATCTATTCTTGGTGTTACCCACCATTCCTTTCTCCTATTTCCCTCTTCTCATTTTTCAAAAGAATTCCTCTTTTTTTACCCTATTTTAAAGAAGATTGCCCTTAATTGTTTTTTACTTAAATGAGAACTGAACTAATCATCACCGTTGGTAGAAAAATCATGCTTTTTGGTTGGAAGTGAAGTCTTTCTAATTGGAAAGTCTACTATTTTCGGTTCAGAATTCATCTTCTTAGATTAAAAATTCCATTGTTTAGTTAAAAATTTAATTATTTTGTTAAAAACTTAACTATTTTCTTTAAATTGTATCTTAATTTGTTGAAACTCAATTATTTTTATTTTTATATTAGTTATCGCTTTTGGTAAAAACCAGCGTGTGGCAGCTGGGCCACACGGCAGAAGTGAAACTTCGATGGATTAACTTTGAAATTTTTCTTAGGGAATCAATATGAGTTTTTAAGGGATCGCACGGAAACAGAGAGTAGAGAGAGAGAGAGAGAGAGAGAGCATATCCATGCTTTGCTTAGAGTGGCAGTGGTGGGGATATCAAAGAGGAGTATTTAGAGCAATTGCGAAATCACCGCACAAAAGGGAGACGCAAAAGAGAGAGATGGTGTAGACTATAAAATTAATACTTGTAAGAGAGATATCCGTGCGGTCAGTCGCACAGTGGGGTATTTTGGATTTGTTCGTGCAAAAAATCGACGACTCGTCAATTTTCAACCGAATTGAACTTTTGTTTTTTTTAAATACTCGTGAATAAATTTACTGTCGGATAGATACGCCACTATTACGGTTTGAATCGTCAGTACGTCAAAAAAACGTCGACCAACGTCGGCAGTCGTCAGCCGATTTTTAGGATATTCAGATCTGAGTAATATTTGGTAATTCGTACAAACAATGCTTCATGCTCCTTGTTATTTATGTTTTTTATGTTTTCAACTGTAAAAAAAAAGATTTAAAATTCTATAAAATACTCTTTCGTTGATTTCTTCAGAATAAACGTTTCTCGGTTGAATAATTTGAAAATTAAAGTATTAACGTTATGAACGTTTATTAACTATTATTTAAAACTTTTATTGAAAATATAGAATGAGAATAGAAAGGTTTGCACTTATTGGTTGAAAACATAGATAGCAATGAGCATGAAGCATTGTTTGTACGAATGATCAAATATTACTGACATCTGAATAGTCTAAAAATCGGCCGACGACTGCCGACGTTTGTCGACGTTTTTTTTTGACGTACTGACGATTCAAACCGTAATAGTGGCGAATCTATCCGACAGTAAATTTATTCACGAGTATTTTAAAAAAACAAAAATTCAATTCGGTTGAAAATTTACGAGTCGCCGATTTTTTGCACGAACAAATTCAAAATACCCCAGTGTGAGTCGGTCGGTCCTTTTTTTCAATTCACTCTCGTCCCAAAAGTTTCACTTCAAACATCCTACTCTATGGTTTAAAATTCAACAATTATGTCTTTTTGAATTGAAAATTCATATTTTTGGAGAAAAATCAATTTTTTTGATTAAAAAGTCTACTATCATATTTTTGGTTCAGAATTCATCTCTTTTATTTAACGCTGTTTTGTAGAAATTTCGTCTTTTTGGCTTAGAAATTCTAAATTGGTTGAAAAATCAAGTATTTTTTTGAAAATTCGTTTTTTTGGTTGCTAATCAATTTTTTAAATGAAAAATTAAACTATTCTATTTTTAGTTCGAAATGTATGTTTTTATTTAAATATTTAATTATTTGTTAAAAAAATGGATCTTTTTTTGTTGAAAATTCCAGCATGTATTTAAAAATTTAGCCATTTTGTATCAAATTAAATTACTTTGTTAAAAAATCATAGTTTTTTCTTCAAAATTTAACTGTTTTGTTAATCTTTTTTCTTCGTGGATAGAAAATCAAATCTTTTGGAATGAAAATTTATCTTTTGGTAGAAAATTGATCTTTTTTATTAAAATGCAACAGTTTTATGTTCAAGTATAATTTTCTTCGTTTCAAAATTCAATCATCTGGGTGAAAATTTATCTTGTTATGTAACTTTTTAGTTGGAACTTCAACTGTTTTGTTGAAAATTGATCTATCTTGGTTGAAAATTAACTTTGGGATTCAAAATTTATTTTTTCGTAGAAAAGCCATGTTGTTTATGAAAGTTTATCTTTCTTGGTTGAAAATGTAACGGTCTTCGAAAAAAAGAGTTTTTTTTTGTCCTGAAAATTCAACTGTCTTTTAAAAGATTTGTCTCATTGGCTTAAAAATAAAATTATTTGGTCGAAAATTCAACTATTTTGTTGATCATTCGTCTTCTTGAATAGAAAATTGGTCTTTTGGATTAAAAATTAATCTTTAAGGAAAACAGTCGTATTTTTTATCTTCTCAAATTAAGAGTTCTACCATTTAGGTGAAAATTTAATTATTTTGTTCAAAATTTAAATATTTTATTAAAGTCCATTTTTTTAAATGAAAATTTATTCTTTTTATATAAAGAGTCTACTTTCATATTTTTAGTTAAGAATTATTATCTCTTGGTTAAAAATTCTGCTATTCGTGTTGGATTGAAAAATCATCTTTTACGATTGAAAGTTAATTCGTCAAGTTAATTCGTCTAAGTTTTCTTAGATGAAAAATCAGCTATCATATTTTTGCTCTTGTCTTTTTGGCTTGGAAAATAAACAGTATAGTTAAAAATTCAACTATTTTCTGGAAAAGTAAAAATAAATAAAATTGATCTTTTTGTACAAATTCATATTTTTTGGTTAAAAATAATTTTTTATGGTGGAAAGTTAATTCATTTTGGTTGAAAAGTCTAATATTATATTTTTGTTATAGAATTAATTTCTTTTGGTGAAAATGCTATTATTTGTTAGAAAATTTAATTACTTTGTTGAAAATTCACATGTTTGCTTTTAAAAAATATATTTCTTTTGTCTAAAATTCAAATTTTAATTGAACATTTGTTTTTTTGGATGAAAATTTCATTCTTTTGGCTTGAAAGTTTAAATTTTTTGTTTAAAAATGCAAGCTAGTTTTTGTTCAATTTTAATACGTTTTGTTTGAAAATTCGTCTTCGTAGGTTGAAGATTCAACTATTTAGTAAAAAATTCAACTTAATTGTTATGAATTTTTTGATAGAAGATTCAACACTTTGGTTAAAAATTTAACTATTTTGTTAACAATAGAATTATTTGAAAAAATAATATTTTTGAGTTGAAAATTCAACTGTTTTGTTAAATATTCGTATTCCTGGATAGAAAATTCAACTTTTTTGGATTGAAAATTCATCTTTTGGTAGAAAAGTTACCTTTTTTGGGTGAAAAATTCATCTTTTATGATTGAAAGTTAATTCTTTTTGATTAAAAATTCCACTATTATATTTTTGGAACAGAAATGATCTTTTTTTTATCAAAATTTCACCATTTGGTTGAAAATATAATTAATTTATTGAAAATTCAATTATTTCCTAAAAAAATACATGTTTTGGTCGATAATTCATTTTTTTGTTAAACATTTATTATTTTAAACAGAAAATTCATCCTTTTAGATTGAAAATTCATCCCTTGGTATGAAAGACATATTTTTTGGTTGAAAAATATCTTTCTTGGTTAAAAATACAACTGTCTTCTAAAAAAATTCGTCTTTTTCACTTGAAAATTCCACTATTTTGTTAATAAGCCATATTCTATGGTTGAGAATTGAACTGTTTTGTTAAAACATCTCTCTTTTTGCTAAAGAAAAGTCGTCATTTTGAATTAAAAATTCATCTTATGGTAAAGAAGTGATCTTCTTTGGTCCAGAATTATTCATCACTTTTGGTTGGAAATTTTGTTATTTGGTTAAAAATGTCATTATTTTGCTGAATATTCACCTGCTTTTTTCAAAAGTCATCAGCCAAACAAAAAAATTAATATTTAATTATTGTTAATTGAAAAGTCTAATATTATATTTTTATTTCAGAATGCCTTTTTTTTGTTTTAATATTGTTTGTGGAAAAATCCAACTATTTGGTACAATATTCGTGTTTTTTTTTACGAGAATTCAACTGTTTTGTTGAAAATTTGGTCCTTTTGTATTGAAAATTAATCTTTTTGGCTTGAAAATGTAACTATTTGGTTAAATATTAAAATTTTTTTTGTAAATCCGTCTCTTTCGCTTGAAACTTCAATTATTCAGGTTGTAGATGCAATTTTGGTTAAAGAATGAACTTTTTTGTTGGAAATTTATTTTATCGGGTTTAAAAGATAAATTTTTTCTAAAACATTCGACTTTTAAGATACAAAACTCAACTATTTTGTTGAACATTTGTCTTTCTAAGCTATAAAACTCAACTTTTGTGTTCAGAATTATTTTGTCGTTGTCGAAAATTTCACTACTTTATTGAGAATAGAATATATTTCAAATGGCAATCTTAGGAGTACTTTCCTGCATAATTGTTGTTTAAAAGAATTAATTCCTTAATTTTGTTCTGAAATTTTAAATTCTTTTCAAAATTTATTTAATAAAGCAATTAGTATTAAATAATAAGTATTAATAATTATTATTAATTCTTAAAAGCCAATCGGGAGAAATGTAACTTTTTCCGGAAAATAAGAAAAAATATCTATAGGTATATTAGAAGAGGATTGCGAATGCGCCAACGTCGTGAAGAGGGTGAAATAACGCGGGGGTGCAAATCGTCTTGAAGGCGGTGGGGAGAATTTCTAGTAGAAGAGCAACAGGCGATCCTCTCAAGATTGTCACTTACCACACATCCCCCGTTTGTACAGGTGAGTAATCAGATTTTTCAAGCCTTAACATTTTTTTAACATTTTATTTTACCTCTAGGAAATTATTTCAAATCTTCATTATTTTTAAAATGGCTAAAAACGTTGATTCTTTAAAAATGAGAGCTTACAAAATGAAAATTGAAGAAGGAATTGAATTTTTATTTTTTAAGTTATGGTTTTCGGAAATTCAAAGCTTTTAAAAATGTTTAAATTATGAAAATGTGACTCGAAAATAAAATATTTATAAATTAAAAAATTTACCTGATTTTTGAACAGACAAAAACAGAAGAACAAGTATAATAATTGGAGGGAGAGAAAAATGGGCCGCTCTATCTGCATAATTCTACTGTTGACAGGTAATTTTTTCGTATTTTAATAGCGTGCTAAAAGTGTAAAAATGTTTTTTTTTTGTTTTTGATATACTTCGAATTTTATTTAAGGGTTAATTTTCCTAATCATAGAAAAATTTCTTACTAAATTCAGAATGAAAGATGATGTTTTGGTAAAAGAAAATTATTTTGGATTTATTAAAAGAAGATATATTACTCATAAAACGTCGGATGCTTTTATATTAGTTTTTTTGAAGGCAGAGGAAAATCTCGTGTCTCCTAATATTGCACGATTAGGGGATAGATTTCAACCGCGGACAATGCAATTTAATTAAAACCGAAGAAAACTGTACAATGGAATTTTAAACTCCTTTGTCTTAATAAATCCCCATACATTTTTTTAAAACCATTCAGTAAAATAGATCAAAGCAGCCTATTTTTTTTATATATAATAAATTGTCAAGTAATGTTCATGAACTAAATTGATTTTTTTAATATAAAACCTTAGCATATAAAACGATTATCAAAAATGAAAAATTTATGAAAAAATGATTTTATTTAAAATTATTACTTTGTGAAATGATAATCACTCAGTATTTTATATTCAGAATAATTTCTTCAACTTTGTAAAAATTTCATAAGATATGTTTTGAGAATTTTTTCGTTGGTTATTCCACCAATTCCAGTATGCTTATTTCATATCCCGCGGATTTGTATCCAATCTCTATTCTAATTTGACCCAACGCATCGATTCGGGTCGGGAAAACCTCTTTTATTTTTTTAATGTGATTCAATTGTCATTTATAGATAGCTTTTTCTTTTTTTGTCTTTATTTATGACAACAGTAAATAAATTTTTGTTCAACTTTTGAACATTTCTGTAGTGTTTATTTTTTAAATTTATTATTGTCCCTCATTCCTTATACTTATTACATATGTTTTAATTAAAGAATTACAAGAATTTAATTGCATTTCTTAGTGTTTCGTAAATATAATTTTAATTTCGTATACTAATCTTGTGAAAGTGATTTTACTGAATTTTAAAATAAAGAAACTGAGTTCTGTTCAACACAAACGATGAGTAAAATAGAGCAAAATTGAGCAAAAAATAAGCAAATTAAATTATTTAATAACCATTTTTTATAATATTGTATAATCTTAAAAGTGTTTTATATTGGTAAATTCTTGAATTTCTTTCTTTATTTTAATAACTTTTGCTCTGAGACTTAAAATAGTTTGATGCGTTAAAACGTAACATGAATAATAAATACATCATTCTGATCTGAATTTATTCAGTAAACTTGTAACATTTCTCAAAGTTATTCATTGAAGTTACTAGTAAGTTCAAGAGTTTATAATTACTTGATTGAAATTCATTATCAGTCTCAAAGTACGAACAGTACGTACATAAATGCATTACATCGATCTTTTCTGGATAATTCACAATTCAAAGGAAACTTTTCATTCACTCTAGCATAATTTTAAAATCTCATTTTACAATCCAAAAGGAAAACTGAATGTTCTCGAACCATGGGTGGTGACTAGAGTGGTCCCAGAATGCATTAGAGATTTTTTCGATCCAATTTTTATGCATATCGCTCGGAAATTTATTCGAATCCACACGAAAATATGTAAATTTATTTTTTTGCGAGCTTTTGCCACGCTAATTGTGATTTAAAATTTTTTTTGTAAATTGATTTAAATACATAAAATAATACTTTACAATGATTTATACTGAATTTATTATTATTTATGATAACTTTCTCTTTGAATAATGCTAGAAATTGCGGGTTTTTCTGATATTTCCTATTTTTCGCCGACTTTTCACTTGGAGTGAGTTAATATTTAATTCAATTGAGCAAAAATAATTGTTTAAACTAATTATACAGTGGATAGCTATCTTCTTCTATAATTATGGTAGATAGTTGCAGTTTTTTTTAAATTTTCATCTTTTTGTTGACTTTCCAATTATAGTGAAGTATAAAATTATTCAAGTTAAAAAAAATAATTTTTCAAAATTGTGTTGTTATGGTTAATAATATCCTCTTTGCTTAATGGTAGAAAGTGGCGGTTTTTTTATGAAATTTTTGACTTGAAGTGACTTATTAATTAATTAAATTCAGGAAAAAGAAGTGTTTAAACAAATTATTATTGTTTATAACTATCTTTATTTATAATAATGCCAGATAGTTGCAGTTTTTTCTGAAATTTTTAATTTTTTGTCCACTTTTCACTTGTTGTGGTAATAATTGAAAAAATTTAACAAAAATAGTTGTTTAAACAATTTATTATTACTTATAAGTATCTTCTCTTAGATACGTGCTAGAAAGTTGCGTTTTGTCTAAAATATATACCTTTGCTTTGATTTTTTAGTTATGGACAAATAATAAATAAAAATTAGGAAGTCACTGATATTAAAATATGTTTCACCTACTTCTAATTCTTCCATTCTTTGTTTTGGTCACAGCTTTTAAAAAATTTTTTTTTTAAGGGAAAAAAGCAGAAATAATTCACCTAAAAAAATACTATTTAAAAATATGCCTGCTGCGCGGGCACGTTCTCATTTTGCGTTGTGCGCGCGGCGCATTGCGCCAAATTTGAGCGCACCTAGGACGCGCGGATACGCTCTCGCGCTTCGCAATCGTTTTCGTACTTTTAATGCGTAAACTTCAACTAAATTTTTTCAACTATCATAAATATTGTAACTTAAATTAACAACTGCGATTTAAACTTCTGAGGAATTAAAATCATAAATTAGAACTGACATTTTTTTCATTTGTTATTAAAGAGGGTTCTTAAAGCACATGCGGTTTTGACGATTACATTCTTTTTGCGACACTAGCGCTCGATAATTAGGTAACGCGTTTTTTTCATTTACTAAATAGAGACATTATTCCATAGGCTTTGATTTCGTTCGCTCAAACTTCAGTTCTCATGAATGAGAATTTTAAACGGCCAGTTGGAACATTTTTTCAAAGAAATTTTTCATAACAATCTATATTATTTATGTTTGATAAAGCTCAAAGTACATACATGTAAAAAAAGTACAAAATGCCTTTGAAGACAATTTTAAACCACTTTTGGTTTGGTCAGAAAAATCTATTTAGCTATTAGAAAAACTCAATTATTGAGAGTTTGTTTATAAAAATGTTTATAAAAACAGAGAATATTAACTTATGCTAATTTTTCGTTGCAAATTATGACTCTTATAAAAAATCTATGAGTACCTAGCATTCACAAAGCTGAAATGGCCAATTCATATATTGTTGCTCTGTGACAAAAATTAACAAAACCACTGTTCTCTTAAAAATTTAATGCTAAGCATTTCTAAAAAAAATTTAATCGGTTAAAAATACGACCTTATAATTTGTTTATAGTTAAAATCTCACAGCAAAACTAAAGGTTTCAGAAAAAAAATTCTAGTATTACTCTAACAGAAGATAATTATAAACAACAATAACTTTTTTTAATAAGGGTGTTTTTTAACCTGCGCTTATCTGAAAAAAAGAAACTTAAAAACAATAATAAATTGTTGAAACAACTATAAATATTAGCCTCATTCTAATTAAAAAGTAGACAAAAATTATTTTCTGAGAGAATATCATTATAAATAATAATAAATGGTTCAAACAATTATTTCCGTTAAATTTAATTGAGTACTGCCTCACGCTAATTAAGTTGAAAATTTTGGAAAACCCCATGACTTTCTAAACCAATTCTAAGAGGAGATTGTTATAAATAATAATACATTGTTTGAGCAACTTTGTTTGTTAACTTGCATTATTGATTACTTTACTAAGTAAAAATTGGTTTAAAAGTTAAAATTTTCAGAAGTTACCACAAATATCTAGCATCAATGAAAAAAAGATAGTTACAAATAGTAATAATTTGTTTCACTAATTATTTTAGCTAAATTGAATTAATTGCAAAGGACCACAAAATATTTTTTTAGGGTTTACTGGGACCCGAGTAGGTGTACGTCAGGATTTAGAGCAAATTGTTTAAAAACAGGCTGAAAAGCTTCACATTTACAAACGGCAGATTGACATGTTTTTTACTCTTCGTTTCTTTAAATTTCCATCCATCCTTATTTCATTCTACCGCCCAGAAAACTCGACGCCACCAATCTCAAGCCTACAAACCCCAAGCTCACATACCCTTAGCACACAAACCCCAAGTATATTAACCGCAAGCCTATAAACCCCAAGATCAGAATCCACGAGCTCAAATTGACAAACCCCAAACTCACCTACTCCAAACCCACAAACCCTAAGCCCGCCCACTTCAAACACATACACCCTAAATCTACAAACCTCAAACTCACATACCCCAAATCTACGTAACCCAAACCTTTACACCCCAAGCTCACCAAGTTCAAGTCCTACAAAAACCCCAAATCTACATACCCGAACACTTACACCTCAAACAACCAACCAGTTCAAACCTACACACCCCAAACCCACCCACTTCAAACCAACACTCCCCAAACACACATACCCCAAATCTACACAGCGCGAACCCTTACATTCAAAAGTCCCAAACCCACCAACCGCAAACTCTGCACAAGCGTCAAACCCACACACTCCGAACCCTTACACAACAAATCCACCAACCTCAAACTCTGCACAAAACCAAAATCGGCTCATCCTAAACCTACTTACTTCAAATTTACGCACCCCAAACCCAGCAAATTCAAGTTCATAAAACCCAAATATACACACTCCAACCCCACACAACCAAAACTCACTAACACCAAACCCTTGAACCCCAAATTCATTTACTCTAAACCCACAAATCTCATGACCAGAAACCCTGATCCACACACCCCAAACTCACACAGACTAAATCTACACAACCCATACTGATCGTCTGCCAAACCTATTTCGGAGTTGACGCCGGACCTTAATCTCTTTCGAATAGGCCGTTCAATGAGCTTGCCTATCGTATAAAGCATGCACAGCGGCCTGAAGGGTCACTGGGTTTGGGGTTCATATAGTAGGCTTAAGGTTGGTGGATTTCGGAGGTGTAGATTTAGGGTGTGTAGATTTGAAGTGGGATGAAAAAGTAAAGAAACGAAGAGTAAAAAATATGTTAATCTGACGTTTGTAAATCGGAAGCTTTTTAGCCTGTTTTTTTTTTTTAATAATGTACTCGAAAACCTAACGTGCTGGCACAATTCTGCGACCGGATTTGAGTTTAGCGACCCAAAAAACAGATAGTAGACCTATTCAGATCCCAGTAAATACTAAAAAAATATTATGTGGTCCTGTGTTGTTAACCTAAACCAAGTGAAAAGTAAAAAAATAATTGCAGATTTCAGAGAAACTGCAACTTTCTAGCATTATTCAAATCGAATAATATTAAAAATAATTAATGGATGTAAATTCCTGTTAAAAAAAAACAAGAATCTAACGACCAGATTTGGACCACAACGAATAAACAAAAACAAAAAACAAACAAATCTTATTGTAATCTGAAAAAATTTGAGGAAAAAAAAACAAAATTTTAATAAATAAATAAAAATTAATTTTCGGACAAAAATAAAAAAGAGGAAAGAAAAATGAGAAGGCAGCCAACCACGACCGCATTTGATTATTGGACATTAAATGGGATTTTAATTTGGATTTTAATCTACTTTTAATTTCTCAAATTTTGAAATAATTAATTGTTTAAACATCTTATTTCGTTAATTTAAATCAAATATTTACCTCACTCTAATTAAGAATTGGACAAAAAGTTGGAATCTTTTTCAAACTGCAATTTTCTAGTATTATTCTAAGAGAATCTTATCAGATCTAAGAAGAATAATAAATTTTTTAAATAATTTATATAAACATCTAATTATCAGTATAAATTCGTATTTTATGTATAAGAAACAATTTTCATTTTAAAAACCGTAACAAAAAAATAATTAGCGCAAAAAATTCGCAATCCCCATTTCCCACATATGGGTTATTTTTGGACCCTATAAAACGACTTATGGGGGCGATATTTAAGAAGTTATATTTTGTTAGTATTTCATGGATAATTGTGAAGAGTAATGTAAGTTACAACTCGATTGGCGATCCTGAATAAATTGTACAAAAACGTCTTTTTTTCTTATGGACAATGCGTGTTAAACTTCATAACCACGGACTAAGTCAAGTGACTGATGAGATTAGAATGTTATGCGGTAATTTATTACGATACTTGTACCTCCTGCGATGATATGGTATGTATACAATTACGAGAGGCCGCGAGCGTTGGAGGTGACAACAGTCACCTCTGGATGCTTTCTTAGAGCTACCATCCTTTCTTATTATTATTACACCATTAAGCCACTTCCCTTTTGAGGCAGGCGTCACTCACTCGGTGTGGAAGGGAGTGATGTGAGGAAGGGGCTATAGAATTTTTAGATTGATCTAGAATTCTCGTGTTATTTAAATTTAAATAACACGTTCGTTCTGCAACACTGCTCCGACCTAGGTTGCTGATCATTCTCTCTAGCAATCACCCTAAGTGAAGATTCTCACAAAGTCTTCGTTTGAGGTTCCTCACTTGGGTCGATTAGTATCCAAGGTATTTTATTTTAGGCGTCGTTCACTCTGCTGCACTCTTTTTATTAGTTATTTGTCGCCATACTTTTCTGTCCTGGCATACTTCTCTAGTTTCTTTCACGTCCATGCATTTTTTCATGCAGGCTCTCGTGTGATTCTTTGAGAATCATCTCGTTACTCACTATGTCCATCAGACTTTATCCGCATATTATGCGCAAAAAATCTCATGTCAATTGCATTAATTTTACTCTTATCTTTTTCTTGATAGGTCCATGCCTCGCTACCTTATAGTACAGTCAGTACAAATATAGAATTATGTATTGCCATTTTAGCTTTATTTGACATATATTTACTTCTGATAAGGGGCCCTGCTCTACCCATAACCATCTTACCTTCGTTTATGCGCCTATCTAACTCCTCATCTATACTTCCGTCCATAGCGAATAAAATACCAAGGTATACAAATTTATCAACTTGTTCAATTCTCTCTCGCCCATGCTCTTCATACTTGTTTTGAATTTTTCGAACAAATGAAAACTCAAATTTTGACGCCATCAAAAATAATGACAAATGAAAAATTCCATTTTGCGGTCAAACTATGCGAGAGGCAAAAGATGAATGGATTAAAACTGGCCACCCAGAAAATATCCGGAAATTTGTTATTATTCACTTTTTATAGGACACGTAGTTTTTGTTTTATTCGTAAAAAAATAGCATTAAAAATATAAAAATTAAATTTTTGGACAAACGACACAAGCTGCGAAAAAAATAAAGAGGCAAAATTTGTTCACTCAAAAAAGATCCGCAAATTTGTTAATAATTTTTTGATTGAATGCGCATTTTTTGTTTTAATCGTGAGAAATAACTTTAAAAATAAACAATTAAATCTTTGTAAAAACGATGCCAGGTACGAAAATACATACATGAAAAAAAGTGCACTCATAACATTTTAATTAATAACATTTTTCGCCTAAATTATATCCACAAATTTTTCTTCGATTCACTTTACGCTAGAAAGCGTATTTTTTGTTTAATTTTTAGAAAATAAAATTTAAAATAAACTAATTAAATGTATGGAAAAAAGGCACAAGTTACCAATACATACCAATACATATTAAGAATTGTAATAATATAAATTTATTGAAATGATAGATTTTTCATGATAGCTGAGAATAACAATTAGTGTAAAAAAAGGAGCCCATATTAAATTAATCATAAAAAATCCAATTTTTACATTATTTTGTAATATCTGAACCAATAGTATCAGTCCTAAATATAATGTACATTTGATATGCGAAGCACGAGATACATGATGAGAATGTGTTCTTATTAAAGCCGAAGGAGTTTTAACAAAAGCGAATTCACAACACTAAATGACAGTTTTCGATGTGTCAACCAAATAAACATTTTTCGCATGTTTAACTGAAACTTATCTAAATGGTTAATTTACAATTAAAATGATCACAAAAGTGATTAAAGAAAACATAACTTTTTTCAACGATCAAACGGCAGGGTTTCACATTTTTTAGAAATTGTTATCAGCAATTACGCAAATTGTTATTTAGTGTCTCATATCCAGTTTTTTGAATGACTGCTAGTTTTTTGTAGGATAATTCCTGTGAAAAACTTTGGTTTATTCTTTAATTAATTTCGTTAGTTAAGATTCGCAATAAATGTCATTTCAACAATAATGTATGAAAAAATAATTATTTTCTACGAACAATATTCTCTTAGAATAATGCTAGAAGATTGCAGTTTTTCTTTAATTTTACACTTTTTGGCTACTTATCAACTAAAGTTATGTAATAATTAATTTAAGTTAACAAAAAAATCTTCGAACAATTTTTTATTATTTTTAATAATATTCTCTTTGAATAATGCTAGAAAGTTGCGGTTTTTTTTTTGAAATTTTTAACTGTTTGTCAACTTTTTGCTTAGAGTGAGTTCATAACACAGCCACACAAAAAAAGTGTGCGGATGCCGGATCTGGTAACAAGACACACGTATTCCTATGGATTTTAGGGCGCTGAATTCAAATTCTGTATAAAAAATCACCCATCACGTCATGGTTGAGCCATAACCTCAAAAATGACGAAAAATCATGCACTGAGGCAAATAAATTTGAAAATAATGCCAGTGATGCAAATTTTCACTTCAAAAACATGTCGACAACTGTCAAGGATCAACCCTTGCCTGATATCAACTTATTTAACATAACTTTACCCAACAGAACCTGACCTCACCTACCCTGAATTAACAGAAATTTAATGAACTACACGTAAAAGCTCTGGAAGCATATTTTCCCAGTAGCAAATGTGTGCTACATCGAATGGGTCAACTCGAGCCTAACCTAGAAATAAATCTAACCTAGCCTAACCTAACCTACCCTAACCTCACGAAACACAATTAAACTGATTGTGTTGTCCCGATGTGTTTGCGGTACCGTTTGAATCAGCTTGGACTTAACCTGCAAAGATGTCAAACCTATTCTAACCTAAAAAACCTAACCTAACCTAACCTAACTTCACGTAACACAATTAAACTCATTGTGTTGTCCCGTTGTGTTTGCGGTACCGTTTCATTCAGCTTCGGCTTAACCTACATAGAGGTTTAACCTATCCTAACCTCACAAAACCTGACCTAACCTAACCTAGCCGAATGAAATTCAACCACACGTGTAGCTATGTAAGCGTACGGTTCTCAGTCTTAAATGAGTGCTATATTTAATAGGTTAACTCGATCTTAACCTAAAAATGAATCCAACTTAACAGAACCTAACGAAATTTTGCTTAACGAACACAACTTAACTTAAGTGTTCCCGTTGTAACACAATAAAATTCATTTCATTGTACTACAGGTGGTTAAAAAATTAGTCGCACAATACTCATTTAAAGAAACTTAGAACTACAAGTAGAATTGACCCCATTTCAATTAACTTGACAATGTTTGTATCAATTAAAATGTAGAACTGTAACTGAAACATGCAAATGAATAAGAGTTTTATTCAAAAATTTTTTCTCTCTGCTTTTCTTAAACTTAAGGGATATATTTATACTATCTTTCGTGTTTACATTTTATCTTGCTTTTTATCGTAATTAAATTGATTAGGTTAGGTTAGGTCAGGTTTTTTTAGGTTAGGATAGGTTAAATCTTTATGTAGGTTAAGCCGAAGCTGAATGAAACGGTACCGCAAACACAATGAGACAACACAATCAGTTTAATTGTGTTTCGTGAGGTTAGGTTAGGCTAGGCTAGGTTAGATTTATTTCTAGGTTAGGCTCGAGTTGGCCCATTCGATGTAGCACACATTTGCTACTGGAAAAATATGCTTTCAGAGCTTTACGTGTAGTTCAATAAATTTCTGTTAATTCAGGTTAGGTGAGGTCAGGTTCTGTTGGGTAAAGTTATGTTAAATGAGTTGATATCAGGCAAGGGTTGATCCTTCACAGTTGCCGACATGTTTTTGAAGTGAAAATTTGCATCACTGGCATTATTTTGAAATTTATTTGCCCCAGTGCATGATTTTTCGTCATTTTTTGAGGTTATGTCTCAACCATGACGTGATGGGTGATTTTTGATACCGAATTTGAATTAAGCGCCCCATAATCCATAGGAATACGTGTGTCTTGTTACCAGATCCGCACACTTTTTTTTGTGTGGCTGTGTAATCAATGACATTCGACTAACATAATTATTTAAACAACTTATTATTATTTATAACTGTCTACTGTTATAAAGTAATGCCAAAAAGTTGTGATTTTTTCTGAAATTTCAAATTTTTTATGGTTTTTACTCATATGAGGTAGAAATTTACTAAGTTTAACCAAATTAATTGTTTAAACTATTCATTGACGTTTATATTTATCTGCTATTAAATCAATATTAAAAAATCGCAATTTTTTTTTAATTTTTCAACTTGCTTTCAACTTTTCAGCTGGAGTAAGATAATAATTAATGCCATTAATAAACATAATTGTTTGCGAAATTTATTAATGTTTATAACTATCTTCTCTTATAGTCATTCTAGATAAATTTGAGATTTTTTTTTGCAATTTTCTTTTTTTTCAGCTTTTCCCTTATAATAAGGTAATAAGTAAGTTAACACAAATAATTGTTTAAATTATATATTATTCTTTATAAATATCTTATCTTAGAACAATGCTAAAAAATTGTGGATTTCTCCTAAGGTTCCAACTTTTTGTCAACCTTTTAGTTAGAGTGAAGTTATAATTAATATGAGTTAATAAAATTTGTTGAAAATTCAATATATACTTTGATTTGAAATCTTAGGCATGTAAAGAATTTCATGTTGTATTCAATATGGTGTTTACATTAATTCTATTTGAAAGAATTTATTCCTTCATTATTAAAATTTAAGAAATTTAAATAAGATTAAAATCAAATTTAAAATCCTATTTAACGTCCAATAATGAAGTTAATGTGCGGAATTTCCGAAAATAAAACCAAGAATCCAACGAGCAAATTTGGACAGCCATCATAAAATATTCCTAATGCAGTTTGAAAAAAGATAAAATTTTTCCAAAACAACAAGCAATCCCCTTCTCTCCCATTTTGTATATCTTTCGTCTTTTTTGTTTTTATTATTATAAAATCACAATAAAAAAACATTTGTGACAAATAATCACCAACGTTTCAACACTCATACAGCACCCTCATCCAGAGAAAAAAAGTTTGAGCAGGTAGGAACAGCAAAGAAAACACGATGCTCTCTCCCTGATACCCGAGATTTCATTGCTGTTCTCACCTGCTCAAACTTTTCTTCTCTTGATAAGGGTGCTGGATGAGTATCAAAACGTTGGTGATTATTTCCCTTTTCATTTTTCTTTCGTCTTTTTTATTTTTGTCCCAAAAAATAATTTTTTTCTTTACTTTTCTAGATCCTTCATTATTATTTTTTTTGTGTGAAAAATAACCCTTTTTCCATGTTTTGATATAATTTAGGGCTTTTATGTACGATCCCTTATTTTTAATTGCATTATATAATGCGATAAATATTTGTCATATTTCAAGTGATTTATTAGATTATACTTCTAAAAATTATTAAAATTTCAGACCTCAAAAAATTCCCGTTCATTTCCCGATTTAGTGGCCACACTGAAAATGATAATAAATCTAAGTTGCAATTAATTACCTTTTCATTTTCAATTTTTTATCAAACAGTTTGTGCGCTCTGGACTTTTGGTGAGGCACGTTCCTGCGATCAATGTGGACGGGAATGCATGGAAATTTGTGGAACTCGACAATTTCGGGCCTGCTGTTTCAATAATCTAAGAAAGAGAGTTCCTGATGTCGGATTGAAACTCTGGCTCGATTCACCGAGAAGAATAGAAGGTTTTCATCGGATCTAAAAACACATGGAGTACATTTTACATTCAAGTTGACATTCTCAAACTTCTAGATTCTGAATTCGAAATTCCTTAAACAATAAAATTATTCAAAGAATCAATTTTAAGTACTGATTTATCAAATGAATTCAACAAGAAGAGAAAATCCAAAAAATCTTTGAACACGAATTAAAATTGAAAGAATGCTCCCAATGAATTTTACCAACATACAATATTATAATGTGCTCATGATATAAAAAGGAACCACGATGACAATATATTGTTAAGTGTATCAATAAAGAAAACAAATAATTAAATTAACGAATTCGGATTTCATTGTTATACCTTTTTTTTTTTAATTTTCATTATATTTCATTGTGTAAAATATTACTCAAGTACCGCGAACATTGAAGGTACATTTCAATCAATTTTAATACATTTCAATTTAGTTTAATCAATCATTTATTGAACAAAAACCTTAGAAATAGAAAAGTATAGCTGGCAGTGTATTGTTGTATACTGATGCAATTAAAAAGATTCAAAAAGTTAGAAATTGGGAGACAGAAGGAGATAGAACTATTCTATCTCTTCCAATGGGTCACTTTGCATCCCTAAAACGTCATCTTTTCTTGTCTCTCAGGCTATTCATTAACTGTAGTAGTACAGTGAAGCCCTTTAATAGCCCTCTCTTCTACAGCCCTTCCGAGAATTGACGCCGCGCAGGAGGTTGGTATAACAGGAACTGCGCGGGGCCGCGGGGCCTGCGGTTGTCACTCAGGCGAGCAGTCAAGCGTGAACAAACAAAAGCGGAACGGGCTACAATGAGTCAGTTCCCACCCACCGTCAGCTCCAGAATTGGTGCTATAAAAGAGTTTCACTGTATATGTCTTTTTATATCCTTTAGTCTATCCTTCTACCACGAATCTCAATAATTTTTTATCTCTTTTTCTATACCTTTCGTGATCGAGGACTCTATCTTTTTCTATCACTTAGTCCGTCTAT
This sequence comes from Belonocnema kinseyi, assembly GCF_010883055.1. Lineage (NCBI taxonomy): Eukaryota > Metazoa > Arthropoda > Insecta > Hymenoptera > Cynipidae > Belonocnema > Belonocnema kinseyi. The sequence continues at coordinate 68,797,092 of NC_046664.1, forward strand.
CTATTAAGAATTTTCAATATTTTTCAATCTCTTGCTCTATCTTTCGTAACTCAGGATCCTTATATTTATCTAAACTCCATTATATCTTCTTAATATAAATTTAAACCATTCTCTTTCCCTTTTTCTATTTTTTGCAATTAAGTACACTTATCATTTTCTATCCCTTAGTCTACATCTTTCTACTGGGAATTTAAAATATTTTTCTATCTTTTGCTCTATCTTTTGTGACAATTTACTTGTATCATTTTCTATCTCTCTGAAGTATATTATAATCTTTTTCTGTCCCTCAGTCCATCTATGTATGAGGAATTTTAATCTTTTTCAATATCTTTCTCCACCGTTCGTAAGTAAGGACCCTTATATTTATCTTAACTACATTATACTTCTTTAATATAAATTTGAATTGTTGTCTATCTTTTTCTTATCTTCCGCAATTGAGTACAGTTATCATTTCCTATCCCTTAGTCTATATCGTTCTGTTAGGTATTTCAATCTTTTTCTATCCTTTATTTTATCTATCTATTAAGAATTTGAATCTTTTAACCTGTTTCTCTGTCTCCTTAACCTACCCAGGACCCTTAGGGACCGTTCTTAATTTACGTAACAGCTCAAGGGGGAGGGGGGTCAAAACATTTTGTTACTATTTATTACGGAAGATTTATTATAACAGAATTTTTTTTGAAAATTTATCTTTTTGATTTAAAAATTCATCTGTTTCAGTAGAAATTAAATTTTTTTATGAAAATGCAACTTTTTGATGAAAAATTATTCTTCTTTGATTGAGGATTCAAGTATTTTTTTTCGAAAATTGAGCTGCCAGATCGAAGAAGGGCACAAACTTATTTCGCCGGGAGTGGGGAGGCCCCTGGAAGTTTTCAAAAGCATTTTCGTATTTTAATTTTTAAAGATTATAACTAGATGTAGAATTTCATTGCGCATCTTTTTTCCCCCAGGCAAAAAGTTGTAGCTTTTTTATTTTTTTAATTAAAGCCAAATAACTGGCTTTTCTGGAAAAATCAATTTTAATTCATTTTTAACTTCAACTCGTGCTCAGTCAGTCAATTTTCAGGACTTCCCTAACTTCCAGCGTTTCGTTTATCAAGCGAATTTTGAGCAATGAAAAACTTTTAGCGGGAAAGTTGTTAACAACAGTACAAAGAAGTTTTCTGGAAAATTTTAGCCCAATCGAATTGATATTCCAGAAATTATTAACGTCTTAAGCCGATAGCAGCCAGGCGACTCGCGCGCGGACTGTAGCGAGAGTCTCAGATCCATGGACATAGGAAACAAGGGACTAGGCATGCCATTGAGGGGGTGATGCAATGAGGGGGGAGGTCCGCCACCTTTTGATGTCCCGCGACAAACATGGCAGCGCCCACATGTTTATATCTTCATGCAGAGTTTTTCGACAAAAATGCTCGTGCGCATAATCAAATGGCACATCGTAAGATGGCGGCTCTCGCCACTCATTGGATTCTCCCCCCTCCCGCGGATTCAACCTCGCTCTCCCAAGTTAGGATAGCATGCCTAGTCCCGTCTTTCCTATGTCCATGCTCAGATCCGATTTATAATACAGTTCACCGGCGCCAAAAGTAAAAACTAATCAAGTAATCAGGTAATATCAAAGGATTATGCTTAAATAAACAATAGTGCATAATGTAAAATAATTAAAAAATGTAATATTATGTTAAATAGAATGGTTCTATTTTTATGACAAACTGTACAAAAGTAAAACAAAACATAAACATCTAATAGTTGAGATTCGTTGGATTCTTTAATTCTGCGAATTTTTCAATGCTTTAAATTCGTAGAATTGAAAACAGTGAAATATCGACAAAGTGCACTTGTTTTTCATTCCTGTTGTAATAGAGCGTTAGTATTTTTTGTCTTCTGAAAGAGAAATGTCACTGGATTTCTAATTTTTTAACAAAAGTGTTGTGATTTGTTGTCAGAGCAAGTGAATCCTAGAGGTAGAAGAAGTAGACATGAAGAACAGTGGGAGGAAAATTTGCGAAAAACTAAGAGAAATAAGGTATAAATTTTATATTCTAAAAACATTAAATACAAAAATATGTCATAAAAATAATAGCGATAATTTTTTCACTGCACATATCAATTCATAAATGTTAGATATTTTACTCTGAATTTAAATCAGTAAAATTTTATTGAAAATCAGTGACAATCAGTGAGCGAACGACTTCTCACTATTTTATCACCGAAATGTCCTATATTTCTTTCAGAATGAAGAATATATATCTGTCTCAAATAAAATCCAGAATACAAAAGTTTTTGTGCCTGTTAAAATCTGCTGTAAACGTCTGAAGTGTCATGAAAAAATTGGAGTCTCAGAACAGAATACATTTCATTCGAATTTTTGGCAATTAGCTGATTACGACAAGCAGAATATTTTGATAATTCAGAACGTCACTCTAGAATAATCCTTTTCTCGGATGCTGCCTCTGTACAAAACCATAATTATGCCATGTTTACATTTTTAATTCTATTATCAATGGAACTAAATGTTGAAATTTTACACGTATTTCCTGTCCGCGGCCATTCATATTGTATATGCGATGGCAATTTTGGAATGTACGCTCAGAAGAAAAAAATGGAGAGAATTGAAACATTCGATGATTATTATAATCTAATTCTTAGTGCTCGTAATCCTCCTTTCACTATAATTAAATCTGCAACAGAAATTTTACAAGATTTTGATACATTATTGAGGGATAACTTGCAAAAACGCAAAGGAATGAAAATTAGTGAATCAAATGTCATTCAGTATCATCCAAGCGGAAAAACCCATGTTTTTCAAAATTATAATAAAGAAAAGCCTTCTGCTTATGAAGTAAATTTAGCTATTGAACTTGCAACTCTTCCTAAGTTACCTCCACCTCGAGTAGGTATCAGTATTGCTAAAATAAAAGACGTTAAAAGTTTAATGATTATCTTACAGAAAAAGGACGCGTTTTCTTGAACAATTTTTTTTCTTTAATTAAAACTAAACCTTGTGACAGTAAGGCTCTAAATATGACTTCTGACGATGATAGCTGTTCTGAATAAAAAATAATTATTTTGTTTTTTCCATAAACGGAATGTATATATCAAAGCGAACAAGGATCTCATTAGTAATGATAAGTTCAGAAAGCATAATATTCACATTAAAGACGTTAATATATTTTTAAATTATTATTAAATAAAAAATATAAAGAGCTTACGAACTAAAATAAATTTTTTCCCAACTTCTAATTCTGCGAATTTTCAGAGATTATATGATTTTGTTAGATTTGTCTCGAAAAGGGAACCATGCTATTGTATATAATATTAAATGAATAAATTATTTTACTTTATGTACTATTATTCATTTATGCAAAATACATTGATACTACCTGATTATTTGATTAGTTTTTACTTTAGCGCCGGTGAACTGCATTATGAATGCAGCCCGCGCGCTAGTCCCCTATCGACTTAAGACGTTCATAATTTCTGGAATATCAATTCGATTGGGCTAAAATTTTCCAGAAAACTTCTTTGTACTGTTGTTAACAACTTTCTCGCTGAAAGTTTTACGTTGCTCAAAATTCGCTCGATAAATGAAACGCTGGAAGTTAGAGAAGTCCGATAAGCGCCACGCATCAGAAATAAATTAACAACAATTTTTTTTTATGAATTTTAAAATTCATTTTACTCTATCAGTCCAAGGACATTTCCGATTACATTCCCTAAAAATTTTATTAAACAATCTTAAAAACTGACTGACTGAGCACAAGTTGAAGTGAAAAACGAATTAAAATTTATTTTTCCAGAAAAGCCCGTTTTTTGTTTTTATTGGAAAAATAAAAAAGCTACAACTTTTTTCCTGAGGGAAAAAAGATGCGAAATGAAATTCTATATCTAGGTATAGTCTTTAAAAATTAAAATTCGAAAATGTTTTTAAAAACTTCCAGGGGCCTCCCCACTTCCGGCGAAATAAGTTTATGTGCCCTTCTTTGATCTGGCAGCTCAATTTGGTTTTAGGTTCCCCCGGATTTTTTCGTACAATAATAAAATTTTGTCTTACAAATTTGGGGAATGATACCGAACATGCTAATGGGCGTCCCCGAACTCTGCGTTTGCTTCAATAATTTGGATAAACTTTTATTTATTTCTTGAGTCAAAAATCTTTATTAGTGGAAAAATCTTCTTTTTAGTTTTAATATTCTTTTTTTTTGCATAAATTTTACATTTTTTATGTAAATATAAACTATGACACTTTTTTGTTGAGAGTTTTTTTTAGCTAGAAAATCCAGCTATTATGTTAAAAATGTAATCAATTTGCTGAAAACCCAGTGGGCTCAAAACTATGAAAATTCCAAAAAACGTCCTTGAGACGTTCCTAGGACGTCCTATGTCAGCCCAATCTAAGACGTCCAATGTCTTAAATTTACCTAAGGACGTCCTAAAGACATGGACGTTCTCGGAACATCTTCCGTACTGACATTCGACGTTTTAAGAGCATCCCTAGGATGTCCAAAATACATGTTATAAAATACGTCTTGGATATGTCCCAAAGACGTCTCTAGGACATCCTTAATTTTTTTCTCACTGGGAATTCAAGTATTTGGTTAGAAAGATCTTTTATTGTAAAAAGAGACTTTTTATATAAAATAAATTAATAAATTTGATAATTTTAAAGTATCTGAAATACTTTTTTTATTCCGTTTATAAAATTGTCTATGTTTAAAGTATTACAAGATTAAAATGCTGATATTTAAATATTAATGATTAAGAAATTGAACAACTAGTCAAGGAAAAATCAGGGAATTCTGAAAATTAAGTCCTCGAACACCTTGTCTAATTCTACTAGCAATAACTAGCAATACATTTCTGGAAACTAAAAATTACGTAAAATATGTTAAGGGAGGGGGGAGGGGGAGTAGAATTTTTTGTTAAGGTTTATTTTCTATACTCCATTCTATCTTCTTAATATAAATTTGAATTACTCCTATCTTTTTCTATCTCTCTAAAGTAAATTTTAATTTTTTTCTATCACTTAGTCCATCTATTAAGAATTTGAATCTATTTCTTAATCCTTCGTAACCAAGGTCCCATATCCAGAGCTGTCTCAATTTTTTTCTAAGTCACTTTTCAGTCACTTTTTTGAGAAGCCGTCACTATATAAGTCACTTTTTTACAAGAAATGTCATTTCAGAATTTTTAGACCTTTCCAACTCCATCCCATAATTACTGATATATATATAATTAAAAATTTTTCATAAGGACAACCGCAGGATTTCGCCGGGAGCGGGTGTTAATCTGGAAAATTGCACCCGCTTTCAGCGAAATCGCGGTAAAATTTCAGCCACAACCACGTCTCACGACCGTGAGATAGGTGGTTACAGTCTGTAAAGGAATCAAGACGACGATCCAACAAAAGCCTCGTGCACCCTAAGAACACGGAGCAACCCAAGGACAACCGCTTTCTGCATTTTTCCCGCAAGTGTTCTAGCATATTGTTGACACGCAGGGATGCTTTTTAGGCCATTAGCAAGTGAAAGCTTGGCAC